>NC_041393.1:525785206-525823624 GCF_002162155.2 Triticum dicoccoides
TCCTCCTTCTTCTCCTCCTCCTCCTCCTTCTTCTTCTTCTTCTTCTTCCTCTTTCCTCTTCTTCCTCTTCCTCTTCTTCTTCTTCTTCTTCCTCTTATTCTTCTCCTCCTTCCTTTTGCCATAACAGAAGAAGTCCGGAGTTGTAATAAGTTATTAAAAATAAAAAAGAGGTGCAATGCTCGTTAATTTGCTTCAAGCCTTTTGGAATAGTGTAAACTGCACTGCGCGTAGCTCCGTACAATCTACCATATTCCTAAAGGCTTGAAGCTAAGCAACGTGAGCATTGAGCCTCTTCTTCATCGTCTCTGCACCCAGGGCTTATAAACCGCTCCTACTCCCTCTCTATTGGCGAGGTGGGACTAAAAAACAGCTTACCCTTTAGTACCGGTTGGAGCCACCAACCGGTACTAAAGGTGGTGCGCTGCCTGCACAAAATTTAATTAGTGTCATTTAGCTCAAAACAAATCATTAAATGCATGAAAAATATCAAATGAAGGCAGAAATGGTTGAAAGTTGATGGCGTCGCTTTGAATGATGCATACTGAATGCACAAAAAGTCTGGAGTTGTAATAAGTTTAAAAAAATGAAATGCCTTTGTAACAGATGAGTTTAATTTCGTGAGAAACCTGAATACTTCGAAAGAGATTGTCCAGTTTGTAAACGAAGTGCATCCAGTTTTTGCCGTAACCCTCTCTACTTTTTTGAACAATCTATGTGGGTGAAATGATGATACCATGCCAAGTTTCAACTTTTTCAGAGTTCATTTGTAGTGCTTTTCAATTTTCAGGTCATTTAGTTCTCAAAACAAATCATTGAATGCATGAAAAATAGCAAATGAAGGCAGAAATGGTTGAAAGTTGATGGCGTCGCTTTGAATGGTGCATACTGAACGCAAAAAATATAAGAGCATTTACATCACGATCTTATATTTCTTTAGAGTCTAAACTGTCAATATGATCTTATAACATCAAAAATACTTTGATCATCAATGATCTTTGTGTGTACAATCTGAATTGTCAATATGAGTCATCAACGATTTATAAACCGATGAAGACTCATATTGCGGCCACAAATTCTACACATAGAGTTCAATGAAGACCAAGTGCTTGTGATAGTTTGAGAAATAACATATTTAAGGTGGTAAAAGGCTTGTTAGGGGAGCGAGGTGGGACTAAAAACAGCTTGCCATAACCTCATTAGTACCGGTTCGTGGTATGAACCGGCACTAAATGGTGATGGTGGGGCCATAGCCTGACCGCAGGCTGACACATCCCCTTTAGTACCGGTTCGTGGCATGAACCGGTACTAAAGGTTCGCCACGAACCGGTGCTATTGATCGCCGCCACGAACCGGTGCTATTGTACACATTAGTGCCGGCTCTAATACAAACCGGCACTATTGGGCTTCACGTATGACCCTTTTTCTACTAGTGCCCCCGGGCGCCCCCCCCACCCTCGTGGGCCCCTCGTGGCTCCCCTGACCGACTTATTTTGCCTATATATGTCCATATACCCTAAAAACATCGAGGAACGCAATAGATCGGGAGTTCCACCGCCGCAAGCCTCTGTAGCCACCAAAAACCAGTCGGGACCCTGTTCCGGCACCCTGCCAGAGGGGGGATCCCTCACCGATGGCCGTCTTCATCATCCCGGTGCTCTCCATGACGAGGAGGGAGTAGTTCACCCTCGGGGCTGAGGGTATGTACCAGTAGCTATGTGTTTGATCTCTCTCTCTCTCTCTCTCTCTCTCTCTCTCGTGTTCTTGAGGTGATACGATCTTGATGTCATGCGAGCTTTGCTATTATAGTTGGATCTTATGATGTTTCTCCCCCTCTACTCTCTTGTGATGAATTGAGTTTTCCCTTTGAAGTTGTCTTGTTGGATTGAGTCTTTAAGGATTTGAGAACACTTGATGTATGTCTTGCCGTGCTTATCTGTGGTGACAATGGGATATTCACGTGATCTACTTGATGTATGTTTTGGTGATTAACTTGCGGGTTCAATGAACTTATGCATAGGGGTTGGCACACGTTTTCGTCTTGACTCTCCGGTAGAAACTTTGGGGCATTCTTTGAAGTACTTTGTGTTTGTTGAATAGATGAGTCTAAGATTGTGTGATGCATATCGTATAATCATGCCCACGGATACTTGAGGTGACATTGGAGTATCTAGGTGACATTAGGGTTTTGGTTGATTTGTGTCTTAAGGTGTTATTCTAGTACGAACTCTATGATAGATCGAACGGAAAGAATAGTTTCGTGTTATTTTACTACGGACTCTTGAATAGATCGATCAGAAAGGATAACTTTGAGGCGGTTTCGTACCCTACAATAATCTCTTCGTTTGTTCTCCGCTATGAGTTACTTTGGAGTGACTCTTTGTTGCATGTTGAGGGATAGTTATATGATCCAATTATGTTATTATTGTTGAGAGAACTTGTACTAGTGAAAGTATGAACCCTAGGCCTTGTTTCCTAGCATTGCAATACCGTTTTCGCTCACTTTTATCATTAGTTACCTTGCTATTTTTATAATTTCAGATTACAAAAACCTATATCTACCATCCATATTGCACTTGTATCACCATCTCTTTGCCGAACTAGTGCACCTATACAATTCACCATTGTATTGGGTGTGTTAGGGACACAAGAGACTCTTTGTTATTTGGTTGCAGGGTTGTTTGAGAGAGACATCTTCATCCTACGCCTCCCACAGATTGATAAACCTTAGGTCATCCACTTGAGGGAAATTTTCTACTGTCCTACAAACCTCTGCACTTGGAGGCCCAACAACGTCTACAAGAAGAAGGTTGCATAGTAGACATCAAGCTCTTTTCTGGCGCCGTTGCCCGAGAGGTTAGTGCTTGAAGGTATATCTTTAGATCTTGCAATCGAATCTTTTAGTTTCTTGTTTTATCACTAGTTTAGTTTATAAAAGAAAATTACAAAAAAATGGAATTGAGTTTGCCTCACACGCTTCATCTTTTTAATATCTTTCGTGAGAATGATCGGAAGGAAAAATGTGCTCAAGTGCTAGAAGAAGAAGTCTATAAAATGTTTGGCACTAAATCTTTGAATGATGAACATGATTGCAATGTTGTTAGTATGAACTCTTTGGATATCCATAGTACTAATGATGATTGTACTAGTCATGATGAAAATGTCTCTTATAAGCATGTCAATTTTTGTGGAGTGCATAGAGTTTGCAAGTACACACCAAATAGGGAAGATAGATTTTGCAAGAGGCATAAGTATTTAGAAACTAAATGGTTGCAAGAAAGGCTAGATGTGAGTGCTGAAAATTTAAAATTTCTTTACCATACTTGTGAACTTTGCAATGAACATGGTCATTTAAATCTCCGATGCAAATTGTTTCATGATCGAATCATGTCCAAAAATTGTGATGACTTGATTTCCCTTGCACATCATAATGAACTTAGTTTGCTTTTGGGTTATGAGGAAATGAAACATGCAACTAAGCATATTCCAGAATATAACCTTGAGAAATTCCTTGATATTGATCTAGAGGAAATTTATATGTATTGTACGGTGAATTACATTGAAAATCCTTATATTGCCAATTACATAAAGAAAAGAAAGCAAATAGAAGATGAAGATAATACTAATGAAAGGGAAGAGACCTCCCAATATCCTCCTATTATTTCTTATGACGAATCAGGTAACGAGGAGGAGCTTTCTATTCAACCAATCTCATTAATAAGGAGCTCAAAAAGAGGGTTAAACCCACACATGATGTGAAGAAGAAAAAGAAAAGACGGAGAAGCAAAGGTAGAAAGGTATCCCTCCCAAATGATGTTTCTCCTATTACTCATTGTAATGATGATAATTGCTATAATATTGGTGCTATACATACTATTAATGATGAGAGTAATTATGCTTATGATATGAAAAGGCCCAAGCTTGGGGAAGCTATGTTTGATGAGGATGACATATTTGAGAATATATTTGCTGCAATTAATGTTTGTCCCAAGCTTGGGGATGCTACGTTTAATGAAGATGATATTATTAGCCTCCCAAGTTTTGATGAGCAAATTTATTATGATGATAGCATGCCTCCTATTTATGATGGTTATATTGATGAAAGTGGGTTTGGAAGAGTGTCAACTTTAGGAAGTAATGATCCCACTATTTTGGAGGGTGTTGAATCTTACAATATTTATGAAAGTGGATTTGGAGAGGTCATGACTTTATTTAGTGATGAATCCATTGTTTTGGAAGAGGTTTCAATTGATTATGATGAGAACAAGTTACTACTTATGATGATTATTGTGATGAAACTTATGCTATAGAAAGTAGTGATGATTATATTTATAAAATTTGTCATGATTATGGTTACCATTTTTCTGAACATTACTCTTTTAATATGGAAACAATTTATAGTATTTGAGTCTCTTATGATACTCCCACTATTCTGAATGAGAAGAATTTTGCTTATGTGGGGAGTAATAAAATTTCTATGCTTGTAGATCATGAAAAGAATGCTTTATGTGATGGTTATATTGTTGAATTCACTCATGATGCTACTGAAAATTATTATGAGGGAGGAATATATGCTCGTAGGAATTGCAATAATATCAAGTTTCCTCTCTATGTGCTTAAAGTTTTGAAGTTGTGCTTGTTTTGCCTTCCTATGCTAGTTCATTATTGTTCCCATAAGTTGTTTTCTCACAAAATCCCTATGCATAGGAAGTGGGTTAGACTTAAATGTGCTAGTCATATTCTTCATGATGCTCTCTTTACGTTTCAATTCTTATCTTTTATGTGAGCATCATTGAAATCATCATGCCTAGCTAGGGGCGTTAAACGTTAGCGCTTGTTGGGAGACAACCCAATATTTACCCTTACTGTTTTTGTGTGTTCACATGATTATGTTACTGTAGTAATCATGTTTTAAAGCTTTTGTTTCAATAAAGTGCCAAGTAAGACCTTTAGGATAGCTTACGGTGATAGTTGTGTTGATCCTGCTGAAAATCAGAAACTTTTGCGCCCAGTAATTTAGTTTTGATAATTCACAGAAACGTGATTTTGATCTGATTCTTTTAGATATGGATTGTTACACAAATTCCTCAGGTTTTCCTAATTTGGTAGGATTTTTCGAGTTCCAAAAGTATACGTTTGATACACATTACTACAGACTATTCTGTTTTTGACAGATTCTGTTTTCATTGTGTTGTTTGCTTATTTTGATGAATCTATGAATAGTATCGGAGGGTACGAACCATAGAGAAGTTGGAATACAGTAGATATTACACCAATATGAATTTAGAATGAGTTCACAACAGTATCTAAGTGGTGATTTATTTTCTTGTACTAACGGAGCTTACGAGTTTTCTGTTAAGTTTTGTGTTGTGAAGTTTTCAAGTTTTGGGTAAAGATCGATGGACTATGGAATAAGGAGTGGCAAGAGACTAAGCTTGGGGATGCCCAAGGCAGCCCAAGGTAATATTCAAAGACAACCAAGAGCCTAAGCTTAGGGATGCCCCGGATGGCATCCCCTCTTTCGTCTTCATCCATCAGTAATTTTACCTGGAGCTATATTTTTATTCACCACATGATATGTGTTTTGCTTGGAGCGTCATTTCATTTCATTTTGTTTTGCTTGATGTTTGAATAAAATACCAAGATCTGAAATTCTTAAATGAGAGAGAGTCTTCACATAGCTACATAATTATTTAACTACTCATTGATCTTCACTTATATCTTTTTGGAGTAGTTTGTCATTTACTCGTGTCTTCACTTATATCCCATGAGTAAATGGTTGAATGAGTTGAATATCATAAATCTAAAATAATATATGTTTCATATGCTTATCCCATGGGGAGTAATGACTTCACATATAAGAAGTAGAGGTGGTAAATTTATTGAAGGTTAGCAAATATTGTATTGGTCACTTGAACAATTCATGAAAGAATATTGAAGGAAGAGAGATTTCACATATAAATATACTATCTTAGACACCTTCTATGATTGTGAGCCCCATTAATTATTTTCAAACCTGAGCAAATTAGTTGAAATTGGACAAGGAAGACAACATAATGAGTTATGCTTGGGTATATTTGTATATAAGTTATATTGTTATAGATCCTCCAACATGTGGTGCTTGCTTTTTAGAATCCTTTGCTAGCCAAAATATCTGTACTAAGAGGGAATACTACTTGTGCATCCAAATCCCATGAACCAAGTTTCTTCCATGAGTGTCCACCATATCTACCTATATGCGGTATTTACCTGCCGTTCCAAGTAAATTTGCATGTGCCAAACTCTAAACCTTCAAATAATAATCTGTTTTGTATGCCCGAATCGCTCATGTAGCGACTAGGGGCTGTTAGTATCTTCCATGCTAGGTGGGTTATTCTCACAATGAGTGGACTCAGCTCATCATTCATGAGAAAAATGGCTGGTAACTGGGATGCCCAGTCCTATGATCAAAAGATCAAAAACAAATCGCAAATAATTTAAACAAAACTCCCCTAGGATTAATGTTAACTGGAGGCACCCGTTGTTTCAGGCAAGCCATGGATTGATGATTGTTGGTGGAAGGGGGAGTAAAAAATTTTACCATTCTGTTTGGGAACCGCCTATAATGTATCTAGTATGGAAGATATTGGGAACTCTTGGTTGTTATGTTGACAATGAAAGCATACCTCTCAAAATTATTTTCATCTCTGTTTTAAAGCTTCGAGCTCTGGCACCTCTGCAAATCCTTGCTTCCCTTTGCGAAGGGCCTATCTTTTACTTTTATGCAAGAGTCAGTAGTATTCCTTCTCATTCCAACCTACTCTTTAGTTGGCAAGCATCATGTGATGGGGAAAGATCTAAGCATATATGGCCATTCAAATATATTTGATCATGAAGTATTATTGTTGATAATTATCTATATGATAAGTAAGTTGGGAGGCGAAACATTAAGCCCCTATCTTTCTCTGTGTTCGATCGATGCTATTTGTTCTAAAAATATGCTTTGAGTGGTAGCAATCATGGAAGACTATATGATAGTTGAATACGTGGGATTTGCTAAATCAAAGCTCTTACAAAGACCCTTCCTGAAAATAAGATGAATTGCAATTGTTTGATGACTGAGAACATAGTTTGCTAGTTTTCAAGAAAGTTTATGGTCTATGCTTTAACATGTGAATAGCTTGTTACTTGATTATGAGAAGTTTTATGAGATGAACTACTGTTATGACATATAATGATGCTAGAAAAGGTGATTGAAATTATCATTGATCAAACTTGTGCACCTGCTAGCATTCACACTTCATAAATTATTTCTTTTATCATTTACCTACTCGAGGATGAGCAGAAATTAAGCTTGGGGATGCTAATACGTCTCCAACGTATCTATAATTTATGAAGCATTCATGCTATTATATTATCTGTTTTGGATGTTTATGGGCTTTATTATACACTTTTATATTATTTTTGGGACTAACCTATTAACCGGAGGCCCAGCCCAAATTGTTGTTTTCTTGCCTATTTTAGTGTTTCGAAGAAAAGGAATATCAAACGGAGTCCAAACGGAACGAAACCTTCGGGAGAGTTATTTTTGGAACGGAAGCAATCCAGGAGACTTGGAGTAGACGTCAGGGAAGCTTCAAGGTGGCCACGAGGCAGGGGGCGCGCCCTACCCCCTAGGCACGGCCCCACCCTCGTGGGCCCCTCGTGGCTCCCCTAACCGACTTCATTCGCCTATATATGTCCATATACCCTAAAAACATCGAGGAACACAATAGATCGTGAGTTCCGCCACCGCAAGCCTTTGTAGCAACCAAAAACCAATCGGGACCCTGTTCCGGCACCCTGCCGAAGGGGGGATCCCTCACCGGTGGCCATCTTCATCATCCCGGCGCTCTCCATGATGATGAGGGAGTAGTTCACCCTCGAGGCTGAGGGTATGTACCAGTAGCTATGTGTTTGATTTCTCTCTCTCTCTCTCTTGCGTTCTTGAGGTGATACGATCTTGATGTATCGCGAGCTTTGCTATTACAGTTGGATCTTATGATGTTTCTCCCCCTCTACTCTCTTGTGATGAATTGAGTTTTCCTTTTGAAGTTGTCTTGTTGGATTGAGTCTTTAAGAATTTGAGAACACTTGACGTATGTCTTGTCATGCTTATCTGTGGTGACAATGGGATATTCATGTGATCTACTTGATGTATGTTTTGGTGATCAACTCGCGGGTTCAACGAACTTATGCATAGGGGTTGGCACACATTTTCATCTTGACTCTCCGGTAGAAACTTTGGGGCATTCTTTGAAGTACTTTGTGTTGGTTGAATAGATGAGTCTAAGATTGTGTGATGCATATCGTATAATCATGCCCACGGATACTTGAGGTGACATTGGAGTATCTAGGTGACATTAGGGTTTTGGTTGATTTGTGTCTTAAGGTGTTATTCTAGTACGAACTCTATGATAGATCGAACGGAAAGAATAGTTTCGTGTTATTTTACTACGGACTCTTGAATAGAACGATCAGAAAGGATAACTTTGAGGTGGTTTCGTACCCTATAATAATCTCTTCGTTTGTTCTCCGCTATTAGTGACTTTGGAGTGACTCTTTGTTGCATGTTGAGGGATAGTTATATGATCCAATTATGTTTATTATTGTTGAGAGAACTTGCACTAGTGAAAGTATGAACCCTAGGCCTTGTTTCCTAGCATTGCAATACCGTTTTCGCTCACTTTTATCATGAGTTACCTTGCCGTTTTTATAATTTCAGATTACAAAAACCTATATCTACCATCCATATTGCACTTGTATCACCATCTCTTCGCCGAACTAGTGCACCTATACAATTCACCATTGTATTGGGTGTGTTGGGGACACAAGAGACTCTTGGTTATTTGGCTGCAGGGTTGTTTGAGAGAGACCATATTCATCCTACGCCTCCCACGGATTGATAAACCTTAGGTCATCCACTTGAGGGAAATTTGCTACTGTCCTACAAACCTATGCACTTGGAGGCCCAAAAACGTCTACAAGAAGAAGGTTGCGTAGTAGACATCACTTCCTAAGCAGGTATGTCAAGGGATTATCACTGCTATGTCCCAATACTGGTGGGGAGACGATGACCAACATAAACATATGCACTGGTTTGTTTGGTGGAAAATGTGTGTTCCAAAAAAACAAGGTGGTATGGGATTCAGGGACTTGCATTGCTTCAATCTGGCCATGTTGTCTAGGGAATGTTGGCGCCTAATTGCAGAACCCGAATCTTTGCGTGCCATGGTGTTGAAAGCCAAGTATTTCGCTGATGGGGATTTATTGAATTGCCAACTGAAAAAAGGTAGTTCCTTTACTTGGCAAAGTTTGTGGTCAGGAATGCAAACCATTAAGAGGGGTTATATTTGGCCCATGGGAGACAGTGAGAAAATTAATATATGGGAGGACCCATGGGTCCCTAGTAGCCCAAACAGAAGTATAGTTACACGAAGGGGAAACATTGTGCTCACGAAATTATCTGAATTGATAGATCATGAAAACAGAGTTTGAGATGAAGAGATCATCAAGAACATATTTTGGCCAATTATTGTTAACCGTATTCTCAAAATTCCATTGGCCATTGGGATGATGGATGACTTCATTTCATGGCATTTTAACATGAACGTCATTTTCTTAGTTAAATCCGCCTACCATGCTGAGTGGGATCATCAGCATGGGCGAAAGTTGCGTCGTACTCAACGGTAAGGGAGTACTACTGGAGCCAAGATATGGAAAATTCTATGGGATTTGCATGTACCAGCTATGCCATGCAAAGGGGTGTTAGCAAATTGTCACATTCAAACGAGCAGCCAATGTCCACTTTGTTCTATTGATTGTGAAAGTATACGACATGCTTTGTTCCGATGTGCATGTGTGAAGGAGATTTGGATGAATCTACGCATTCAAGATGTAATTCAAGATGCCTGTATGCTCGACGAGGAGGGCCAGTCAATTCTTGGAGGCTTGCTCCTCAATACATCAGTGATCGCTCCTTTGCTACCTGAAGTGCCGTGTAACGACTTAATTGCTACTGTTGTGTGGTATATATGGTGGGAACGTCGACAGGTTACCCATGGTAAGCAGATCCAGAAGCCACACGATATAGCTCAAGCCATATCCGCTTTGATGACCAATTATTCGAGGGCTCACAAGAAAACGCCGACAGGAATCATAAGACATGGATGGCGCAAACCTAAGGAAGAATATGTCAAGCTAAACATTGATGCATCTTTTAATGATGAAGTTGGTTCAGGTGGGACGGATGCCATAATCAGAGATGATCGTGGACGGTTTGTAGCAGGGGATGTTGTGGTATACCATTCGTGGACGACGCTGCCACAGCTGAAGCTCAAGCCCTTCTGAATGGACTAATTCTTGCGGGACAAGTGGGATGTAACAGGATCATGGTCGAAACAGACTGCATGGAGGTTGTCGATATAATGGAGCATGGCGGAAACTCCATAGGACCAGCAACGGCGATTTACGAGGAGTGCTCCTTTCTAGTTCACAATTTTGATCATGTAATAATAAATCATTGTCCTAGGGAGGCTAATAGAGTTGCTGATTTGTTAGCTAGACAACTGGTAGATCCACAAAACATTGGCTGGGATGTGGATCCACCAGAGTTTTTAGTACATGTACTAGCGGATGATGTATTGTTATTACATAAAACACTGTCTGGAATGTGGATAATATAATCCGCCATGATGGCATTACATAAAAAAAAGCGCACCATCCGCCGCTTCAGAAGAATGCCACGGGTCCCATGTGGGATGAGGCCATCACCGCTCACCGTTTTTCCATTCTTAAGTATCTCTACAGTGAACACCTTCTACATCTAGCTTGCCTCTCTTCATCCAAGCGTTGACCTTGTCTGTGAAGGGAAACGCCCCATGGCTGCTGGCTGGTGCAGCGACCTGTGAGTATGCTTCAGCTGCTGATGTGTAGATGCTGGAAGCCGGCCACCGGGGTGCTGCGTGTCGGCCGCGCATGCGGTGGAAGCCGCCGGACTGCACCACCCACGCCTACGAGGCATGCCGCCGCTGAAGTCATGTTTTGCCGTTGCTCGTCATTCCATGCCGCCGCCGTCTAGAGGAGCGCCAATGTCCATGGTTGCTGCCTCCTCAAGGTGAGATGCAACAACAGATCCTGCAACATGATTCCTATTACAAATAATTTCTACAACATAACCTTTGTTTCAAAAAAATGTACAAACATTTTCACAACATGATCTCTGTTGCAAAAAATTCTGTAACATAACCTCTGTTGCAAAAAAAATCTGCAACATAACCTATGTTGCAAAAATATCGACAAGCATTTTCGCAACATGATCTTTGTTGCAAAAAAAATCTGCAAAACCTTTGTTGCAATTTTTTTTCGAGATGTTACAAAAAAAATCACAACACAAATTATGTAGCAAATGTTCCTGCAACAAGATCTCTGTTGCAGAGTAGAGAAAAACATCCAGCCGCTAGATGGTGCCAGATCTGACGGCTCGCAAGGCGACAAATCTTTCCAAAAGATCCGCTGGCTGACACGTAGCGGCCCCCGAAAGAAAAATGAAGGTAGATTTTATTAGTATAACCTACTTTTAAAAAAGCATCAAAGAGGGATACAAATGCAATGGACACACACTCCACCTCTACATTCACACAAATAAAAGAATAAAAACAACGACAAAGAGGAGAGATTTGTTTCTTGGTGTGTTGCTGGTGTTTGTCGCTATTCGTGGCGGCGCTGGCGGCCAGGGTGAGACAGATGCTATGGAGTATGGAGGTTGGTCCGATGGTGGTGGATCTATCATTCTTCCCCGACCTCGTCGATGGACGATGGGATGTGACGGATATAGGTCCAAGGTAGCATGGGGCCTCCCTGGTCGACGTGCCATAGTGACATGTGCCTCATTGCTTGCAGCAATCCTGTTCGTCGACTTGGGAAGCCTCGTTGGCAATAGTGCTTCTTTGGATCCGGAAATGGTGGAGGCTCGGCGAGTCTTCTGGCGTGCGCCTTGACGACGCTAGAATTGGGCCGCGGTCGCTGGCTTTGCCAAGTGCAGGAAACCCAAGGAATAGTTTTGTATTTTCTATCTTTTAGGGTTCTGTATGCGAAGTTTTTAGGACAATCTTGTTTTCTTGATTAATCTTTTAGTTCTCACGTGTGTTTGATTATGTAACTTGATTTTCTATTAGTGGAATGAAATAGGTGGTTGCTTTAAAAAAACAACGAGAAAGAGTAAAGTCATACAAGATCAAACCTACATAAGCAAGAAAATGTGAAAGACGAAGCCATCAAAACAACTTGACAAATTACAACAACGACTATATCCACACCAACTATATATTGATACCACAATGACAACGAGAAAGGTCTTAAACAATAACGACTTCAAGAAGGAAATGACGCTCAAGCGCCGTTGTCACCGGATTCAACCAACAAAGGCCAGATTCAAGTTTTTTTTACCCTGAAGAACAAGTCTGGGCATATCGAGCAATGTCGTTAACAAGATAACGACGCAAAACCTTTGTCATTGTCAGGTATAACCAGCTCGGGTCATACCTAGGGTTTGCACCCCGGAGCTCAAGACCTGGTACTTAGGAAGCACACCAAATCAAAATTAGCCGTGTGTTGTCGCCACCACTTTTCGCGATCCGAGCAACTACATGTGCTGGGGTAGAAACCCCGCCATCGCCACTACACATTCATACCTCTGTGTTAACTGTTCGTCCATAGATTGCATCTCACCGTCAAGACAAGCTTATCAGAGTGAGAGTTGCCAAAACCATCAAAGGGCCCTTTCGGCTGCATCCTGCAACCTCGCCAGCATGAGCAGCCAGTAGCAGCCATGTGATCTATGGAGAGGAACCCTCACGAAGACTCTTCAGTGGCCACCACAAAATGCAACTCAACTGGCTGACCGGTGCTGCCATGGCAAGGTCTAAAGGAGAAATACAATCGTCAGATGGTGTTATACACATGGAGGGCACCGCCACTAGGCAATAGAGGCCTTATTCGACACATAGTCATTCCCTGCTATTGCACGTACTAGCACCGACAGTGGAGCACATGTTGCAACCACACCGGTGCTAGCCGCACAGATCTAGACGAGACATGCCTGAGATAATTCCTTTGGTCTCCTGCGACGTCGACATAAGTCTCGAACCAAGATCCAAGGGTAGCTCCAAACACCATCGACTCATGCCCGGCCCAAAGGCATCGGATCCCCATCCATCACTTGGAGCTGCACCTTATGCGCAGTCAGGGAAGACCACCAAGTTGGGCAAGTGAAAGGAGTCGATCTGAGGACAACCGACGATCGATGGCGAGGGGCGGAGTTGTACAGTGTCGGATGAGAGGGAAGATTTAATGTGAGGAAGAGGGGGAGTGGTTGAGACCCCCTATTGGGGAACGTAGTAATTCAAAAAAAATCTTACGATCACGCAAGATATATCTAGGAGATGCATAGAAACAAGACGGGAGAGTGTGCCCACGTACCCTCGTAGACCGAAAGCGGAAGCGTTTAGTAACACGGTTGATGTAGTCGAATGTCTTCACGATCCAACCGACCCAAGTACCGAACGTACGGCACCTCCGTGTTCAGCACACGTTCAGCACGATGACGTCCCTCGTGCTCTGATCTAGTTGAGGATGAGGGAGAGTTTCGTCAGCACGACGGCGTGACAACGGTGATGATGAAGTTACCGGTGCAGGGCTTCGCCTAAGCACTACGATGATATGACTGACGTGTTAAACTATGGAGGGGGCACCGCACACGGCTAAGAGATTGTCTATTTGCTTTGGGGTGCCCCCTGCCCCCGTATATAAAGGGGGGAGGGAGGAGGCGGTCGGCCTAGAGGGGCGCGCCAAAGGGGGAAGTCCTACTAGGACTCCCAGTCCTAGTAGGAGTCCCCTTCCTTTTCGGAGTAGGAGAATGGGAAAGGGAAAGAGAGAGGGAGAATGAAAGGGGGCTGAGGGAGTCCTGGATTAGGGGGTATCCGGACAGCCGGACTATATACTTTGTCCGGACTATTGGAGCGTGAAGATACAAGACTCAAGACTTCGTCCCGTGTCCGGATGCAACTCTCCTTTGCGTGGAAGACAAGCTTGGCGATCCGGATATTATATTTCCTTCTTTGTAAACCGACTCCATGTAAACCCTAGCCCTCTCTGGTGTCTATATAAACCGGAGGGTTTAGTCCTTAGAGGGACGATCACAATCATAATCATCATAGGCTAGCTTCTAGGGTTTAGCCTCTACGATCTCGTGGTAGATCAACTCTTGTACTACTCATATCATCAATATCAATCAAGCAGGAAGTAGGGTTTTACCTCCACCGAAAGGGCCCGAACCTGGGTAAAACATTGTGCCCCTTGCCTCCTGTTACCATCAGCCTTAGACGCACAGATCGGGACCCCCTACCCGAGATCTGCCGGTTTTGACACTGACATTAGTGCTTTTATTGAGAGTTCCTCTGTGTCGCCGCTGCAAGGCTTGATGGCTCCTTCAATCATCAACAACAACATGGTCCAGGGTGAAACTTTTCTCCCCAGACAGATCTTCATGTTCGGTGGCTTCGCACTGCGGGCCAATTCGCTTGGCCGTCTGGAGCAGATCGACAGCTATGCCCCTGGCCATCAGGTCAGGTTCGGAAACTTGAACTACACGGCCGATATCCGCAGAGACTTGATCTTCAACGGATTCGGGCCTGCGCCAGGAGCACCGGACAGTCACAATGAGCACGGCTTAGACCTGCTGTCGGACAATGCTCGAGATATCGCCCCTGCTGGAGCCCCGGACCTAAATCCGGAGCAGACTGCATCGCCCAAGGACGGGTGGATGGACCCCGCCTCGGAGGCCGCACACTCATCGGCGGTAGAGCCGAACACAGGCCTCACCCCAAAGGAAGCCTGTGTCACCGGACCCCCGGACTCATATCCGGCTGTAGGTTCCAGTTCGCGCACTCCCGAGCCCGCCGAATCTGGTTGGGCTCCGGTAATGGAGTTCACCGTTGTGGATATCTTCCAGCACTCGCCCTTCGGCGACATGCTGAACTCGTTAAAGTCTCTCTCTTTGTCAGGAGACTCTTGGCCGAACTATGTCCGGCTCGAGCGGGAAGCAGGCGACGAAGGAATTCGTTGCCCACCCACCACCCACTTCATTGCCACGGTCGATGATTTAACCGACGTGCTTGAGTTCGACTATGAAGACATCGACGGTGTGGACGACGATGCAGGAGAAGAACAGGAACCACCGCCCATGGGGCGGTGGATAGCCACCTCCTCATATGATATATATATATATGGTGGACACTCCAAAAGAAACCAATGGCGATGAGGCAATGGAGGATAACCCCTCAAAGAAGAAAACAAAGCATGGGCATCGTCGGCGCCGCTCCAAGCCCCGCCAGAGCAATACTCGCACAGGTGACAAAAACGGTCCGGATGGTGCCGAAGATGAATACAACCCCGATCAGCCTACCTTTGAGCAGGCCGAACAGGAAGATGGGCAGGACAGCCCAGACGAACAGGCGACGGACGGATATCCGGAGGAGGATAACTACATGCCCCCTCCGATGACGAGATCAGCCTCGGCGACGACGAGTTCAGCGTGCCTGAGGACCCCGTGGAGCAGGAGCGCTTCAAGCGCCGGCTTACGGCCACTGCGAGAAGCCTGAAAAAGAAGCAGCAGCAGCTTCAAGCTGATCAAGACCTGCTCACAAACAGATGGACTGAAGTCCTGGCAGCTGAGGAATACTGACTCGAGCGCCAGACGGCTGACCGGCCACCTTGTGGCCGGGATAAAATGGCATACCAGCCCGCACCCCCACGCCAATACACTACGGCCCGGGGCAATAGGCAGGACTTGCAAGATATACTGGAAAACAAGGCAGGACAGCCAAGATCGATCTACGGATCGCGCGGGCGCCCCCCAACACGTAATGATGATTGTTACGCCGGATACACCACCAGCAAGTCCAGCTCGGCTGAATATAGCCAACCGGACTCAGTCGAACTGTGTAGCCACATAGCCCGGCATAGAGGCGCCGCTCACCCCCTCTGCTTCACTGACAAAGTGATGGATCATGAATTCCCAGAAGGGTTTAAACCCGTAAACATTGATTCATACAATGGCACAACAAACCTCGCAGTATGGATCGAGGATTTCCTTCTCCACATTCATATGGCCCGCAGCGAGGATCTACACGCCATCGAGTACCTTCCCCTTAAACTCAAAGGACTGGCAAGGCACTGGCTAAACAGCCTGCCGGCAAATTCCATTGGCAATTGGGAAAACCTAAAGGAAGCGTTCCTCGACAACTTCCAAGGCACGTACGTGCGACCACCGGATGCCGATTACTTGAGCCATATTACCCAACAGCCCGGAGAGTCAGCCAGGAAATTCTGGACTCGGTTCCTAACCAAAAAGAACCAAATAGTCGACTGTCCGGACGCCGAAGCCCTGGTGGCCTTCAAGCATAATATCCGTGACGAGTGGCTCGCCTGACACCTCGGCCAGGAAAAACCAAAATCCATGGCGGCCCTCACGACACTCATGACCCGCTTTTGCACGGGCGAGGACAGCTGGCTGGCTCGCAGTAGCACCACACCAGTGAACTCTGGCACTCCAGACATTCGCGACAATAACGGCAAGCCACGACACAACAGACATAAGCGACGGAACAACGACGACAACACTGAAGACACGACAGTCAACGCCAGATTCAGTGGCTCAAAATCCGGTCAGCAGAAAAAGCCATTCAAAAGAAACAATCAAGGACCGTCCAGTCTGGACCGCATACTTGATCGCTTGTGCCAAATTCACGGCACCCCGGACAAGCCAGCAAACCACACTAATAGAGACTGCTGGGTGTTCAAATAGGCCGGTAAAATAAACACCGAAAACAAGGACAAGGGGCTGCACAAGGACGATGACGAGGAGTCCCGGCGTCCGAACACGGGGGGAAAGAAGAAATTTCCTCCCCAGGTGAAAACGGTGAACATGATCTACGCCACCCACATTCCCAAATGGGAACGGAAGCGAGCACTACGAGACTTCTATGTGATAGAGCCAGTCGCCCCAAAATTCAACCCATGGCCAGCCTGTCCGATCACCTTTGATCGTAGGGATCACCCTACCAGCATCCGTCACGGCGGTTCAGCCGCATTGGTCCTAGACCCAATCATCGACGGATTCCACCTTACACGAGTCCTTATGGATGGCGGGAGCAGCCTGAACCTGCTTTATTAGGACACAGTGTGCAAAATGGGCATCGACCCTTCGAGGATCAAGCCCACCAAAACCACCTTCAAAGGTGTAATTCCAGGAGTAGAGGCCCGTTGCACGGGCTCCATAACACTGGAAGTGGTATTCGGATCTCCGGATAACTTCCGAAGCGAGGAGTTAATCTTCGATATCATCCCTTTCCACAGTGGTTATCACACACTGCTTGGACGAACCGCATTCGCCCGATTCAATGCGGTACCACACTATGCATACCTCAAGCTCAAGATGCCAGGACCTCGCGGGGTCATAATAGTCAACGGAAACATGGACCGCTCTCTCCGTACAGAAGAGCATACTGCAGCCCTAGCAGCAGAAGTACAATGCAGCCTTCTCCGGCAAACCACCAATCCGGTGACAACAACCCCGAACACCGTCAAGCGAGTCCGGAGCACCCCGCAACAGGATCGCCAGGCACGCCAAGAGCGCGACTAGCAGTCCGGCCTCCGCTCAAGCCCCATCAAAGCAGCATTCGTGCCGCGCGTACACAATTACGCACTCAAAATACCATGGGCATAGGCAGAGGCGCAACAGTGACTAAGTTAACAGCGTGGTATAACCGCAACATACTTTAATAACCCCCCTTTACCTTTCAGGACACTGCTTTCGGACAGCCTCTTCAAAAGAGCCGGATTGTCGGACTTACACAGGAGAGAAAACCAAGGAGGCAACAGGCTTTGCGCACAAAGGGAATACCCAGGTGGAATCTGTTCACGATCGTTATACCTATTTTATATACCTACATGCAGCCCGCTCTTGGATAGGACATGTTAAATAGTCCTATTTACTTCTGCTCAAACGCATTCATTGTAAACATACGCTTAAACGTATTATTCAATAGGAGATAATATATAGCGTCAGCTTATCATCCCTATTTGCACATTTTTTCAGATAAATGTTTATTTAATATTGCATCCGCACACCTTGGTACGCTCAGTTTGCCAGGGGCTTCTTATGGCGCCCCATAATACGGCGAGACAAGTCTGAACACTTTCAACAGTGCGACACCCCGAACTTATAGCATTGTATGCATCAGCTCCGAATCATGTCTTGGTCAATAGTTGGGTTTTCCCGGTTCCCTTGTTTTGGTACCTTACGTTCCGTTATATCGGCTAAGGTAGCGCAGGGAGAACTACTGCGATTGTGTCCCGGTTCTTCCAGACGAGCACCTCAGTAGAGAAAGTCGAAAACTGACCGACATGATACGGCAAGAGCTGGTCGCTGTTCGAGAGGTCTTAAAATCCTTAAAGATTTTTTCTGCTTTAGGCGAGGAATCGGCCTCGTCCGATTTAGGCGTATATAGCGCCCCAATTCGGCTTTCTGAATTCTAGGGGCTTCGCCAAAATTTAAAATTATAGACTTCTATGGCTAAGTGAAAGTTATAAAGCTGCATAGTTCGATTGCCTTGTTCGCTGCGCCAAACACCTCCTTCATGGACCAAAAATTTGGATAAAAGAGTGTTTTGGGTTTTCCACGAACACCTTGGTACTGGTTACGTGGGGGTGGAAGCCGACGAATGGCCTACTTTCAGAATTTTATAAACAACCGCGTAGAAGGTAATATTTTAAATCAAAACAAAGTGCTATATAGCGCAAATAACTCGTCTTTATATTACAAAAACGACAGAAGTACATTCATTCAAAGATCGTGTTCTTGGTACATTCTTCGGCCACGAGACGAGCGCCCTTCATAACGCCATCATAATATTTTTCGAGACAGCGATGCGCCTTGCCTTCCGGCGGTTCATCCTTCACCATCTTCTCCACATCCAGCTTGCCCCAATGCACCTTCGCATGGGCAAAGGCCCGGCGGGCACCCTCAATGCAAACAGATCGCTTGATCACTTCAAGCTACGGACAGACATTTACCATCCGCTTTATCAGGCCGAAGTAGCTAGCAGGCAGGGGCTCACCAGGCTACATTCGGACTATGAAATCTTTCATAGCCACTTCGGCCGCCCTATGGAGTTCAACCAACTGCTTCAGTTGGTCACTCAGAGGCATTGGGTGTTCGGCTCCAGCATACTGGGACCAGAACAGCTTCTCCGTTGAGCTCCCCTCCTCGGCACGGTAGAACTCTGCGGCATCTGATACGCCGCGTGGCAGATCTGCGAATGCCCCTGGAGAGCTCCAATTCGGGTAAGTAAAAGAAACGCCTCCTCCACATGCTTGCTTTGCATAAAGAATGTCTTACCCACCGCTATCTTCTTGGCTGCCTGGATTTCCTGCTGGGCCTTTTCGGCTTCGGCCTTGGCGTCTTTCATACTCGCAAGGGCCTTCGCAAGCTCAGACTCCTTCGTCTTGAGGTCATGCTCCAAGGACTCGAACTTCTTGCCGAGATCCTGGAGCTGTTGCTGTACCTCGCCCACCCGAGCATTCTGCTTTTCACGCTCAATGCGCTCCAGGGCCGCCCTGTCTTCGGCCTCGGATAACGCTTTCTTCAAAGACGCCACTTCAGTTGTGGCCCCTATTTCAAAGTCACGACGCTTTGTCGTTAGAATCACCAATTTTGTCTATTCTTTATGATATGCGAATGGGGTATCACAAACCTTTGTTCTCTTCGAGCTGCCTCTTCGTGAGGCCGAGCTCTCCCTGTGCCTGCTCCAGGTCCCGTTTGAGTACGGCGACCTCGGCCGTGCGGGTAGCAGCGGCAAGCAGCACTGCCTGCTTATTCACATGCACACCTACTATTAGACTCCTGCGGATTATAATTGACCCTCCGTTTGGCTTTTTGTTCCGAACAACAAACAGAGTATAAGGGGCTACTACCTATCGGGTGATAATTTCACACATTTTTATTACTTACCTCAAAACCTGTTAGGAGGCTGGTGCATGCTTCAGTTAGTCCGCTCTTGGCGGACAGAACCTTCTGAATCACCACACTCATAAGAGTACGGTGCTCTTCATCCATGGAAGCACCACGAAGGGCTTCTAGCGGACTATCTGACGCCTCTGGCGTAACAGAAGTCATTGGCACGGACGGCTCGCCCTCCCTAGCGAGAGGCCGCCTGCCCGAATTCGAAACCATTGGAGGTTCCGGCACAGTATCCGGCTGAGAGCCCGACTTGCTGCGGCTCTCGTCGGCACAATCCGCGGGGATCTTATACCCCGTGTGCCCGGCGTCTGGAATCTCGCCTTGGGGCATCTCCAGAGTCACCTCCCACTGCTCTGGGAGCCTTTGGGACAACACCTCTGTGTCATCCGCAGGCCGAGGAGTAGTGGCCGTCGGGAGCGAGTTCATCACTGAATCACTCAAGGACCCATCCAAAGATGATACCTCGGGATGGACCCTGGCCGGACTGCATATATGTGTTCGGCATTATAACAAACTATGAAGCGAAGTCGCACTAAAGTGTAACAGAGTGCGGATACTTACGATCTCACTAGGGGCTTCCCCCTGGGCAGCCACTCCTCCTCGCTATAGGCAGCCACGATGGAGTAATCCGGAAGGGACGCCTTTCCCTTCTTGGGCGTCCTGGACTCCCCCTCTGGGGCGGCTTTCCTCTTCTTCTCCTCCCCAGTGCGGGAAGGCGGAGCGTCTTCGTATTTTCCCCCGCCTCCGCGGGAGGAATCTGCCTCGTCGTCTTCAGACGACGAGGGTATGACGTGAAGGAAATATGCCCTAGAGGCAATAATAAATTTATTATTTATTTCCTTATTTCATGATAAATGTTTATTATTCATGCTAGAATTGTATTAATCGGAAACATAATACATGTGTGAATACATAGACAGACATAGTGTCACTAGTATGCCTCTACTTGACTAGCTCGTTAATCAAAGATGGTTAAGTTTCCTAACCATAGACATGAGTTGTCATTTGATTAATGGGATCACATCATTAGGAGAATGATGTGACTGACATGACCCATTCCTTTAGCCTAGCACTTGATCGTTTAGTATGTTGCTATTGCTTTCTTCATAACTTATACATGTTCCTGTAACTATGAGATTATGCAACTCCTGTTTACCGGAGGAACACTTTGGGTGCTACCAAACGTCACAACGTAACTGGGTGATTATAAAGGAGTACTACAGGTGTCTCCAAAGGTACATGTTGGGTTGGCGTATTTCGAGATTAGGTTTTGTCACTCCGATTGTCGGAGAAGTATCTCTGGGCCCTCTCGGTAATGCACATCACTTAAGCCTTGCAAGCATTGTAACTAATGAGTTAGTTGCGGGATGATGTATTATGAAACGAGTAAAGAGACTTGCTGGTAACGAGATTGAACTAGGTATTGAGATACCGACGATCGAATCTCGGGCAAGTAACATACCGATGACAAAGGGAACAACGTATGTTGTTATGCGGTTTGACCGATAAAGATCTTCGTAGAATATGTAGGAACCAATATGGGCATCCAGGTCCCGCTATTGGTTATCGACCGAGAATGGTTTTAGGTCATGTCTACATAGTTCTCGAACCCGTAGGGTCCGCACGCTTAACATTTCAATGACAGTTTTATTATGAGTTTATAAGTTTTGATGTACCGAAGTTTGTTCGGAGTCCCGGATGTGATCACGGACATGACGAGGAGTCTCGAAATGGTCGAGACATAAAGATTGATATATTGGACGACTATATTCGGACACCGGAAAGGTTCCGGGAGTTTTCGGAGAAAACCGGAGTACCGGAGGGTTACCGGAACCCCCCCGGGAAGTAATGGGCCTTGATGGGCCCTATTGGAGAAAGAGAGGGGCCGGCCAGGGCAAGTGGCGCGCCCCCTCCCCTTGAGTCCGAATAGGACAAGGAAGGGGGGGGGGGCGGCGCCCCCTTGCCTTCCCCCTCTCCTACTCCTTCCTTCCCCCTCCTTCTTGGATTAGGAAAAGGAGGGGGGAAACCTACTTGGAGTAGGTTTCCCCCTCCTAGGGCGCGCCTCCCCTTAGGCCGGCCCCCTCCTCCCTCCCTCCTTTATATACGGGGGCGGGGGGCACCCCATAGACACACAAGTTGATCTACGGATCGTTCCTTAGCCGTGTGCGGTGCCCCCTTCCACCATATTCCACCTCGGTCATATCATCGCGGAGTTTAGGCGAAGCCCTGCATCGGTAGAACATCATCATCGTCACCATGCCGTCGTGCTGACAGAACTCATCTCCGGAGCCTTTGCTGGATCGGAGGGCCGGAGATTGTCATCGAGCTGAACGTGTGCTGAACTCGGAGGCCCCGTACGTTCGGTGCTTGGATCGGTCGGATCGTGAAGACGTACGACTACATCAACCGCGTTGTGCTAACGCTTCCGCTTATGGTCTACGATGGTACATGGACGAACACTCTCCCCTCTCGTTGCTATATCATCACCATGATCTTGCGTGTGCGTAGGAAATTTTTTGAAATTACTACGTTCCCCAACAGTGGCATCCGAGCCTAGGTTTTATGCGTTGATGTTATATGCACGAGTAGAACACAAGTGAGTTGTGGGCGATACAAGTCATACTGCTTACCAGCATGTCATACTTTGGTTCAGCGGTATTGTTGGATGAAGCGGCCCGGACCGACATTACGCGTACGCTTACGCGAGACTGGTTTTACCGTCGTGCTTTGCACACATGTGACTAGCGGGTGTCTGTTTCTCCAACTTTAGTTGAACCGAGTGTGGCTACGCCCGGTCCTTGCGAAGGTTAAAACAACACCAACTTGACGAACTATTGTTGTGGTTTTGATGCGTAGGTAAGAACGGTTCTTGCTCAGCCCGTAGCAGCCACGTAAAACTTGCAACAACAAAGTAGAGGACGTCTAACTTGTTTTTGCAGGGCATGTTGTGATGTGATATGGTCAAGACGTGATGAGATATAAGTTGTTGTATGAGATGATCATGTTTTGTTGAAGTTATCGGCAACTGGCAGAAGCCCTATGGTTGTCTCTTTGTTGCATAAGATGCAAGTGCCAAATAATTGCTTTACTTTATCGTTATGCGATAGCAATAGTTGCAAGAGCAATAGTTGGCGAGACGACCATATGACGACACATTGATATAGATCAAGATGATGAAGATCATGGTGTCGTGGCGGTGACGATAGAGATCTTGACAGTACTTTGGAGATGGAGATCAAAGGCGCAAGATGATCATGGCCATATCATGTCACATATTTTGATTGCATATGATGTTTATCTGTTATACATCTTATTCTGTTTTGTTTGATGGTAGCATTTTAAGATGATCTCTCACTAATTATCAAGAAGTGTTCTCGCTGAGTATGCACCGTTGCGAAAGTTCTTCGTGCTGAGACACCAGGTGATGATCGGGTGTGATAGGCTCTACGTTCAAATACAACGGGTGCAAAACAGTTGCACACGCGGAATACTCAGGTTAAACTTGACGAGCCTAGCATATACAGATATGGCCTCGGAACACGGAGACCGAAAGGTCGAGCGTGAATCATATAGTAGATATGATCAACATAGTGATGTTCACCATTGAAACTACTCCATCTCATGTGATGATCGGACATGGTTTAGTTGATTTGGATCACGTGATCACTTAGAAGATTAGAGGGATGTCTATCTAAGTGGGAGTTCTTAAGTAATATGATTAGTTGAACTTTAATTTATCATGAACTTAGTCCTGGTAGTATTTTGCAAATTATGTTGTAGATCAATAGCTCGCGTTGTTGCTTTCATATGTTTATTTTGATATGTTCCTAGAGAAAATTGTGTTGAAAAATGTTAGTAGCAATGATGCGGATTGGATCCGTGATCTGAGGTTTATCCTCATTGCTGCGCAGAAGAATTATGTCCTTGATGCACCGCTAGGTGACAAACCTATTGCAGGAGCAGATGCAGACGTTATGAACGTTTGGCTAGCTCAATATGATGACTACTTGATAGTTTAGTGCACCATGCTTAACAGCCTAGAATCGGGACTTCAAAGACGTTTTGAACGTCATGGACCATATGAGATGTTCCAGAAATTGAAGTTGATATTTCAAGCAAATACCCGAGTTGAGAGATATGAAGTCTCCAACAAGTTCTATAGCTAAAAGATGGAGGAGAATCGCTCAACTAGTGAGCATGTGCTCAGATTGTCTGGGTACTTCAATCGCTTGAATCAAGTGGGAGTTAATCTTCCAGATAAGATAGTGATTGACAGAGTTCTCTAGTCACCATCACCAAGTTAGTAGAACTTTGTGATGAACTATAGTATGCAAGGGATGACGAAAACGATTCCCGAGCTCTTCATGATGTTGAAATCGACGAAGGTAGAAATCAAGAAAGAGCATCAAGTGTTGATGGTTGACAAGATCACTAGTTTCAAGAAAAGGGCAAAGGGAAAGAAAGGGGAACTTCAAGTAGAATGAAAAGCAAGTTGTCACTTCCACGAAGAAGCCCAAAGTTGGACCAAAGCCTGAAACTGAGTGCTTACACTGCAAAGGAAATGGTCACTGGAAGCGGAAATGCCCTGAATATTTGGTGGATAAGAAGGATGGCAAAGTGAACAAGGGTATATTTGATATACAGGTTATTGATGTGTGACTTACTAGTGTTTATAGTAGCCCCTGAGTATTTGATACTTGTTCAGTTGCTAAGATTAGTAACTCGAAACAGGAGTTACAGAATAAATAGAGACTAGTTGAAGGGGAAGTAACGATGAGTGTTGGTAGTAGTTCCAAGATTGATATGATCATCATCGCACACTCCCTAAACTTTCGGGATAAGTGTTAAACCTAAATAAATGTTATTTAGCATTTGCGTTGAGCATGAATATGATTTGATCATGTTTATTGCAATACGGTTATTCATTTAAAGTCAGAGAATAATTGTTGTTCTGTTTACATGAATAAAACCTTCAATGGTCATACACCCAATGAAAATAGTTTATTGGATCTCGATCGTAGTGATACACATATTCATAATATTGAGGCCAAAAGATGCAAAGTTAATAATGATAGTGCAACTTATTTGTGGCACTGCCGTTTAGGTCATATCGGTGTAAAGCGCATGAAGAAACTCCATACTGATGGGCTTTTGGAATCACTTGATTATGAATCACTTGGTACTTGCGAACCGTGCCTTATGGGCAAGATGACTAAAATGCCGTTCTCCGGTACTATGGAGAGAGCAACAGATTTGTTGGAAATCATACATACAGATGTATGTGGTCCAATGAATATTGAGGCTCGTGGCGGATATCGTTATTTTCTCACCTTCACAGATGATCTAAGCAGATATGGGTATATCTACTTAATGAAACACAAGTCTGAAACATTTGAAAAGTTCAAAGAATTTTAGAGTGAAGTGGAAAATCATCGTAACAAGAAAATAAAGTTTCTACGATCTGATCATGGAGGAGAATATTTGAGTTACGAGTTTGGTCTAAACTTGAAACAATGCGGGATAGTCTCGCAACTCACGCCACCTGGAACACCACAACGAAATGGTGTGTCCGAATGTTGTAATCGTACTTTACTTGATATGGTACGATCTATGATGTCTCTTACTGATTTACCGCTATCGTTTTGGGGTTATGCTTTAGAGACGGCCGCATTCACGTTAAATAGGGCACCATCTAAATCCGTTGAGACGACAACATATGAAGGCAAGATATTCGTTGCTAAAAATGGATCCTTTCTAGAGAAGGAGTTTCTCTCAAAAGAAGTGAGTGGGAGGAAATTAGAACTTGATGAGGTAACTGTACCTCCTCCCGAATTGGAAAATAGTTCATCACTAAAATCAGTTCCAGTGATTTCTACACCAATTAGTGAGGAAGCTAATGATGATGATCATGAAACTTCAGATCAAGTTACTACAGAACCCCGTAGGTCTTCCAGAGTACGGTCCGCACCAAAGTGGTACGGTAATCCTGTTCTGGAAGTCATGTTACTAGACCATGATAAACCTACGAACTATGAGGAAGCGATGATGAGCCCAGATTCCGCAAAATGGCTAGAGGCCATGAAATCTGAGATAGGATCCATGTATGAGAACAAAGTGTGGACTTTGGTGGAGTTGCCCGATGATCGGCAAGCCATATTGTATAAATGGATCTTCAAGAGGAAGACAGATGTTGATAGTAGTGTTACTATCTACAAAGCTTGACTTGTGGCAAAAAGGTTTTCGACAAGTTCAAGGTGTTGACTACAATGAGATTTTCTCAACTGTAGCGATGCTTAAGTCTGTCCGAATCATGTTAGCAATCGCCACATTTTATGAAATTTGGCAAATGGATGTCAAAACTACATTCCTTAATGGATTTATTAAAGAAGAGTTGTATACGATACAACCAGAAGGTTTTTTCAATCCTAAAGGTGCTAACAAAATGTGCAAGCTCCAGCGATCCATCTATGGACTGGTGCAAGCATCTCAGAGTTGGAATGAACGCTTTGATAAGTTGATCAAAGCATATAGTTTTATACAGACTTGCGGTGAAGCCTGTATTTACGAGAAAGTGAGTGGGAGCACTACAACATTTCTGATAAGTATATGTGAATGACATATTGTTGATCGGAAATAATGTAGAATTATTCTGCAAAGCATAAAGGAGTGTTTGAAAGGAGTTTTTTTGAAGAAAGACCTCGGTAAAGCTACTTACATATTGAGCATCAAGATCTATTGAGATAGATCAATACGCTTGATAAGATTTTTCAATGAGTACATACCTTGATAAAGTTTTGAAATAGTTCAAAATAAAACAGTCAAAGAAGAAGTTCTTGCCTGTGATGCAAAGGTGTGAAGTTGAGTAAGACTCAAGAACCGACCATGGCAGAAAATAGAAAGAGAATGAAAAGTCATTCCCTATGCCTCAGTCATAGATTCTATAAAGTATGCTATGCTATGTACCAGACCTATTGTATAATCTGCCCTGGTTTGGCAAGGGAGTACAATAGTGATCTAGGAGTAGATCACTGGACATTGGTCAAAATTATCCTTAGTGAAATAAGGAGATGTTTCTCGATTATGGAGGTGATAAAAGAGCCCGTCGTAAAAAGTTACAACGATGCAAGCTTTTACACCGATCCAGATGACTCTAAAGTCTCAATCTGGATACATATTGAAAGTGGGAGCAATTAGCTAGAGTAGCTCCGTGCAGAGCATTGTAGACATAGAATATATGCAAAAGACATACGGCTCTGAATGTGACATACCCGTTGACTAAGCTTCTCTCACGAGCCAAACATGATCACACCTTAGTACTCTTTGGGTGTTAATCACATAGCGATGTGAACTAGATTATTGACTCTAGTAAACCCTTTGGGTGTTGGTCACATGATGATGTGAACTATGGGTGTTAATCATATACAGATATGAATATTGGTGTTAAATCACATGGCGATGTGAACTAGATTATTGACTCTAGTGCAAGTGGGAGACTGAAGGAAATATGCCCTAGAGGCAATAATAAAGTTATTATTTATTTCCTTATTTCATGATAAATGTTTATTATTCATGCTAGAATTGTATTAATCGGAAACATAATACATGTGTGAATACATAGACAAACATAGTGTCACTAGTATGCCTCTACTTGACTAGCTCGTTAATCAAAGATGGTTAAGTTTCCTAACCATAGACATGAGTTGTCATTTGATTAATGGGATCACATCATTAGGAGAATGATGTGATTGACATGACCCATTCCGTTAGCCTAGCACTTGATCGTTTAGTATGTTGCTATTGCTTTCTTCATAACTTATACATGTTCCTCTAACTATGAGATTATGCAACTCCCATTTACCGGAGGAACACTTTGGGTGCTACCAAACGTCACAACGTAACTGGGTGATTATAAAGGAGTACTACAGGTGTCTCCAAAGGTACATGTTGGGTTGGCGTATTTCGAGATTAGGTTTTGTCACTCCGATTGTCGGAGAAGTATCTCTGGGCCCTCTCGGTAATGCACATCACTTAAGCCTTGCAAGCATTGTAACTAATGAGTTAGTTGCGGGATGATGTATTACGGAACGAGTAAAGAGACTTGTTGGTAATGAGATTGAACTAGGTATTGAGATACCGACGATCGAATCTCGGGCAAGTAACATACCGATGACAAAGGGAACAACGTATGTTGTTATGCGGTTTGACCGATAAAGATCTTCGTAGAATATGTAGGAACCAATATGGGCATCCAGGTCCCGCTATTGGTTATTGACCGAGAATGGTTTTAGGTCATGTCTACATAGTTCTTGAACCCGTAGGGTCCGCACGCTTAATGTTTCGATGACAGTTTTATTATGAGTTTATAAGTTTTGATGTACCGAAGTTTGTTCGGAGTCCCGGATGTGATCACTGACATGACGAGGAGTCTCGAAATGGTCGAGACATAAAGATTGATATATTGGACGACTATATTCGGACACCAGAAAGGTTCCGGGAGTTTTCGGAGAAAACCGGAGTACCGGAGGGTTACCGGAACCCCCCCGGGAAGTAATGGGCCTTGATGGGCCCTATTGGAGAAAGAGAGGGGCCGGCCAGGGCAAGTGGCGCACCCCCTCCCCTTGAGTCCGAATAGGACAAGGAAGGGGGGGGGCGCCCCCCTTGCCTTCCCCCTCTCCTACTCCTTCCTTCCCCCTCCTTCTTGCATTAGGAAAAGGAGGGGGGAAACCTACTTGGAGTAGGTTTCCCCCTCCTAGGGCGCGCCTCCCCTTAGGCCGGCCCCTCCTCCCTCCCTCCTTTATATACGGGGGCGGGGGGCACCCCATAGACACACAAGTTGATCTACGGATCGTTCCTTAGCCGTGTGCGGTGCCCCCTTCCACCATATTCCACCTCGGTCATATCGTCGCGGAGTTTAGGCGAAGCCCTGTGCCGGTAGAACATCATCATCGTCACCACGCCGTCGTGCTGACAGAACTCATCTCCGGAGCCTTTGCTGGATCGGAGGGCCGAAGATTGTCATCGAGCTGAACGTGTGCTGAACTCGGAGGCCCCGTACGTTCGGTGCTTGGATCGGTCGGATCGTGAAGACGTACGACTACATCAACCGTGTTGTGCTAACGCTTCCGCTTACGGTCTACGAGGGTACGTGGACGAACACTCTCCCCTCTCGTTGCTATATCATCACCATGATCTTGCGTGTGCGTAGGAAAATTTTTGAAACCTAGGAGGGGGAAACTACATAGGAGGTTTCCCCCCTCCCTTTCCTAATCCAAGAAGGAGGGGGAAGGAAGGAGTAGGAGAGGGGGAAGGCAAGGGGGGCGTTGGCCCCCCTTCCTTGTCCTATTCGGACTCAAGGGGAGGGGGTTCGCCACTTGCCCTGGCCGGCCCCTCTCTTTCTCCAATAGGGCCCATCAAGGCCCATTACTTCCCGGGGGAGGGAGGGGTTCCGGTAACCCTCCGGTACTCCGGTTTTCTCCGAAAACTCCCGGAACCTTTCCGGTGTCCGAATATACTCGTCCAATATATCAATCTTTATCGGTCAAACCGCATAACAACATACCTTGTTCCCTTTGTCATCGGTATGTTACTTGCCCGAGATTCGATCGTCGGTATCCAATACCTAGTTCAATCTCGTTACCGGCAAGTCTCTTTACTCGTTCTATAATGCGTCATCTCATAACTAACTCATTAATTATAATGCTTGCAAGGCTTAAGTGATGAGTATTACCGAGAGGGCCCGGAGATACCTCTCCGACAATCGGAGTGACAAAACCTAATCTCGAAATACGCCAACTCAACATGTACCTTCGGAGACACCTGTAGTACTCCTTTATAATCACCCAGTTACGTTGTGACATTTGGTAGTACCCAAAGTGTTCCTCCGGTAAACGGGAGTTGCATAATTCTCATAGTTACAGGAACATGTATAAGTCATGAAGAAAGCAATAGCAGAATACTAAACGATCATGTGCTAAGCTAACGAAATGGGTCATGTCAATCACATAATTCTCCTAATGTTGTGATCCCATTAATAAAATGACAACACATGTCTATGGTTAGGAAACATAACCATCTTTGATTAATGAGCTAGTCAAGTAGAGGCATACTAGTGACTATATGTTTGTCTATGTATTCACACATGTATCATGTTTCCGGTTAATACAATTCTAGCATGAATAATAAACATTTATCATGATATGAGGAAATAAATAATAACTTTATTATTGCCTCTAGGGCATATTTCCTTCAGTCTCCCACTTGCACTAGAGTCAATAATCTAGATTACATAGTAATGATTCTAACACCCATGGAGTCTTGGTGCTGATCATGTTTTGCTCGTGAGAGAGGCTTAGTCAACGGGTCTGCAACATTCAGATCCGTATGTATCTTGCAAATCTCTATGTATCCCACTTGGACTTGGTCCCGAATGGAATTGAAGTGTCTCTTGATGTGCTTGGTCCTCTTGTGAAATCTGGATTCCTTTGCCAAGGCAATTGCACCAGTATTGTCACAGAAGATCTTCATTGGTCCCGATGCACTAGGTATGACACCTAGATCGGAAATGAACTCCTTCATCCAGACTCCTTCATTCGCTGCTTCAGAAGCAGCTATGTACTCCGCTTCACATGTAGATCCCGCCACGACGCTTTGTTTAGAACTGCACCAACTTACAGCCCCACCATTTAATATAAACACGTATCCGGTTTGCGATTTAGAATCGTCCGGATCTGTGTCAAAGCTTGCATCGACGTAACCTTTTACGACTAGCTCTTTGTCACCTCCATATACGAGAAACATATCCTTAGTCCTTTTCAGGTATTTTAGGATGTTCTTGACCGCTGTCCAGTGATCCACTCCTGGATTACTTTGGTACCTTCCTGCCAAGCTTATTGCTAAGCATACGTCAGGTCTGGTACACAGCATTGCATACATGATAGAGCCTATGGCTGAAGCATAGGGAACATCTTTCATTTTCTCTCTATCTTCTGCTGTGGTCGGGCATTGAGTTTGACTCAACTTCACACCTTGTAGCACAGGCAAGAATCCTTTCTTTGCCTGATCCATTTTGAACTTCTTCAAAATTTTGTCAAGGTAAGTGCTTTGTGAAAGTCCTATTAAGCGTCTTGATCTATCTCTATAGATCTTGATGCCCAATATATAAGCAGCTTCACCGAGGTCTTTCATTGAAAAACTTTTATTCAAGTATCCCTTTATGCTATCCAGAAATTCTATATCATTTCCAATTAACAATATGTCATCTACATATAAAATTAGAAATGCTACAGAGCTCCCACTCACTTTCTTGTAAATATAGGCTTCTCCAAAAGTCTATATAAAACCATATGCTTTGATCACACTATCAAAGCGTTTATTCCAACTCCGAGATGCTTGCACCAGTCCATAAATGGAACGCTGGAGCTTGCACACTTTGTTAGCACCTTTTGGATCAACAAAACCTTCCGGCTGCATCATATACAACTCTTCTTCTAGAAATCCATTCAAGAATGCTGTCTTGACATCCATTTGCCAAATTTCATAATCATGAAATGCAGCAATGGCTAACATGATTCGGACAGACTTCAGCATCGCTACGGGTGAGAAAGTCTCATCGTAGTCAACCCCTTGAACTTGTCGAAAACCTTTCGCAACAAGTCGAGCTTTATAGATAGTAACATTACCATTAGCGTCAGTCTTTTTCTTAAAAATCCATTTATTTTCAATAGCTTGCCGATCATTGGGCAAGTCAACCAAAGTCCATACTTTGTTTTCATACATGGATCCCATCTCAGATTTCATGGCCTCTAGCCATTTTGCGGAATCTGGGCTCATCATCGCTTCCTCATAGTTCGTAGGTTCATCATGGTCAAGTAACATGACTTCCAGAACAGGATTACCGTACCAAGCTGGTGTGGATCTTACTCTGGTAGACCTACGAGGTTCTGTAAAAACTTGATCTGAAGTTTCATGATCAATATCATTAGCTTCCTCACTGATTGGTGTAGTTGTCACAGGAACCGGTTCTTGTGATGAACTACTTTCCAATAAGGGAGTAGATACAGTTATCTCATCAAGTTCTACTTTCCTCCCACTCACTTCTTTCGAGAGAAACTCCTTCTCTTGAAAGGATCCGAATTTAGCAACGAAAATCTTGCCCTCAGATCTGTGATAGAAGGTGTACCCAATAGTCTCCTTTGGGTATCCTATGAAGACACATTTCTCCGATTTGGGTTCGAGCTTATCTGGTTGAAGTTTCTTCACATAAGCATCGCAGCCCCAAACTTTAAGAAACGACAACTTTGGTTTCTTGCCAAACCACAGTTCATAAGGCGTCGTCTCAACGGATTTTGGTGGTGCCCTATTTAATGTGAATGCGGCCGTCTCTAAAGCATAACCCCAAAATGATAGCGGTAAATCAGTAAGAGACATCATAGATTGTACCATATCAAGTAAAGTACGATTACGACGTTCGGACACACCATTTCGTTGTGGTGTTCCAGGTGGCATGAGTTGCGAGACTATCCCACATTGTTTCAAGTGTAGACCAAACTCATAACTCAAATATTCTCCTCCACGATCAGATCGTAGAAACTTTATTTTCTTGTTACGATGATTTTCCACTTCACTCTGAAATTCTTTGAACTTTTCAAATGTTTCAGACTTGTGTTTCATTAAGTAGATATACCCATATCTGCTTAGATCATCTGTGAAGGTGAGAAAATAACGATATCCGCCACGAGCCTCAATATTCATTGGACCACATACATCTGTATGTATGATTTCCAACAAATCTGTTGCTCTCTCCATAGTACCGGAGAACGGCGTTTTAGTCATCTTGCCCATAAGGCACGGTTCGCAAGTACCAAGTGATTCATAATCAAGTGATTCCAAAAGCCCATCAGTATGGAGTTTCTTCATGCGCTTTACACCGATATGACCTAAACGGCAGTGCCACAAATAAGTTGCACTATCATTATCAACTCTGCATCTTTTGGTTTCAACACTATGAATATGTGTATCACTACTATCGAGATTCAATAAAAATAGACCACTCTTCAAGGGTGCATGACCATAAAAGATATTACTCATATAAATAGAACAACCATTATTCTCTGATTTAAATGAATAACCGTCTCGCATCAAACAAGATCCAGATATAATGTTCATGCTCAACGCTGGCACCAAATAACAATTATTTAGGTCTAATACTAATCCCGATGGTAGATGTAGAGGTAGCGTGCCGACCGCGATCACATCGACTTTGGAACCATTTCCCACGCGCATCGTCATCTCGTCCTTAGCTAATCTTTGCTTAATCCGTAGTCCCTGTTTCGAGTTGCAAATATTAGCAACAGAACCAGTATCAAATACCCAGGTGCTACTGCGAGCATTAGTAAGGTACACATCAATAACATGTATATCACATATACCTTTGTTCACTTTGCCATCCTTCTTATCCGCCAAATACTTGGGGTACTTCCGCTTCCAGTGTCCAGTCTGCTTGCAGTAGAAGCACTCAGTTTCAGGCTTAGGTCCAGACTTGGGTTTCTTCTCTTGAGCAGCAACTTGCTTGCCGTTCTTTTTGAAGTTCCCCTTCTTCTTCCCTTTGCCCTTCTTCTTGAAACTAGTGGTCTTGTTAACCATCAACACTTGATGCTCCTTCTTGATTTCTACCTCCGCGGCTTTCAGCATCGCGAAGAGCTCGGGAATAGTCTTGTTCATCCCTTGCATATTATAGTTCATCACGAAGCTCTTGTAGCTTGGTGGCAGTGATTGGAGAATTCTGTCAATGACACTATCATCAAGAAGATTAACTTCCAGTTGAATCAAGTGATTATTATACCCAGACATTTTGAGTATGTGTTCACTGACAGAACTATTCTCCTCCATCTTGCAGCTATAGAACTTATTGGAGACTTCATATCTCTCAATCCGGGCATTTGCTTGAAATATTAACTTCAACTCCTGGAACATCTCATATGCTCCATGACGTTCAAAACGTCGTTGAAGGCCCGGTTCTAAGCCGTAAAGCATGGCACACTGAACTATAGAGTAGTCATCAGCTTTGCTCTGCTAGACGTTCTTAACGTCGTCAGTTGCATCAGCAGCAGGCCTGGCACCCAGCGGTGCTTCCAGGACATAACTTTTCTGTGCAGCAATGAGGATAATCCTCAGGTTACGGACCCAGTCCGTGTAATTGCTACCATCATCTTTCAACTTTGCTTTCTCAAGGAACGCATTAAAATTCAACGGAACAACAGCACGAGCCATCTATCTACAAACAAACATAGACAAGCAAGATACTATCAGGTACTAAGTTCATGATAAATTTAAGTTCAATTAATCCTATTACTTAAGAACTCCCACTTAGACAGACATCTCTCTGGTCATCTAAGTGATCACGTGATCCAAATCAACCAAACCATGTCCGATACGTGAGATGGAGTAGTTTCAATGGTGAACATCGCTATGTTGATCATATCTACTATATGATTCACGCTCGACCTTTCGGTCTCCGTGTTCCGAGGCCATATCTGTATATGCTAGGCTCGTCAAGTATAACCTGAGTATTCCGCGTGTGCAACTGTTTTGCACCCGTTGTATTTGAACGTAGAGCCTATCACACCCGATCATCACGTGGTGTCTCAGCACGAAGAACTTTCGCAACGGTGCATACTCAGGGAGAACACTTCTTGATAATTAGTGAGAGATCATCTTAAAATGCTACCGTCAATCAAAGCAAGATAAGATGCATAAAGGATAAACATCACATGCAATCAATATAAGTGATATGATATGGCCATCATCATCTTGTGCTTGTGATCTCCATCTTCGAAGCACCGTCATGATCACCATCGTCACCAGCGCGACACCTTGATCTCCATCGTAGCATCATTGTCATTACGCCATCTATTGCTTCTACGACTATCGCTACCGCTTAGTGATAAAGTAAAGCAATTACATGGCATTTGCATTTCATACAATAAAGCGACAACCATATGGCTCCTGCCAGTTGCCGATAACTTCGGTTACAAAACATGATCATCTCATACAATAAAATATAGCATCACGTCTTGACCATATCACATCACAACATGCCCTGCAAAAACAAGTTAGACGTCCTCTACTTTGTTGTTGCAAATTTTACGTGGCTGCTACGGGCTTAGCAAGAACCGTTCTCACCTACACATCAAAACCACAATGATAGTTTGTCAAATAGACTCCGTTTTAACCTTCGCAAGGACCGGGCGTAGCCACACTCGGTTCAACTAAAGTTGGAGAAACTGACACCCGCCAGCCACCTGTGTGCAAAGCATGTCGGTAGAACCAGTCTCGCGTAAGCGTACGCGTAATGTCGGTCCGGGTCACTTCATCCAACAATACCGCTGAACCAAAGTATGACATGCTGGTAGGCAGTATGACTTATATCGTCCACAACTCACTTGTGTTCTACTCGTGCATATAACATCAACGCATAAAACCTAGGCTCGGATGCCACTGTTGGGGAACGTAGTAATTTCAAAAAATTTCCTACGCACACGCAAGATCATGGTGATGATATAGCAACGAGAGGGGAGAGTGTTCGTCCATGTACCCTCGTAGACCGTAAGCGGAAGCGTTAGCACAACGCGGTTGATGTAGTCATACGTCTTCACGATCCGACCGATCCAAGCACCGAACATACGGGGCCTCCGAGTTCAGCACACGTTCAGCTCGATGACAATCTCCGGCCCTCCGATCCAGCAAAGGCTCCGGAGATGAGTTCCGTCAGCACGACGGCGTGGTGACGATGATGATGTTCTACCGGCACAGGGCTTCGCCTAAACTCCGCGACGATATGACCGAGGTGGAATATGGTGGAAGGGGGCACCGCACACGGCTAAGGAACGATCCGTAGATCAACTTGTGTGTCTATGGGGTGCCCCCCGCCCCCGTATATAAAGGAGGGAGGGAGGAGGGGGCCGGCCTAAGGGGAGGCGCGCCCTAGGAGGGGGAAACCTACTCCAAGTAGGTTTCCCCCCTCCTTTTCCTAATCCAAGAAGGAGGGGGAAGGAAGGAGTAGGAGAGGGGGAAGGCAAGGGCCCCCCCCTTCCTTGTCCTATTCGGACTCAAGGGGAGGGGGCGCGCCACTTGCCCTGGCCGGCCCCTCTCTTTCTCCAATAGGGCCCATCAAGGCCCATTACTTCCCGGGGGGGTTCCGGTAACCCTCCGGTACTCCGGTTTTCTCCGAAAACTCCCGGAACCTTTCCGGTGTCCAAATATAGTCATCCAATATATCAATCTTTATGTCTCGACCATTTCGAGACTCCTCGTCATGTCCGTGATCACATTCGAGACTCCGAACAAACTTTGGTACATCAAAACTTATAGACTCATAATAAAACTGTCATCGAAACGTTAAGCGTGCGGACCCTACGGGTTCGAGAACTATGTAGACATGACCTAAAACCATTCTCGGTCAATAACCAATAGCGGGACCTAGATGCCCATATTGGTTCCTACATATTCTACGAAGATCTTTATCGGTCAAACCGCATAACAACATACGTTGTTCCCTTTGTCATCGGTATGTTACTTGCCCGAGATTCGATCGTCGGTATACAATACCTAGTTCAATCTCGTTACCGGCAAGTCTCTTTACTCGTTCTGTAATACGTCATCTCATAACTAACTCATTAGTTATAATGCTTGCAAGGCTTAAGTGATGAGTATTTCCGAGAGGGCCCAGAGATACCTCTCCGACAATCGGAGTGACAAAACCTAATCTCGAAATACGCCAACTCAACATGTACCTTCGGAGACACCTGCAGTACTCCTTTATAATCACCCAGTTACGTTGTGACGTTTGGTAGTACCCAAAGTGTTCCTTCGGTAAACGGGAGTTGCATAATTCTCATAGTTACAATAACATGTATAAGTCATGAAGAAAGCAATAGCAGAATACTAAACGATCATGTGCTACGCTAACGGAATGGGTCATGTCAATCACATCATTCTCCTAATGTTGTGATCCCATTAATCAAATGACAACACATGTCTCTGGTTAGGAAACATAACCATCTTTGATTAATGAGCTAGTCAAGTAGAGGCATACTAGTGACTATATGTTTGTCTATGTATTCACACATGTATCATGTTTCCGGTTAATACAATTCTAGCATGAATAATAAACATTTATCATGATATGAGGAAATAAATAATAACTTTATTATTGCCTCTAGGGCATATTTCCTTCTTGGTCCCCTGGGCCGCCTTCTTAGGCCCCTCGTCCTCTCCGGATGGGGCGGCCCTTTCCTCTTCCTCCTCCCCTTTGGGGGAGGAGTGTGCCTCGTCATCTTCAGACGAGGCGTCCGGTACGACCTTACGCCGGAGACCCTTCCTGGTCCCCGGGGCCTTCTTTTCGGCCTTCTTTTCCGGCGCCTTGTAGGGCGCCGGGACTAGCATCTCCGCCAGGAGAGCATCTGCTGGACCTTCTGGCAGTGGAGTCGAACAGTCAATCTGCTCCGGCGTCTCCACATACTTATGATTAAACACACACGATGACTTAAGATCCTCCCATGAGTACACTGGCAAAGACTACATCCGATGATAGTCAGAAAACTCACCGGACGGAGGAGCTGCGTGGCGTGAAGTCCACGGTCCTCGGATGTAGGAGGAGGTATTTTGGAGGCCGTGAACAGTGCCTTCCATGCGTCCTTGTGTGTCATGCCGTAGAGCTCTCGAAGTGTCCGGTGTTCGGCCGAGACGAACTCCCACAGATTAAATGCCCGCCTTTGGCACGGAAGAATCCGGCGGACAACACTACAAAAAAAGACACAACCGTGACATTTTGGGCTGAACGAAATTTTTTTTTGTCATACATATGACACTTCTATGATGATAATCGTGACAAAAGCCGGTATCATCATAGATGTGGTGGGCTCCTACTTCTATGACAAAAAATCATGACAGAAAATGGGCTTTTCGTCCTGGGCGGGCCGGAGACGCAGCCGCATGACATTCTTTGGGCCGTCCATGACGGAAAAACCGTGGTAGAAGCGAGGGGGAGGAAAATTTCGGGGAGTTGCCGGTTACGGTGGGAGGTCGGGGGCGGAGCGATGCATGTTTCTCTCGTACGTACACGCATGTGTGCGAGGCATTGGCTCTAACTGAAGCTGAGCGAGGCATTGGGCTCTAACTGAACCCGAGCGATTACACTGCAGGCTACGCGTTACTGAACCCGAGTGATCGATCGATGGCTGTTAACTGAACCCGATGGAGCGATTCCTTCGCTACTGCTGCTAACTGAAGCCGATCGATGCTGCCTCTGGGATGAACAGTGAGCG
>NC_041393.1:525823906-525861509 GCF_002162155.2 Triticum dicoccoides
GTTGCCTCTGGATGAACAGGAACCCATGGTGTGGAGGGCTGGATGAACAATAGACGATGGAGGGGTGGTCGTGGAGGGGTGGTTGAACAGGACCCCGTGGTGTGGAGGGCTGGATGAACAGTAGATGGTGGAGGGGTGCCCGTGGAGGGGTGATTGAACAGTAGCCGGTGGAGTAGCACGCGGTGGAGGCTGGATGAACAGGAGCCCGTGGAGGCTGGAGGAGGTCGACGGTAGCCCGTGGAGGCTGGAGGAGGTCGACGGTGGAGATGAACAGTATCCCGTGGAGTCCCGTTTTGCGGTACGCCACACCCCTCCCCCCGTTTCGACCGTAGCGCTCCAACACAAGTCTGTTTCATCCGTTTTGTGGTACACCACACCCCTCCCAATCAACAAGACCCCCATTTCGACCGTAGGAGGTCCGTTTCGTCCGTTTTGTGGTACGCCACACCCCTCCCGATCAACAGGACCCCGTTTCGACCGTAGGAGGTCCGTTTCCTCCGTTTTGCGGTACGCCACACCCCTCCTGATCAACAGGACCCCCGTTTCGACCGTAGGAGGTCCGTTTCCTCCGTTTTGCGGTATACGCGACTAGGCGTTTGAGACCCCGCTCGTATGTACACATACGTGACCGTATTTTCTTTCTTGCACCCTGGCCGCTGTATGTACGTGTACATGCTACCTGCACGCCTCTACCACGACACGTGCACGCCTCTACTACGACACGTGCGCGCCTCTACATCGACCAATATGTATGTACACGTTCGCGACCAGGATGACAACGCTACGTACGCTTCGACCAGGTGGGTCCCGACTATCAGGCACTTCCTTGCATGCGAAGATGTAGCTGGTGGGTCCCAGCAGTCAGGGGGCAAATTGTTTTTTTTTGCCCGGACGCACTTCCTTGCATGCGAAGGTGTAGCTGCTGGGTCCTAGCAGTCAGGGGGGCGAATCATTTTTTTTGCCCGGACGCACTTCCTTGCGTGCGAAGGTGTAGCTGCTGGGTCCCAGCAGTCAGGGGGGTGAATCGTTTTTTTACCCAGACACACTTCCTTGTGTGCGAAGGTGTAGCTGGTGGGTCCCAGCAGTCGGGGGTGAATCGTTTTTTTCTGGACGCACTTCCTTGCGTGCAAAGATGTAGCTGGTGGGTCCTAGCAGTCAGGGGGGCGACTCGTTTTTTTTCCCGGACGCACTTCCTTGCGTGCGAAGATGTAGCTCGTGGGTCCCAGTAGTCAGGGGGCGAATCATTTTTTTCGCAAAATACGGTGGCCCGTCTGGTGGGTCCCCGCTATCAGGTGGAGGAATAGTTATTTTGCACGTAATAAGGAGGCACTTCCTTGCGGCTGCCATGGACCCAGCTGTCAGCTTCTCCACGTATAGTCCACGTCTGATGGAAGTTGTTCCTTGACCACATTGACCACGCAGCGCTCAGAGCACCACGGCGGTGGACGACGGCGAGGCCTAGGAAGGGGACGACGCGGAGCCGGGGAAGATGCGGCAGTGGATGCACACGCGGAGAGGAGTACGAAGGTTCACTGGTTCGGCTGCGCTGCCGTCGCTGCAGAATAACAGGGGGTGTGGGTCAGTGGGTGAGTGGAGGGATGGCCTGGCTAGCGATGGGAGTAGTAGGGGGCGGTGAGGCCTCCGCGGCAGCACAGCCGTCCATGGGAGGCAGGAGCAGGCGACACGACCGGCGCTGCTTTGGGCGGCTGGAGCAAGAAGACCAGAGGTTGAAGAAGCACGACGGCCGTTGGATGGACATCGTACAGTCACTGCAGCTAGAATCATTTATATTGACTAAGTTGACAAAGCCCTTGGTACGTCAACTTAGTAGGCCCACAGGTCAGCTTCCGAAATGGTGTGCCCCAGATGTCAGGGGGATGAATCATTTTTTTGGCGGGTGAAGCTAGAATATCCGAGATTGAAGAAGAAGCACGTCATCCGTTGGATGGACATCCAACAGCCACTGCTACTAGAACCATGTGTTGACTATAAGTTGACAAAGCCTTGCATATCCGTCAACTTTATTTTTTTAGGGGACGCGTCAACTTAGTAAGGCCATAAGTGTGTGGCAGAGAACTTATAGCCCATTTGAGATTTGTAAGAATGTGTAGCCCAGTTTTGAATTCTAATGGAATTTACTACAACCCATTTACAGTTTGTTAAAAGTACAACCCATTTCAACCAACCGTTCAAAACAAAATTCAATAAAATTTCCCACATTTTGATGGGATCCGAATATTTTTATCCCGAAATTTTAGTCAGATTAAATACAATTTCAATATAAATTTATATTGCGTAAAAATCCAACGAAACATTCCGCTCGCAACAATTAATGAAATTAAAAATTTCAATATTCCAAAAATAATATTTTATAAAGTAATCACTGTTTGGTGCATTTTTTATAGCTACTACCCAATTTTTATAATTACATCCCATTTATTATTTCTTAAAGCTCATTTTCTTGTTAAGCCTAATGCATCCCTCCTAGGAAAGATTTGCAGCCCAGTGGGGTGGAGAATAACAACTTGACCTTGCCTGGGTATTCTTAAAAAAAGTATAGCTGGGCTAGCCATTTTCAGCTTGAAAAAAAATTAATATCTGGGTTGGATATCTGGCCTGGGCTAGACGGGCCACAGCCCGCCCAGTTAATACCTGCATCGATGTTTTCGTTGTTGTTCAGAGGAGAAAAATTAATATCTCGGGTAAACATCGAAAAACTCTGCAGTGCTCACACCTCAAAAACACAAATATTGCTCGAGCTGCTTGGTACCAGCTGTCGGCCGCTTCTTGTGCAATTCTCTCGTTTATTGACTACTCCCTCCTTTCCGGTTTATAATTCTCAATTCAAAAATCTCACCAATCAAGGTAGATGGCGAGTGGTGGAATACTTTTTCTAGTTTTGCAAAAGCACCTAATTAATGCTCTTGTTATCATCAAAAAATTATGTTTATCAATGCATTAATTGCAATGCATGCATGCATAAAGTACATGCATTGGTCAATTTTCTCCTAATACTTGCATGCAATGATTTAATGCACCTTGGAATCTGAACATGTGATGGAAAACAACCAAATTGAGCTTTATAAAATGGAAAAACTAAAATTTTGAGATAAGCCCTATAAACCGGAAAGGAGGGAGTACATAGGTAGACAGTGGTGTTGGACCGTGATGTCAGGAAACCAGGAGGAAGCAAAATAAATTATAGTTATATATATATATATATATATATATATATATATATATATATATATATAATAAGGAGGCACTTGCGTACGTGAGGCTATGGACCTGGTGGGTCCCCATGGTCATCCTATCCAAGTAAAGTGATCCTCGCCCCCGCGCGCTTTCTGCCCGAAACAGTCAGTGCCGGCCGCCCCGCTTCCCGGTGCAGGCGATTGCTCCGCCTTCAAACGACACAAGTGACGTCCGTCCGTCCATCTGCCACACACATTAATGATACGCGGTTGCCGAGGCGGCTACTCCGGCGTCACACGTCCGTCCCTCCGCCCGCCCACCATTGCTATATAAACTGCTGCACCGGCCATAGCCGCAGTCATCGGCCTTTCTCCTGTCCACACCACTACTGCCCACCATGGCTTCCTCGCGCTCCAGCACTCTTCGGGACGGGCGGACGACGGATCACAAGGAGATAGCAGCCACTGCTGCCAACCGGCTGGCCGGCAGGCAGCCAGAGGACGACGACGTCCCAATGGAGAACATGGTAGTCGACGATCCGGCGCCAACCCCCTCCTCTGCGCCATCCTCGTTGGTGCATTGCACCATGACCATCGGCGAGGCCCGTGCCCAATATACGGACAGGGTGAGGCAGATGCGTGAGGAGCAGTTCCGGGAGGCGCAGGCCGACGCCGCCTACAACCACCATCTCCTCCAGGAGCACCTGCAGGCGGAGGAGCAGATCGCCGCGGAGCGGGCGGAGCAGGAGGCGCTGCTCGACTCGTACCGCTCCGCCCACAAGGGCCGCCTCGAGCGCTGGCGGTACCGCATGCGGGTGGCAGAGGCTGCGACCGCCTACAAAGAGGCTAGCAAAGAGGGCGATGAAGCGGGCGAGGCACTGTTTGGCGAGACCGAGGACGAGGCAGAGGACAATGCCGGCTCCGACGAGTCCCCGCTCCGCTGGCATCGACGACGCCCTGCTCCGCCGATGCCCCGTGGCACCAACAACGAGGCAGAGGACACCGCCGGCTCCGCCGAGGCCCTGCGGCGCCAACAACAAGGCAGAGGACACCGTCGGCTCCGCCGAGGCCCCGCCCCGCCAACAAGGAGGCAGAGAACATCGCCGGCTCAGCCGAGGCCCCACCATGCCGGCAACGTGGGGGAGGATTTCCACCGCTCCGCTGAGGCGCCGCCCGCCGACAACGAGACAGAGGCATCGCCGGCTCCGCCAAGGCCCCGCCCCGCTGCCAATGAGGCCGCGCCACATAGAAAATGAGGAAGAGTAGAACACGGTAGGTCGCCGCCGCTCGGGTCCAAGTAAGGCCACCGCTGCTACCCTCCGGTTGAAGCCAAGCTAGGCGGGTTGACTATTGACGACTGGTTAGCTTCTTGGCGACGACATGGAGTCGGAGAGCTGCGCTAGAGAAGAACGCTGCTTCTACTTAACTGCTGGTGCAGTTGGTTGACTGACACGTGGGCCCAACATGCCACATGTTAGTTACGCAACTGCACCTGCAGTTAAGTCACTGAAGCTTCTGTTCGGCTCAGCGGCACACAAGTGGGTAGCTTTGGTTAATTAATTATACCTCCAGTGCACCCCTTTTTAGTTTTTTTTTCGAAAAGGAGGATGACCCCCGACCTCTGCATCTGGGAGATGCATGCGGCCACAAACACCCCTTTTTAGTTGAAGAATGTATGAAATGTAATGAAATCCGGCATGTTTATATGAAATCCGACCGTGTATGAATGAATTTATTTTGATTAGTTCGAATTCCTGTATCACTGGCATTGGATGAACATGCAAAACAATACGTACTAGCATTATTCCCAGGGTGATCACCATGTTTGCAGCAGTTTCACATGTACTCCCTCCGGTCCTTTCTAGTCTGCATACAAGTTTTGTCTGCAGTCAAAGTATCTCTACTTTGACCAATCTTATACAAAAAAGTATGCACTTTCACAATGTGCAAAGTAAAAGGAACAGAAGGAGTACAAAGAGTTTGAGCAGCTTTTTAGCGTTTCTGTACATTGCAATCAAACACACAGGCGTGGCAATTCATAGAGAACATTCAAAGCAATCAATGATTATGCATCTCAGCGACTCACATGTCAGAGGCATTATTTACTTCACAACTAAAGAATAAAGAAAAAATTGATCGCCGCTGCTGATAGCAAAGGGCGTCCCATTTGAAAATATCAAACGCATATCTTGCTAAAATCAATGAGCAAAATTTGACAAGGTTGTCCCATTCCAAAATATCAAATGCCTACGATTGTGGAATGGGTAGGGTTTGCCATCAGTTTGGACATTGACATGGCAACTCGTGCTAAATAAACAACCTGTTCTTTTTGTGCAGTTCCACCAAAATCAACCAAATTCGCGCGTAGCTTGTATGATTTCGCCGTTATATGTTGCAACGCCTTGAACTTATGGGCACCTCCTTTCTTGTGGTGGAAATGAATGATTCGATGTATTCATGAACATTTTGTGCAGTTCCCGTTGAAATCAAGCTGAGCACCCCTGTTTGCACAAATACAAAAAAGTGATTAGTATAAAGCAAACTATACTATGAATTGACAGTTTCAAGAGGCACATACATGGTCCATGTAGAGCACACTTTTAGAAAAATGGAACTCACCAAAAAGAATCCTAGAACAACATTGTACTCGCGCATCACAGCAAAAAAATGGAGATTTGTCAGTCCTTCTGAGCTGAAGTTAGTTTGGTCTTGTGGGGAGTAATGCAACCATCCTTCAACTGCTCCTTCTGATGAGAAGATAGACAGTGCTTCTTCATCCTGACATAATCGGAACTAGTCACTTCACGTACTCCATATTCTTCTTCGAAGGAAGATGATCCTGTTTAGTTCATATTGAAGCGGTAGTATATACATTTGGAATGCACTAAAACGTTCATTTGAGTAGTAGGTTGCATGCATTATACACGTAGCGAAATATTTTAATTGAACATAACATGAATTCAAAGTTTTGAATGACATTTGTAGTGCGCATTGATTTGGTACAGTACACGTTAGGCTTGTCCGGAAATTTCAACCCGCGCCTTGTTAGCCCGAAATATTTAAGATATATCTTTGTCTTGTTGTGCTCCTACAACTCCCTCCATCTCAACCCGCGCCTTGCTATTCCAAAATTACAACGCGCGTGAAAACTCCCACCTCCTGTGAAATCCCGACACGCGAAATGCCCGTGGTACCCCTGAACCGAAAGAACCGCCTCAAATCGGTGGGGGGGGGTACTTTCGTAACTTACCCCACATTTCGGACAAGCACGTCTCTAAGCCATGGTTCCCCACTGCCATCCCATCCGCCCACCCATTTGTACAACGAGGCCGCGAAAACCCGCGACGAAACCCCACACCCTGCTCCGTCCGCCACTCAGCCGGAGCTTCTTCCCCGACGATGTCATCCACAACAACACCTCGACATCCCTCATCCACCGTACCGGATGAGGATCAGTCGTCGATCTCATGATCCCGCCGGTTCAGCCACCCCGTCCTCCACCTCCAAGGAGCTACCCCGATGTTCCCCTCGTCTTTCGCGCCACCTCCATTCCCACACCACCGTCTTCACCTGCACCACCAAAAGAGCATCATCATCACCGTTTCCTCAGATGAAGCTGCAGCCTAATCGGCGCCACCAAAGAGGTTGTACACTAATCGCCGCATTTTCTTCTTGATTCGATCTCACGGTGCTGCCGGCGCTTGGTCCCGAGCCGACACGGTGCGGCTCCATCCACGGCGGCGTCGCCGGCCACTTTCTCCACGGCGTCGCTCCCTCAGCGGCGACATCCACATCAGTAGGAGCTGCTGCTGCTTTAGCTCTCACTCGCGTTGCTGCTCTGCTCTTGCTCTCGGTCCCCTGCCTGGTCTGCTCTTGCTATTGCTCTTGCTCGCGCTGCTGCTCTCGCTCTTGCTCTTGCTTGCGATGCTGCTTCGATTTGGCTACACTTCAGTCGACTGAATCGACTTTTGGGTCAGTCGATTTCCAAGGGGTGGGCTCGCCGGGGTGAAGGAAGAACCAGCCGCAACGGGGAGGGGGCCTCTCCGGAGAGGTACCCCACTATCTATCTTAGGGTTCAAGATGGGGGCAGTGGTCGCCGGTGGTGGTGGGGCGTTGGCGGGACGGTGGCGTGGGGATCGCCGGAGAAGAAGCTCGGCATGGGGGGCCTAGAGGGATGGCTGGGGCGGCGGCAGACCGGCGGCGGGGAGTGTTTTCGGGGCGGGCGGGGCGGCGGGGGGCTGCAGTTTGGCCGGTGGTGGCTGGCGGCTCAGGGGGGGTGGAGGTTGAAGATGAACCGCAGGCCCTTGATTTCGTATCCAATGGCTGCAAAATAGACTGACCAGAGATGAAAAAGTCAGTCGACCGACGTGTAGCCTCACCTTGCTAGTGCGTTCAGTTTCGACAGCAAAATTCAGTTTCGACAGCAAAATTCATTTTTGACAGTTAGGTTCAGTTTCGACAGTTAAGTTTAGAGATGAGCGTATGATGTATTTTACATCTAGCACTTTGTGGTTATGTATTTTACGTCATGTATTGGAGATGCTATTAGAATTCCACTCAGGTTAACGTTGTTCGTTGTCTCTCTTGTCCCGCTTCAGCCTCGGTGTTGTACAACTCACCGGAGCTGCTCCAACGACGAAACCCTCCATCACAGCGGAGCAGTACCTCGGGCTCCATCTCCAGATGCCTAAGATCTTCTTCCCCTCCTCCGACAGCAAAGTCAGCCGGAGCATCCTCACCGGCCAACCCAATCACGCTGAGATCGACATGGCTTCGCCAAAGAGGTTGTACACTTGTTGCATCTCTTTTTTTACTCTACATGTTATATATATTGTCCACTGAGCACACGGATTTGTTCCTTTAGTGTCTCTTTGAAATAAAAAATGTAGGAATTTTAATTTTCGCTTGTCCTTCTTTTCAAATTCCTATTCATGAAGCACAAGACTAAGAGATAGTAGCATAATAGCATTATAACCGTACATTTTCTTGTGGTTTGACTTAATCTCACCATGCTTCTTTGCATCCTGTGATCTTCCAATTGTTGTGAATCAAACACCCAGATTGGCAGAAATCCTGTGTTTTTAAATTCTGTGTCACGTGCATTCCTATCCTATTCCTGTCTATTTCCTATCCCTGCATTGTTGGAATCCTCCAATTCAAACGATCCCTTACAGAATTACTTCTCTTACAGATAGTTGTCAAAGAAAACCTTGCGTGGTTTGTCCCGGTCCTGCTGCGCCGTCGTCCACCCCAGCTCAGCTAATCCAACGACAGAAGGGTCCAGCAGAGCAGGGATCCGGCCTCCAGACTGTCTTTCGCCGCCTTAGATCTTCTTCCCCGCTGCTGGCAGCCATGAAAACTGCATTACCATCATCAGCCGAGTAGATGACCTCGAGGACTACACGGGTCCACAAGAGAGGTCGCACTCTTTCGTGTCTGCTTACGTTATGCATCGCTTAATATTACATGCTACTTTATCGTCCTGTTCACCGATTAGACTCTGAGTCAGCTCCAAACTAATGGTCAAACTTGAGTTTTTAAATGGTTGTGGGGTACATATCGGGGCCGCTATCAATAGTATCTATCTACTATCTGGTTAATCTCCAGTGTCTACTATGAGTTTCATGTTGGGTGGGAAACAAACAGTAAAGAAGCCATATCTATATTTATTAACTGAAGCCATTATCTGCCTGCTATTATTGGTTTTGGGTCTATCCACAGGTTGCTACCATCACTCTGGATTTCTGCATGCACTCCTTACATAATCTCACTATGTTTTATTCCTATGCATGACAGTTATTGTAAACAATGGAACTGAACATGTAGAGCAAAAGAGACGAGCCTTGCATGGCAATATAATTTCATGCAGACGTCGCTCCATGGTAGGCGCAAAGGCAGCCCCCCCTCCACGCATTTCGGATTGTAATCGATAGGAAGATATCTGTTCTGAGGGGATTCAGAAGGAGAAGATAACTCCTATTTACCCCCTGAGGTCTTCGCTCTAACTTGGCATGCTAATGTTGGTTATATCATGCATATGGTGTCTTGCATTGCTTACTTTATACATCAAATATGTCATCTGCTTAGTTTAGACATCCTTTGTGCGAATGCCATCTGTTTAGTTTATTCATCGTTTATGTGAATTATGCAACGCCACCTTGTTTAGCCAGGCATCATATATGTGAATTTTGCAATGCCATCCTGCTTAGCCAGTCATCTTATATGTAAATTATATCAGGCCATCTTTTTTTCATTACATATAACATTCGTCAACAATGTTAGTACATTCAACTGCTCTTCGTGTGCATCAACCATTTGACACGGTGATGGCAAATTCTGGAGTGAAAACAAGGTCTTCTGAGCAGACTATGCTATCTGACGAAGCGCATATCTTGCTGGTTACAGATAGCTCCTCAGAGGAGGATTCAGAGACAGATGAACAGTCCTATTCCCCCCCCCCGAGGTGTATGCTCTAACTTGGCAGGGTTATGTTGCTCATATTGTGCGTATGGTGTCTCGCATTGCTATGCCATTTGATTAGTTTAGACATGCTTTATGTGAATGCCACCTGTTCAGTGTCTAATTATCATATATGTGAATTATGCATTGCCATCTTGTTGCAAGACATTATATATGTGAATTATACAATGCTATCTTGTTGCAAAGGCATTATATATGTGGATTATGCAATGCCATGCTGTTTAGCCAATCATCATGTATGTGAATTATATCATGCTATCATTTTTTTGTATTACGTGTTCCATTTGTCGACAACGTTTGTATATTCAACTACTCTTCCTGTGCATCAACCATTTGAAGCGGTGATGGAAGTATCTGGAGTGAAAACAAGGTATTCAGAGCAGACAATGCTACCTGCTGAAGCAGACATCTTGTTGGCTACAGAGAGCTCCTCAGAGGAGGATTCAGAGACTGATGACCAGTCCTATTTCCCCCCTGAGGTCTATGCTCAAACTTGGCAGGGTTATATTACCCATGTCATGCATGTTGTCTTGCATTGCTTAGTTTTTACATCATATATAGATTGCCATCTGCTTACTTGCTTACTATATAAACCATATATTTGAATTATATCATGCCATCATGTTTACATAGTACATACACATCATCTATCTGAATTATGGCATGTCAACCCATTTAATAAAGACATCATATAGTTGTATTATCTCATCCTGTTTAGTGTTTACAGTCATCATATTAGAATTATGGCATTCTATCCATGAATGTATGTGAATTATGGCATGCCAACCTATTTAATAAACACATTATATAGTTATGTCATGTCATCCTGTTTACATAGTCTCATATTTTGAACTATGTCTTTCCATCTTTTTAGTTAGCCATCATAATGTGAAATTGTGTCATGCTATCCTGTTTAGTTAGCCATCATATATGTGAAATTGTGTCATGCTATCCTGTTTGATTAGACAACATAAATATGAATTATTTCATGCCCTCTTTTATTCCCCACTATCCATGGCACCTGTCTATCATACAATGTCTATACTTTCAATTACTTTTCTTGTTTATCAGCCATTTGAATTGGAGAGCGTGATGGCAGTATCTAAGGGAGTAACAACACGGTCTTCAGAAAAGATAGTGCTACCAGTTGATGCAGATAGAACCACGGTTGTACTTACCCAAGGACCAGATCCACCACACATAACCCAGACTCTCGCAGATTGTACCCCTACCCAGTTGGACAGAGAACCAGCTACACCCCTTTTAACCCCAACCCCGGCAGATAGTAACCCAGTTCCAGTTGACACAACACCGTCTCCACCATAGAGCACCCAAACACGAGCGGTTAGTAAGGGAACTGCAGTGCCCAAAGCACGAGGACCACCACTCCGAATCCCAACTCAACGCTTAAAGGAGAAGAAGATTTGTTCTCAGGTCAGGTTCTGTAGCTATGGTTCATACTCCTTTGCTCTTGCATTACTGTATTTACTCATACCAACTATTTTCAAATTTGAAGGATGGAATTGAAACTCCAATGGCGCAACAGGTATGTTTTAAACCTGTTTCTTTAACTGGTTTGCTATTGTAACCTGCTCTATGTTGATTTCAGTTTCAATTGAATAAACAGTTATGTTCTCATGTCATGCACATTACAAGTGTTGTTATTGCTCTATAGTTACCCACACTTATATTCTGTCTATTCTGCTTTGTCTTGAACAAATATTATTTGAACTGTGTCTCTATCTTGATTTGGCAACAAAAACTAGAATGATATAGACCATAAAGTGACCATGGCACATAGATATATGTTTGTTTCATGCTGTTATCCTATCCACTTTACTACTGAACTCATTTACCAAAATGAGTTTCATATACAACATAGTAAACATGTGATGTGTCTGCTTGTTTCTCTTTTAGAATGCAGACAAAATATTGGAGAACAGTACCGCGTTATCCAATGGTAAGGGAAGTAATGCAGATAAGGTTCAAGATAGTGAGACATCCCTGTTGGTCTCCAAGAAAGCTGATAAAAACTATCTTGACGACAGTGAGGGAACCCAAAAGTCCTGTATTGATGTAGTGTTCGAGTTATTGGCCACTACTGCTGGCACAAGCTCTTCGAACCCGCTGCCTGAATCAGTTCGTCTTCTTGAGTCTCAACTTCAAGTTGAAAGGCATCGATCAGATGTGCTGCGACAGGAAGCTGAAGGACTGAGGAAGTCCCTGCAGAATTCAGATGCATATTTTCTGGTGCAACAGCAAGCGCTGGAGGATTTAAGCGCCAAATAAGAGAAAGTTAATAAGCTTGCTAAGCATCTTGCCAGCATTATGGGTACCCAGAATATTGTTTCTTGAGATCTTCTGAAGTGGTTTCAGTTCTGGATTTGTTTTGCTGTGGCGTTTATTTGCGATGGTCGCCAACTTTGACAACCAGTGTATATGATATGCTGCTTTGTTCCCTATATTTGCACTGGTGGCGAACTTTGATGCCCATTGGATGTAATATGTGTAACAGCCGTGATAGCGTAGCATAAGTTGCTTGCTTATTTGTTTCCTTGTTGTCTTGTTTATTTGTTTGCTTGTAGTCAGTGCAGTTCTTTTTAAAACTAGGCCACAATAACCATGGGCTAATATTTACTTTAGTGACACTGGGCCTCCTACGGCCGTAGAAACAGTGGGCCTTCTATGGGCCATAGAAACAGTAGGCCTTCTACGGGCCGTAGAAACAATGGGCCTTCTACGGGTCGTAGAAACAATGGACCTTCTACGGGCCGTAGAAACAATGGGCCTTCTACGGGCCGTATCATCAATGGGCCTTATACGGGCCGTATGACCATAACGGGCCATTGTTAATAGGCCGTATTTGATGACGCTATGAAAACGGCCCAACGTATTAACGGACCACAAACGGGCCGATGTAACCACGGGCTGAATTTGGCCCACAAGCAGAAAATGACAGTAACGGGCCGTAAGTAAACGAATGCTGGAAATGAGACAAAGAATAAATGGGCTCTGAGAAGGCCGAAAGATAACATTTGCTGGAAATGGCCCAACTGAATAACGGGCCCTTAATGGGTATAAAGTGATATACTGTTCATTACGGGCCAGTTTCACCACGGGCCGTTAGTGGCTGTAAAGTGATACACTGTTCATTGCGGGCCAGTTTCACCACGGTCCGTTAATAGGCCAAGAGTTACATAGGGCCTCATATAGGCCGAAAGACGTCATGGGCCATACATGGGCCAGAAGTGAAAACGGGTTGGAATCATATTGGATGGCCCAAATGACGCTACTAGGCCTAATTCGGATAGGGCATAACGGGACTTGGGTTAGCGGGCTGTAAATGGGCTATATGCGAATAGGTCGTTAACAGGCTTTCCATGGGCCGGCCCGCCACCTTTTGACCAAGTCAAACGGGCCGACCTTTTCACAGGAATGGGCCTCTGTTGGGCCGTGCGACGTGTCGATGTATCTTAGGCGCCTTTTGTCCAATGAGTGGATGACATCTGTCCCAACGATGAGCCGACACGTGTTTCCTCCAGGCAATGATGATTTTACACGTGGAAAATCCCCATTGGTCGGGGCTGTTAATGGGTTATCGGATCCAAAACCCGACCCGATAGCTTAACGGCATTCCGTTACGGTGGATGCCACGTGTCGGTCACCCTTGACGAAAGCACTTCTGTGACACGCGATTTATCGTCATGGAAGTGGACACTTCCGTGATGATAATTTTGGTAATGTCATCGAACACTTCTACAACAGCACAGGTATGACTATCTTGATACTGTCATAAATTTGTCATGGATGTACATGCATGACAAAAAACGCGATCTACAATGACAAACACGTATCATCACGGAAGTGTATTTTTTTGTAGTGCAAGCATGACTTGGACCATGTTGACAAGCTTGATTTTCTTGTCCTTCATATTCTTGATGCGGTTCGAAGTCTGGTCAACTCCACAGGCCCGCCCCAGGCTAGGCCCTTCTTGTCCCAGGAGGTGAGCCACATGGGGATTCCGTATCGGAACTCGGAGGCCATCGCCTAGTTGGCATCGCGCGGCTCGGTGATGTAGAACCACCCCGATTGCCACCCTTTCACGGTCTCCGCGAAGGAGTCGTCAAGCCAGGTGACGTTGGGCATCTTGCCCACCATGGCACCTCCGCACTCCGCTTGCTGGCCGCTCACGATCTTCGGCTTCACGCAGAAGATTCGTAGCCACAAGCCAAAGTGAGGCTTGATGCGGAGGAAGGCCTCACATACGACGATAAACGCCGAGATGTCGAGGACAAAATTTGGGGCTAGATCATGGGCCCGTAGTAGAACATGAGACCGCGGACGAAGGGATGAAGTGGAAATCCCAGTCCACGGACGAGGTGGGCGAGAAACACGACCCTCTCGTGGGGTTCCGGAGTTGGAATGATCTGCCCTTCGTCCGGTAGCCGGTGCGCGATGTCTGCGGCCAAGTATCCGGCCTCCCGGAGCTTCGCAATATGCTCCTCCTTCACGGTAGAAGCCACCCACTTGCCTCCTGCTCCGGACATGTTTGGCTGTGCGGAGAAGGCGTGGACTAGAGTGTTGGAGCTCAAGGAGGCAAGGATGGATAAGCAAAGGAGGAAGAAGGCGTGGGTGGAAATGGGGAACCCTTATCCCTTTATAGAGGCGACGAAAGCGGTGCGCCTCCCCACTTGCCCATTGAGAATCGCTTATTTCCCAAAGGCCACGATTGATGGCGCGGTTGGGTTACCCATACCCGTATTGATGGGAATCCCGTGATAAGGGGACATGATCTCTGCTTTGACAAGACGTGCCGAGGAAACCGCCTCGCAATATGCGCTATGGCTGGTTGTGGGAAAACGGTTCGAATAACGACCCGACCGTTGTGTCATGTCACGTTGTCTAAAGTTGTCAGCAGATTACATTTGTGAAATATCATTCTCTCTATGGTGGTATGTGAAGATCATCTTGCAGATCCGGACACAATTTAAGTGTTCGATAATTACCTTGGAGTATTCGGAGATGGAACCCGCCTTGCAATGCCGAAGATAAAACTGTGCGCCGGACTCATCGTCATTGAAGCCTGGTTCAGGGGCTACTGAGTGAGTCCTAGATTAGGGGGTATCCGGACAGCCGGACTATATACTTTGTCCGGACTATTGGAGCATGAAGATACAAGACTCAAGACTTCGTCCCGTGTCCGGATGGGACTCTCCTTTGTGTGGAAGACAAGCTTGGCGATCCGAATATTATATTTCCTTCTTTGTAAACCGACTCCATGTAAACCCTAGCCCTCTCCTGTGTCTATATAAACTGGAGGGTTTAGTCCTTAGAGGGACGATCACAATCATAATCATCATAGGCTAGCTTCTAGGGTTTAGCCTCTACGATCTCGTGTTAGATCAACTCTTGTACTACTCATATCATCAATATCAATCGAGCAGGAAGTAGGGTTTTACCTCCACCGAGAGGGCCCGAACCTGGGTAAAGCATTGTGTCCCTAGCCTCCTGTTACCATCAGCCTTAGACGCACAGATCGAGACCCCCTACCCGAGATCTGTCGGTTTTGACATCGACAGGGGCCGCGCCCCCTCCCCTAGTCCAGTTCAGTTTGGCTAGGGGGACACGCACCACCTCCTAGTCGCCGGCCTCCTCTTCCCACTAAGGCCCATGAAGGCCCAATACTCCCCCGGGGGGTTCCGGTAACCTCCCGGTACTCTGGAAAATACTGGATCACTCTGGAACCATTCCGGTGTCCGAGTATAACCTTCCAATATATCAATCTTTATGTCTCGACCATTTTGAGACTCCTCGTCATGTCCGTGATCTCATCTGGGACTCTGAACAAACTTCGGTCATCAAATCACATAACTCATAATACAAATCGTCATCGAACGTTAAGCGTGCGGACCCTACGGGTTCAAGAACTATGTAGACATGATCGAGACACATCTCCGATCAATAACCAATAGCGGAACCTGGATGCTCACATTGGTTCTTACATATTCTATGAAGATCTTTATCGGTCAACCGCACAACAACATACGTTGTTCCCTTTGTCATCGGTATGTTACTTGCCCGAGATTCAATCATCGGTATCATCATACCTAGTTAAATCTTGTTACCGGCAAGTCTCTTTACTCGCTCTGTAATGATTCATCCAAGCAACTAACTCATTAGTCACATTGCTCGCAAGGCTTATAGTGATGAGCATTACCAAGAGGGCCCAGAGATACCTCTCCGATACACGGAGTGACAAATCCTAATCTTGATCTATGCCAACCCAACAAACACCTTCGGTGACACCTGTAGAGCATCTTTATAATCACCCAGTTACGTTGTGACGTTTGATAGCACACAAGGTGTTCCTTCGGTATTCGGGAGTTGCATAATCTCATAGTCTTAGGAACATGTATAAGTCATGAAGGAAGCAGTAGCAATGAAACTGTCACGATCATAATGCTAAGCTAACGGATGGTCTTGTCCATCACATCATTCTCCTAATGATGTGATCCAGTTCATCAAATGACAACACATGTCTATGGTTAGGAAAGATAACCATCTTTTATTAATGAGCTAGACAATTAGAGGCATACTAGGGACACTATGTTTTGTCTATGTATTCCCACATGTACTAAGTTTCCGGTTAATACAATTCTAGCATGAATAATAAACATTTATCATGATATAAGGAAATATAAATAACAACTTTATTATTGCCTCTAGGGCATATTTCCTTCAGTCTCCCACTTGCACAAGAGTCAATAATCTAGATTACAAAGTAATGATTCTAACACCCATGGAGTCTTGGTGCTGATCAGGTTTTGCTCGTGGAAGAGGCTTAGTCAACGGGTCTGCAACATTCAAATCCGTATGTATTTTGCAAATCTCTATGTCTCCCACCGCGACTTGACGCCGGATGGAATTGAAGCGTCTCTTGATGTGTTTGGTTCTCTTGTAAAATCTGGATTCCTTTGCCAATGCAATTGCACCAGTATTGTCACAAAAGATTTCATTAAACCCTTTTGATAACCCACAAGTGTAGGGGATCGCAACAGCTTTCGAGGGTAAAGTATTCAACCCAAATTTATTGATTCGACACAAGGGGAGCCAAAGAATATTCTTGTGTATTAGAAGTTGAGTTGTCAATTCAACCACACCTGGATAACTTAGTATCTGCAGCAAAGTATTTAGTAGCAAAGTAGTATCATAATAAAGGTAACGGTAGCAAAAGTAATGTTTTTGGGTTTTATAGTAGTTCTAACAGTAGCAGCGGAAAAGTAAATAAGCGTAGCACAATATGTGAAAAGCTCGTAGGCAATGGATCAGTGATGGATAATTATGCCGGATGCGATTCCTCATGTAATAGCTATAACACAGGGTGACACAGAACTAGCTTCAGTTCATCAATGTAATGTACGCATGTATTCCGTAAATAGTCATACGTGCTTATGGAAAAGAACTTGCATGACATCTTTTGTCCTACCCTCCCGTGGCAGCGGAGTCCTAGCGGAAACTAAGGGATATTAAAGCCTCCTTTTAATAGAGAACCGGAACAAAGCATTAGCACATAGTGAATACATGAACTCCTCAAACTATGGTCATCACCGAGAAGTATCCCGATTATTGTCACTTCGGGGTTGTCGGATCATAACACATAATAGGTGACTATAGACTTGCAAGATAGGATCAAGAACACACATATATTCATGAAAACATAATAGATTCAGATCTGAAATCATGGCACTCGGGCCCTAATGACAAGCATTAAGCATAGCAAAGTCAAAGCAACATCAATCTCAGAACATAGTGGATACTAGGGATCAAACCCTAACAAAACTAACTTCATTACATGGTAAATCGCATCCAACCCATCACCGTCCAGCAAGCCTACGATGGAATTACTCACACACGACGGTGAGCATCATGAAATTGGTGACGGAGGATGGTTGATGATGATAACGGCGACGAATCCTCCTCTCCGGAGCCCCGAACAGACTCCAGATCAGCCCTCCCGAGAGAGATTAGGGCTTGGCGGCGGCTCCGTATCGTAAAACGCGATGAAACTTTCTCTCTGATTTTTTTCTCCCTGAGACAGAATATATGGAGTTGGAGTTGAGGTCGGCGGAGCCTCAGGGGGCCCACGAGACAGGGGGGCGCGCCCAGGGGGGAGGGTGCGCCCCCACCCTCATGGACAGGGTGTGGGCCCCCTGGTCTTGATACTTCCGCCAGTATTTTTATATTTTCCAAAAAGTGCCTCCGTGGATTTTTAGGACATTCCGAGAACTTTTCTTTTCTACACATAAAACAACATCATGGCAGTTCTGCTGAAAACAACGTTAGTCCGGGTTAGTTTCATTCAAATCATGCAAGTTAGAGTCCAAAACAAGGGCAAAAGTGTTTAGAAAAGTAGATACGTTGGAGACGTATCAACTCCCCTAAGCTTAAACCTTTGCTTGTCCTCAAGCAATTCAGTTGATAAACTGAAAGTGATAAAGAAAAACTTTTACAAACCCCGTTTGCTCTTGTTATTGTAAACATGCAAAGCCATCATTCAGGTTTCAGCAAATATTATGAACTAACCATACTCACAATAACACTTAGGTCTCACAATTACTCATATCAATAGCATAATCAGCTAGCGAGCCATAATAATAAAACTCGGATGACAACACTTTCTCAAAACAATCATAACATGATATAACAAAATGGTATCTCGCTAGCTCTTTATGAGACCGCAAAACATAAATGTAGAGCACCTTTAAAGATCAAGGACTCACTAAACATTGTAATTCATGGTAAAAGAGATCCAGTCAAGTCATACCCAATATAAATCAATAGTAATGAATGCAAATGACAGTGTGCTCTCCAGCGGGTGCTTTTTAATAAGAAGGGTGATGACTCAACATAAAAGTAAATAGATAGGCCCTTCGCAGAGGGAAGCAGGGATTTATAGAGGTGCCAGAGCTCGATTTTAATATAGAGACTGAATAACATTTTGAGCGGCATACTTTTGCTGTCAACGCAACAACTATGAGATGGCTGTATCTTCCATACTACATGCATTATAGGCAGTTCCCAAACAGAATGGTAAAGGTTTGTACTCCCCAACCACCAACAAGCATCAATCCGTGGCTTGCTCAAAACAATGAGTGCCTCCAACTAACAACAGTCCTGGGGGAGTTTTGTTTAATTATTTTGATTTGCTTTGATCTTTTTGGATCATGGGACTGGGCATCCCGGTTACCGGCCCTTTCTGGTGAATGAGGAGCGGAGTCCACTCCTCTTGAGAATAACCCACCTAGCATGGAAGATATAGGCAGCCCTAGTTGTAACATGAGCTGCTCGAGCATACAAAACAGAATTTCATTTGAAGGTTTGGAGTTTGGCACATACAAATTTACTTGGAACGGCAGGTAAATACCGCATATAGGAAGGTATAGTGGAATCATATGGAACAACTTTGGGGTTTATGGAGTTTGGATGCACAAGCAGTATTCCCGCTTAGTACATGTGAAGGCTAGCAAAAGACTGGGAAGCGACCAACTAAGAGAGCGACAACAGTCATAAACATGCATTAAAATTAATTCACACCGAGTACAAGCATGAGTAGGATATAATCTACCATGAACATAAATATCATGAAGGCTATGTTGATTTGTTTCAACTACATGCTGAACATGTGCCAAGTCGAGTCACTCAATTCATTCAAAGGAGGATACCATCCCATCATACCACATCATAATCATTCTAATAGCAAGGTAAACCATTATAACTCATAGCTAATCAAGCATGGCACGAGCAACTATAATCTCTAAATGTCATTGCAAATATGTTTACCTCATAATAAACTGAATCAGAAACGATGAACTCATCATATTTACAAAAACAAGAGAGGTCGAGTTCATACCAGCTTATCTCATCCCAATAAGTCCATCATATACCGTCATTATTGCCTTTCACTTGCACGACTAAACGATGTGTATAATAATAAGAGTGCACGTGCATTGGACTAAGCTGGAATCTTCAAGCATTCAAATCAGAAGAGAAGGCAAGTAATATGGGTTCTAAATTAAATAAACAATCATGCATATAATAGCCACTAAACATTTTCAATAAGGTCTTCTCGACCCCCAAAGGAAAGAAAATAAAATAAAACTATTTATAGGGGAAAGCTCCCAACAAGTAAGAAGAAGAATGAGAAATCTTTTTGGGTTTTCATTTTAATTTCTACTACAAGCATGGAAATTAAACTAACTAATTTTTTTGGGTTTTTCTTAAGGTTTATCAAACACACAAGAAGAAAGCGAGAAAGAAAATTAAACTAACATGGATAATACAATGAAAGAGTACGAGCACCGATGACTAGTGTGTGAACATGAATGTAAAGTCGGTGAGAAATACGTACTCCCCCAAGCTTAGGCTTTTGGCCTAAGTTGGTCTAGTACCAAGGACCGCCTGGCTGATATCCATAGTTGTAACTCGGGTCGTACTGCGATGTAGCGGCAACCGCCTCCTGAGCTGCGGCGTGTTGGCGAGCTGCCTCGGCTCTCCCCTCGTGTTCAGCTGCTTCCTCCCTGGTGACAACATATCTTCCTTTAGCCTGATAATCAAAAAGGAGAGGAGCAGGAAGAGTAACATGGACGACGTTGCGTCTGTTATAGATTAGTCGATAATGGAGGAATTCTTCATTCCTCCTTAGAAATTGATGATTGGCCATAGCTTCATAATCTAAATAAGCAGGAGGTATCATCATATCCCCCTCTCGTGGGGCTATACCAAGATAACTAGCCACACGGGTTGCATAAATTCCTCCAAATAAATTTCCCTTTCTACTATTATTCTGCAACCTACGTGCAACTATTGCCCCCAAGTTATAACCTTTATAACCTAACATGACACTCTTGAGGACACACAAATCAGGGACACACATGTGACATGCTTCATCTTTACCGTTAATGCATCTACCAATGAAGAGAGCAAAATAATGTATAGCAGGAAAATGAATGCTCCCTATGGTAGCTTGTGCTATGTCCCTAGATTCTCCCACAGTAATACTAGCAAGGAAATCTCTAAATTCAGATTTATGAGGATCATTAATATTACCCCACTGCGGAAGTTTGCAAGCAGTTGTAAAATCCTCCGAGTCCATGGTATAAGATGTATCATAAATATCAAATAGGACACTAGGAGAATTACGCGTACAGTTATATTTAAACCTCCGCACAAAAGAATCAGTCAATTGATAGTACTGAGGACACTTATCTTGTAAGAAGTCCTCCAGCTCAGCATTATACACATATGCGTCAAATTCCTCCTTAAAGCCTGCTTCGACCATAAAATTATCGGATGGTCACTCACAAGCTCGTACATCTGCGTCCCTCGGTAATTCAACATCTTGCTCACGTATAACAATCCTGGGTCCTTTCTTTACCGAGGAACCACCTTGATACATTCTCCTAGACATAATTCTTTTTCTAAAAAATTTCTGAAATTTTAGTAACTTCACAATAAAAGCAAATAAAACTAAACAAGATTGATAGCAACTACTCCTTCAAGTGCCTAGAGCCTATATCATGCATTAGAATTGCTTGGGACCTCATAAATTTAACATGCAAGCTCAAGAACATGGTCACCTATGCAGCAAAAATTTGCAATGAATAAAGCACTAGAACAAAACTAATTGGACCAATGGAGGAGTCACATACCAAGCAACAATCTCCCAAAGCAGTTTTGCAAATGGAGCTTTGAGCAAGGAGATCGAAAATCGCAGCAAAATGAGCTAGAACTCGTGCTTGAGATGGATGGGGATTTTTTTGGGTAGAAGATGAAGTGTGTGGGTGCTGGCATAAGTGGAGGGGGCCACCAGGGGCCCACGAGACAGGGGGGCGTGCCCGGAGGGGGGCGCCCTCCACTCTCGTGGCCTAGTGCTTGCCCCTCCTGCAGTGTTTTCAGTGCCTAAAAACCTCAAATATTCCATAAAAAATCATACTAAATTTGCAGGGCATTTGGAGCACTTTTATTTTCAGGATATTTTTAATGCACGGGTAATTCAGAAAATAGATAGATAATACTATTTTTGCTTTATTTATTCTAAATAATAGAAAGTAAAAAGAGGGTATAGAAGGTTGTGCCTTCTAGTTTCATCCATCTCGTGATCATCAAAATGAATCCACTAACAAGGTTGATCAAGTCTTGTTAACAAACTCATTCCGAATAACACGGAACCGGCGAAATTTCGAATAACACTAAGTTACCTCAACGGGGATATGAAAATCCCCAACTATAAGAATATCATACTTTTTCTTGACAGTAGGGAGAGGAAATTCAAAACCTCCAATAATGATAGTTGGGACTTTTGCAATAGAATTGATGCTATGAACTTGAGATTGTTTCCTCGAAAAGTGTACCGTATGCTCATTACCATTAACATGAAAAGTGACATTGCCTTTGTTGCAATCAATAACAGCCCCTGCAGTATTCAGAAAATGTCTACCAAGGATAATTGACATACTATCGTCCACGGGAATATCAAGAATAACAAAGTCCGTTAAGATAGTGACATTTGCAACCACAACAGGCACATCCTAACAAATACCGACAGGTATAGCAGTTGATTTATCAGCCATTTGCAAAGATATTTTAGTAGGTGTCAACTTATTCAATTCAAGTCTATGATATAAAGAGAGAGGCATAACACTAACACCGGCTCCAAGATCACATAAAGCAGTTCTAACATAATTTATTTTAATGGAGCATGGTATAGTTGGTACACCCGGATCTCCAAGTTTCTTTGGTATTCCACCCTTAAAAGTGTAATTAGCAAGCATGGTGGAAATTTCAGCTTCCGATATCTTTCTTTTGGTTGTAATGATATCCTTCATATACTTAGCATAAGGATTTACTTTGAGCATATCAGTTAAGCGCATACGTAAGAAGATAGGTCTAATCATTTCAGCAAAGCGCTCAAAATCCTCATCATCCTTTGTCTTGGATGGTTTAGGAGGAAAGGGCATGGGTTTCTGAACCCATGGTTCTCTTTCTCTACCATGCTTCCTAGCAACAAAATCTCTCTTATCATAACGATTATTCTTTGATTGTGTGTTATCAAGATCAACAGCAGGTTCAATCTCTACTTCATTGTTTTTGCTAGGTTGAGCATCAACATGAACATTATTATTAACATTATCACTAGGTTCATGTTCATCACCTGATTGAGTTTCAGCATCAGAGATAGAAATATCATTGGGATTCTCAGGTGTGTCTACAGTAGGTTCACATGCAAAGTCCTATCTTTTTCTTTTTCTTCTTTTTGGAAGAACTAGGTGCCTCTAAATTGTTTCTCTGAGAATCTTGCTTGATTCTCTTAGGGTGGCCTTCAGGATAAAAAGGTTCCTGAGTCATTCTACCAGTTCTAGTAGCCACTCTAACAGCAAAGTCATTTTTATTATTTAATTCATCAAGCAAATCATTTTGAGATTTAAGTACTTGCTCATCTTGAGTTGCAACCATAGAAGCATATTTGCCAATGAGTTTAAGTTCACCTTTAACTCTAGCCATGTTATCACTCATGCGTCCTATCTCGAAAGCATTATTCTTTAACTCTCTACCAACATAAGCATTAAAACTTTCTTGTCTATCCATAAAGTCATCAAATTCATCTAAGCATGGGCTATGAAATTTAGTAGAGGGGATTTCAACTTTATCATATCTATAGAGAGAATTTACCTTTACTACCTGTGTCGGGTTATCAAGACAATGTGGTTCTTCAACAGGCGGTATATTAAGACCATGTATTTCTTCAATAGGTGGTAAATTCTTAACATCTTCAGCTTTAATACCTTTTTCTTTGATTGATTTCTTTGCCTCTTGCATATCTTCAGGACTGAGAAATAAAACACCTCTCTTCTTCGGAGCGGGTTTAGGAATAGGCTCAGGAGTTGGCTCAATTGGTTCAGGAATTGCCTCAGGAATTGGCTCAGGAAGAGTCCAATTATTTTCATTAGTCAACATATTATTCAATAGTAATTCAGCTTCGTCGACTGTTCTTTCCCTGAAAACACAACCAACACAACTATACAAGTAGTCCTTGGAAGCATCGGTTAGTCCATTATAAAAGATATCAAGTATTTCATTTTTCTTGAGAGGATGATCAGGAAAAGCATTAAGTAATCGGAGAAGCCTTCCCCAAGCTTGTGGGAGACTCTCTTCTTTGATTTGCACAAAATTATATATTTCCCGCAAGGCAACTTGTTTCTTATGAGCAGGGAAATATTTAGCAGAGAAGTAATAAATCATATCCTGGGGACTACGCACACAACCAAGAGCAAGAGAATTATACCAAGTCTTAGCATCACCCTTTAACGAGAACGGAAATATCTTAAGGATATATTAATAGCGAGATTTATCATCATGAGTAAACAGGGTAGCTATATCATTCAACTTGGTAAGATGTGCCACAATAGTTTCAGATTCAAGGCCATAAAAAGGATCAGATTCAACTAAAGTAATAATTTCAGGATCAACAGAGAATTCATAATCCTTATCAGTAACACAGATAGGTGAAGTAGCAAAAGCAGGGTCGGGTTTCATTCTAGCATTAAGAGACCGCTCCTTCCATTTAGCTAATAATTTCTTAAGATCATATCTATCATTGCAAGCAAAGATAGCTCTAGCAGCTTCTTCATAACATAACCCTCAGGAACAACAGGAAATTCATAATCATTGGGAGAATCTTCATCATCACTATCATCAATAATAGCATCTTCAATAATTTCATTCCCCCTAACTCTAGCAAGTTGTTCATCAAGAAATTCACCTAATGGCAAAGTAGTATCACGCACAGAAGTAGTTTCATCATAAGTATCATGCATAGCAGAAGTGGCATCATCAATAACATGCGACATATCAGAATTCATAGCGGTAGCAGGTTTAGGTGTCGCAAGTTTACTAATAACAGAAGGAGAATCTAGTGCAGAGCTAGATGGCAGTTCCTTACCTCCCCTTGTAGTTGAGGGAAAAATCTTGGTTCTGTCGTCTTTCAAGTTCTTCATAGTGATCAACAGATATAAATCCCAAGTGACTCAGAGAATAGAGCTATGCTCCTCGACAACGGCGCCAGAAATTAGTCTTGATAACCCACAAGTGTAGGGGATCGCAACAGCTTTCGAGGGTAAAGTATTCAACCCAAATTTATTGATTCGATACAAGGGGAGCCAAAGAATATTCTTGAGTATTAGTAGTTGAGTTGTCAATTCAACCACACCTGGAGAACTTAGTATCTGCAACAAAGTATTTAGTAGCAAAGTAGTATCATAATAAAGGTAACGGTAGCAAAAGTAATGTTTTTGGGTTTTATAGTAGTTCAGTAGCAGCGGAAAAGTAAATAAGCGTAGCACAATATGTGAAAAGCTCGTAGGCAATGGATCAGTGATGGATAATTATGCCGGATGCGATTCCTCATGTAATAGCTATAACATAGGGTGACACAGAACTAGCTCCAGTTCATCAATGTAATGTAGGCATGTATTCCGTAAATAGTCATACGTGCTTATGGAAAAGAACTTGCATGACATCTTTTGTCCTACCCTCCCGTGGCAGCGGGGTCCTAGCGGAAACTAAGGGATATTAAGGCCTCCTTTTAATAGAGAACCGGAACAAAGCATTAGCACATAGTGAATACATGAACTCCTCAAACTATGGTCATCACCGAGAAGTATCCCAATTATTGTCACTTCGGGGCTGTCGGATCATAACACATAATAGGTGACTATAGACTTGCAAGATAGGATCAAGAACACACATATATTCATGAAAACATAATAGGTTCAGATCTGAAATCATGGCACTCGGGCCCTAGTGACAAGCATTAAGCATAGCAAAGTCATAGCAACATCAATCTCAGAACATAGTGGATACTAGGGATCAAACCCTAACAAAACTAACTTGATTACATGGTAAATCTCATCCAACCCATCACCGTCCAGCAAGCCTACGATGGAATTACTCACGCACGGCGGTGAGCATCATGAAATTGGTGATGGAGGATGGTTGATGATGACGACAACGACGAATCCCCCTCTCCGGAGCCCCGAACGGACTCCAGATCAATCCTCCTGAGAGAGATTAGGGCTTGGCGGTGGCTCCGTATCGTAAAACACGATGAAACTTTCTCTCTGATTTTTTTCTCTCCGAGACGGAATATATGGAGTTGGAGTTGAGGTCGGCGGAGCCTCAGGGGGCCCACGAGATAGGGGGCGCGCCCAGGGGGGAGGGCGCCCCCCCACCCTCGTGGATAGGGTGTGGCCCCCTGGTCTTGATTCTTTCGCCAGTATTTTTTATATTTTCCAAAAAGTGCCTCCGTGGATTTTCAGGACATTCCGAGAACTTTTCTTTTCTACACATAAAACAACATCATGGCAGTTCTGCTGAAAACAACGTCAGTCCGGGTTAGTTTCATTCAAATCATGCAAGTTAGAGTCCAAAACAAGGGTAAAAGTGTTTGGAAAAGTAGATATGTTGGAGACGTATCACCGATGCACTAGGTATTACACCTAGATCGGATATGAACCCCTTCATCTAGACTCCTTCATTTGCTGCTTCCGAAGGAGCTATGTACTCCGCTTCACACGTAGATCCCGCCATGACGCCCTGCTTGGAACTACATCCAACTGACAGCTCCACCATTCAATATAAATACGTATCCGAATTGCAACTTAGAGTCATCCGGATCAGTGTCAAAGCTTGCATCGACGTAACCATTTATGACGAGCTCTTTGTCACCTCCATAAACGAGAAACATATCCTTAGTCCTTTTCAGGTATTTCAGGATGTTCTTCACCACTGTCTAGTGCTCCACTCCTAGATTACTTTGGTACCTTCACACTATACTTATAGCAAGGCACACATCAGGTCTGGTACATAGCATTGCATAAATGATAGAACCTATGGCTGAGGCATAGGGAATGACTTTCATTTTCTCTCTATCTTCTGCAGTGGTCGGGCATTGAGTCCGACTCAACTTCACACCTTGTAACACATGCAATAATCCTTTCTTTGACTGATCCATTTTGAACTTTTTCAAAACTTTATCAAGGTATGTGCTTTGTGAAAGTCCAATTAAGCATCTTGATCTATCTCTATAGATCTTGATGCCCAATATGTAAGCAGCTTCACTGAGGTCTTTCATTGAAAAATTCTTATTCAAATATCCTTTTATGCTATCCAGAAATTCTGTATTATTTCCAATCAACAATATGTCATCCACATATAATATTAGAAATGATACAGAGCTCCCACTCACTTTCTTGTAAATACAGGCTTCTCCAAAAGTCTGTATAAAACCATATGCTTTTATCACACTATCAAAGCATATATTCCAACTCCGAGAGGCTTGCGCCAGTCCATAAATGGATCGTTGGAGCTTGCACACTTTGCTAGCAACCTTTTGATCGACAAAACCTTTTGGTTGCATCATATACAACTCTTCTTTAAGAAATCCATTAAGGAATGCAATTTTGACATCCATTTGCCAATTTTCATAATCATAAAATGCGGCAGTTGCTAACATGATTCGGACAGACTTAAGCATCGCTACGGGTGAGAAGGTATCATCGTAGTCAACTCCTTGAACTTGTCGAAAACCTTTCGCAACAAGTTGAGCTTTGTAGACAGTAACATTACAGTCAACATCGATCTTCTTCTTGAAGATCCATTTATTTTCTATGGCTTGCCAATCATCGGGCAAGTCCACCAAAGTCCACACTTTGTTCTCATACATGGATCCCATCTCAGATTTCATGGCCTCAAGTCATTTCGCCGAATCTGGGCTCATCATCGCTTCCTCATAGTTTGTTGGTTCATCAGGGTCTAGTAACATGACTTCCAGAACATGATTACCGTACCACTCTGGTGCGGACCGTGCTCTGGATGACCTACGAGGTTTGGTAGTAACTTGATCTGAAGTTTCATGATCATCATCATTAGCTTCCTCACTAATTGGTGTAGGAATCACTGGAACTGATTTCTGTGATGAACTAGTTTCCAATTCGGAAGAAGGTACTATTACCTCATCAAGTTCTACTTTCCTCCCACTCACTTCTTTCGAGAGAAACTCCTTCTCTAGAGAGGATCCATTCTTAGCAACAAAAATCTTGCCTTCGGATCTGTGATAGAAGGTGTACCCAACAGTTTCCTTTGGGTATCCTATGAAGACACACTTCTCCGATTTAGGCTCGAGCTTATCAGGTTGAAGCTTTTTCACATAAGCATCGCAGCCCCAAACTTTAAGAAATGATAACTTGGGTTTCTTGCCAAACCACAGTTCATATGGTATCGTCTCAATGGATTTTGATGGTGCCCTATTTAATGTGAATGCAGCCGTCTCTAAAGCATAACACCAAAACGATAGCGGTAAATCAGTAAGAGACATCATAGTTCGCACCATATCCAATAAAGTACGGTTACGACATTCGAACACACCATTACGCTATGGTGTTCCAAGTGGCATGGGTTGTGAAACTATTCCACATTGTTTCAAATGAAGACCAAACTTGTAACTCAAATATTCTCCTCCACGATCAGATCATAGAAACTTTATTTTCTTGTTACAATGATTTTCCACTTCACTCTGAAATTCTTTGAACTTTTCAAATGTTTCAGACTTATGTTTCATTAAATAGATATACCCATATCTGCTCAAATCATCTGTGAAGGTTAGAAAATAACGATAACCGCCATGAGGCTCAACACTCATTGGTACGCATACATATGTATGTATTATTTCCAATAAGTCAATAGCTCACTCCATTGTTCTAGAGAACAAAGTTTTAGTCATCTTGCTCATGAGGCATGGTTCGCAAGCACCAGGTGATTGTAATGAAGTGATTCCAAAAGCCCATCAGCATGGAGTTTCTTCATGCGCTTTACACCAATATGACCTAAATGGCAGTGCCAGAAATAAGTTGCACCATCACTAGCAACTTTGCATCTTTTGGCTTCACAATTATGAACATGTGTATCACCACGATCGAGATTCAACAAAAATAGGCCACTCAACAAGGGTGCATGACTATCGGTGTCAAAACCGGCGGATCTCGGGTAGGGGGTCCCGAACTGTGCATCTAAGGCTAATGGTAACAGGAGGCGGGGTACACAATGTTTACCCAGGTTCGGGCCCTCTCTATGGAGGTAATACCCTACTTCCTGCTTGATTGATCAATATGAGTATTACAAGAGTTGATCTACCATGAGATTGTAATGGCTAAACCCTAGAAGCCTAGCCTATGAGATTATGATTGTTGTCCTATGTACTAAACCCTCCGGTTTATATAGACACCGGAGGGGGCTAGGGTTACACGAAGTCAATTACAAAGAAAGGAATCTACATATACGAATCGCCAAGCTTGCCTTCCACGCAAAGGAGAGTCCCATCCGGACATGGGAAGAAGTCTTCTATCTTGTATCTTCATAGCCCAACAGTCCGGCCCAAGTATATAGTCCGGCTGTCCGAGGACCCCTTAGTCCAGGACTCCCTCAGTAGCCCCTGAACCAGGCTTCAATGACGATGAGTCTGGCGCGCAGATTGTCTTCGGCATTGCTAGGCGGGTTCCTTCTCCGAATACTTCAAAGTAGATTTCGAACACAAGAATCGTGTCCGGCTCTGCAAAACAAGTTCCACACACAACCGTAGAGAGTATAATATTTTCACGAGTCCAATCCGCTGACAACTTTTTGTAGTGTGACATCACGTCACTACCCGGTCATTATTCGAACCGTCTGTTAGCCTGCCGCTCTGTATTTCAAGGTGCGGTTTCATTGGCACGTCATGTCAAAGCAGAGATCGTGTCCCTTTATCCTGGGATTCTCATCAATACGGGCATGGGTAACCCAACCGTGTCATCTGTACGACCCTTGGGGAATAGGCGAGTTTTAAGGCGAGTGGGGAGGCGCATGATTTTTACTGCCTTTATAAAGGGATAAGGATTCGTCCTTGTTCACCCACGCCTTCTCCTTCCTCTGCCCATCCATTCTTGAGCTCCAGCGCCCAAGCTCTCGCCTTCTCCACCCAAAAAAGCACTCCAATCATGTCCGGATCCGGAGCAGGAGGCAAGTGGATGGCCTCCTCCGTCAAGGAGAAGGACATCAAGAGCTCCGGGAGGCCGGGTACCTAGCCAAGGAAATAGCTCATCGACTTCCGGCCATGGGACAGATCGTCCCCACCCCGGAGCCCCAGGAGAGGGTGGTGTTTTTCACACACTTCATCCGCGGGCTGGGATTCATCCGCGGACTGATGTACTACTACAGGCTGGACTTCCATGATCTGGCCCCCAATTCCATCCTCAACATCTTGACATTTATTGTCGTGTGTGAGGCCTTCCTCCACATCCCACCTCACTTCGGCCTATGGCTGAAAACCTTCAATGTGAAGCCGAAGGTGGTGAGCGGCCAACAACAGAGTGCGGAGGCGCCATGGTGGCAAGATGCCCAATGTCACCTGGCCTGAAGGCTCCTTCATGGAGATCGTCAAAGGATGGTAGTCGGGGTGGTTCTATATCACTGAGACGCGCGACACCAACTGGGCGGCGGCTCCCGCATTTCGATCTGGAGTCCCGATGCGGCTCACCTCCTGGCAAGAGAAGGGCCTGACCTGGGGCTCTTCGGATGAGCTGACCGCGCTCCAGACGCGCGTCCAGAGCATGATAAACAAGAAAGTCAAGCTCGTCAACATGATTCAAGTTATGCTCGTTCGCCGGATTCTTCCGTGCCAACGTCGGACTTGCTATCTGTGGGAGTTTGATCCGGCCAAGCACCAGACCCTACTAGAGCTCTTTGGCATGACGCACGAAGATATCTGGAAGGTGCTCTTGAAGGCCAACGAGGTGCCGCCGGCCACGGACGAGGATCGTGGGCACGACCTCACTCACGCTGCTAATCTGGTAAGTTCTTTCATGTTTTCAAGGCGTACCCTTTACTTGCATATTCGAGGAAGGCATCTAAGTCTCCCTAACAATTATTTTAGGACTGGACAGAGATAGCGGAGAGGATTAACTGTCCAGCTCTATTGACCGAAGGCCTAGAAACTCCGCTGCTGATGAAGATATTGTTTCCGGCGCCTTAATTATGAGGTGCCGAAGAAGAAGGCCAAGGGGACCAGAGGTGGTCTCCGCTGCAAGGGCACTTCGGACGCGACGTCCGAAGATGCCGAGGCGCACTCCTCCGCCGAAGACGACAAGGAAGAGGAGGAAGAAGAAGAAATCCACTCCCCCCTGCAGGAAAAAAAAAGAGAAGAGGACGACCTCCACGCATCTGGAGGCCGAGGCGTCCAAAAAAGGGAAAGCTTCCCTTCCGCAGCTCCATGATACATCTCCAACGTATCTATAATTTTTGATTGTTCCATGCTATTATATTACCCCTTTTGGATGTTTATGGGCTTTATTTTGCACATTTATATCATTTTTGGGACTAACCTAATAACCGGAGGCCCAGCCCGTATTGCTGTTTTTTCCTTTTTCAGTATTTTGAAGAAAAGGAATATCAAATGGAGTCCAAACGGAATGAAACCTTCGGGAGCGTGATTTTTGGAACGAACGTGATCCGGAGAACTTGGAGTGCAAGTCAAGAAGCAAACGAAGCGGCCAGGAGATAGGAGGGCGCGCCCACCCCTCCTGGGTGCGCCCCCTGTCTCCTGGGCCCCTCGAGCGGCCACTGACGTACTTCTTCCTCCTATATATACCTACGTACCCCGAAAACATCCAGGGAGCCAACGAAAAACATTTTCCACCGCCGTAACCTTCTGTATCCACGAGATCCCATCTTGGGGCCTTCGCCGGCACTCCACCGGAGGGGGAATCAACCATGGAGGGCTTCTACATCAACACCACAGCCCCTCCGATGAGTTGTGAGTAGTTTACCACAGACCTTTGGGTCCATAGTTATTAGCTAGATGGATTCTTCTCTCTTTTTGGATCTCAATACAATGTTCTCCCCCTCTCTTGTGGAGATCTATTCGATGTAAACTCTTTTTTGCGGGGTGTTTGTCGAGATCCGATGAATTGTGGGTTTATGATCAAGTTTATCTATGAGAAATATTTGAATCTCCTCTGAATTCTTTTATGTATGATTGAGTTATCTTTGCAAGTCTCTTCGAATTATCAGTTTGGTTTGGCCTACTAGATTGATCTTTCTTGCCATGGGAGAAGTTCTTAGCTTTGGGTTCAATCTTGCGGTGTCCTTACCCAGTGACAAAAAGGGTTGCAAGGCACATATTGTATTGTTGCCATCGTGGATAAAAAGATGGGGTTTATATCATATTGCTTGAGTTTATCCCTCTACATCATGTCATCTTTCTTAATGCGTTACTCTATTCTTATGAACTTAATACTCTAGATGCATGCTGGATAGCGGTCGATGTGTGGAGTAGTAGTAGTAGATGCAGGCAGGAGTCGGTCTACTTGTCGCGGACGTGATGCCTATATACATATGCCTAGATAATCTCATAATTATTCGCTTTTCTATCAATTGCTCGACAGTAATTTGTACACCCACCGTAATACTTATGCTATCTTGAGAGAAGCCACTAGTGAAACCTATGACCCCCGGGTCTATCTTTTATCATATAAGCTTTCAATCTACTCTTATTTGCATCTTTACTTTTTGCATCTATATTATAAAATACCAAAAATATATTTATCTTATCATACTATCTCTATCAGATCTCACTTTCGCAAGTGGCCGTGAAGGGATTGACAACCCCTTTATTGCGTTGGTTGTGAGTTCTTTGTTTGTTTGTGTAGGTGCGTGGGACTTTTGAGGAGCCTCCTACTGGATTGATACCTTGGTTCTCAAAAACTAAGCGAAATACTTACACTACTGATACATCTCCAACGTATCTATAATTTATGAAGTATTCATGCTATTATACTATCCTTCTATGATGTTTTATATGCATTTATATGCCATTTTATATGATTTTTGGGACTAACCTATTAACCTAGAGCCCAGTGCCAGTTTCTGTTTTCTCCTTGTTTTTGAGTTTTACAGAAAAGGAATACCAAACAGAGTCCAATTGACGTGTCAATTTTTGATGATTTTTTATGGACCAAAAGAAGACCACGAAGCATCAGAGTTGGGCGAGAAGAGTCCCGGGCTGCCCACGAGGGTGGGGGGCGCGCCCACCCCCTAGGGCACGCCCCCTATCTTGTGGACAGCCCAGAGACCCCCCTGACATGAAACTTATGCCAAAAATTCCTATAAATACAGAAACCTTCGGGAAATAACCTAGATCGAAAGTTCCGCCGCCGCAAGCCTCTGTAGCCATGAGAAATCAGTCTAGGCCCTCTCCGGCACCCTACCGGAGGGGGCCATCATCACCGGAGGCCATGGAGGAGGATCTAGGAGGGGCCATCATCGCCATGAAGGCCAAGGACCGGAGGGGGAAAGCCATGGAGGAGGAAGCACAAGGGGGAGAACCTCTCCTCCTCTCTCTTGGTGGCACCAGAGTGCCATCGGGAGGGGAATCATCGCCGCGGTGATCGTCTTCATCAACATCACCATCATCATCACCATCCTTATCTCTTTTACGTGGTCCACTCTCCCGCACCCCGCTGTAATCCCTACTTGAACATGGTGCTTTATGCCGCATATTATGATTCAATGATGTGTTGCCATCCTATGATGTTTTGAGTAGATATCTTTTGTCCTTGGGTTGATTGATGGTCTAGATTGGTACAAGTTGTATGTTTTATTTTGGTGTTGTCCTATGGTTCCCTCTGTGTCGTGCAATCGTGATGGATTCCCGCTGTAGGGTGTTGCAATATGTTCATGATTCGCTTATAGTGGGTTGGTGAGTGACTGAAACACAAACCCGAGTAAGGGGGTTGTTGCATATGGGAATAAAGAGGACTTGATGCTTTATGCTTTGGTTGGGTTTTACCTTAATGATATTTAGTAGTTGCGGACGCTTGCTAGAGTTCCAATCATAAGTGCATATGATCCAAGTAGAGAAAGTATGTTAGCTTATGCCTCTCCCTCATATGAAATTGCAATGACGACTATTGGTCTTGTTAACAATTGCCTAGGACAATTCCGCACACCGATCCATAATTATTCCACACTTGCTATTTATATTATTTAGTAATATATTCTAACTTTATGATAACAACACCTACTTTTATATTTTAGCTCTCCGACATCATACAAAAGTTATCCTCTTTATACCCACAACACAGTTTTATTTCTTGGAAGCAAACGTTCGGTGCACATAGAGTCGTATCAGTGGCAGATAGGGCTTGAGAGAATATTGATCTTACCTTTGGCTCCTTGTGGGTTCGACACTCCATACTTATCACTTCCACCTTTGGGAATTGCTACAATGATTCCCTGCACTTGGGGATTATCAAGCTCTTTTCTGGCGCCGTTGCCGGGGAGCGATAGCGTGGGGTTGATATTCTCGTGTGTGCTTGTTTGCTTTCTTCACTAAGTAGATTTTGTTTTCCCTTTTTGTTTCTGTTTAGTTGTGGGTGAAACATACAATTTTTTTTAAAGAATGAAAATACCAAAAAATATTTACTTGCCTCTCATGCCTGAGAAAGTTTTTCAAAAAGAGGAGTGATTGGAAAGTTATGCATTGAAGAAGTGAGGGTCGACCTTGAGCACTTGTGCTCATGCTCACGGAAACAATGTAGAATTATTCATGGAAGTTTCTCTGTAAATAACTATCCCCTTGTATGTAACCATTGTATTATAAAAATAATGTGCCAAGCTTTGGTTTTAGTATGATAAGATTGCTTGCTTACTATGTGCAGAACAAAAACAGAAACTTTGGCTGTAGTGCATGAATTTAATTTTTTTACTGGTAAGTCAAATGGGTCTGAAACTTTTTGCACATTACTTATGTACAAATTGTTCAAATTTTCATATTTATTTCATAATTTTAGGTGTTACATAAGTTTACTAAACTTCCAGATTACTACAGATTGTCCTGTTCTTGACAGATTCTGTTTTTTTGTGTGTTGTTTGCTTATTTTGATGCATCTATGGCTAGTATGTATGGGTATGAACTATAGAGAAGTTGGAATACAGTAGGTTTAACACCAATATAAAGAAAGAATGAGTTAATTACAGTACCTTAAAGTGGTAATTTGCTTTATTACACTAACGGATCTCACAAGTTTTTGTTTAAGTTTTTGTGAATGAAGTGTTTGAAGAACGAGGAGTTACCGATGTGAGAAGAATAAAGAGAGACAAGAGTTCAAGCTTGGGGATTCCCAAGGCACCCCAAGTAAATATTTCAAAGGATACTCAAGCATCTAAGCTTGGAGATGCCCCGGTTGGCATCCCATCTTTCTTCTTCAACAAATATCGGTATACCTCGGTTTTTGTTTTGTTCACATGATTTGTGTCCTTTGTGTCTTTATTTTTCTTTAAGAATCAGGCTAGTATGAGATAGATCTTCATTGATTTATAGAACACTTCATGTGCTTCACTTATATCTTTTAAGTATGATTTTATAGAATTTCTCTTTGTGCTTCACTTAAATCGTTTGAGTATGGTTTTATAGAATGCTTCGAGCGCTTCACTTATATATTTTGAGCTTGGATATTGGCTAGTCTATACTAATTGTAGAATGCTCCAGGAACTTCACTTATATCTTTTGGAGTATGAATAATACTATAATTTAAAGTGGGTTTGGAAGAGTGTCAACTTTAGGAATTAGTTCTCCCACTATCTTGGAGGGTGTTGAATCTTCGTACGATATTTATGAAAGTAGATTTGGAAGAGTGTTAACTTTAGTTAGTATTCCACTATTTCGGAAGAGGTTCCAATTGAGTATGAGAACAAAGTTTCTATCCATGATGCTACTGAAAATTATTATGAGGGAGGAATATGTGCTTGTAGGAGTTGCAATAATATCAAGTTTCCTCTCTATGTGCTTAAAGTTTTGAAGTTATACTTGTTTTGCCTTCCTATGCTAGTTGACTTTTGTTCCTATAAATTGCATGCTCACAAAATCCCTAGGCATAGGAAGTGAGTTAGATTTAAATGTGCTAGTCATATTATTCATGATGCTCTCTTTGTGTTTCAACTCTTTTCTTTTATGCGAGCATCATTGAAATCATCATGCCTAGCTAAAAGGCATTAAAGAAAAGCGCTTGTTGGGAGACAACCCAATATTTGCCCTTACTGTTTTTGTGTGTATACATGATTAAGCTAATGTAGTAATCATGTTTTATAGCTCTTGTTTAATAAAGTGCCAAGTAAGACCTTTGGGAAGACTTGGGTGAAAGTTAATGTTATCTTGCTGTAAAAAAAAGAAACTTTGCGCTCACAAGATTTGCTGTCATTTTTTACAGAAGAGTGATTTTGAGTTGATTATTTTTGCATAAGATTAATAGACAAATTCCTCACCTCCACCAATTTATTTCATAATTTTTGGAGTAGCATAAGTATGGTTATTGTTCAGATCATTACAGACTGTTCTGTTTCTAACAGATTCTGTTTTCATTGCATAATTTGCTTGTTTTCTAGTTTCTATGGCTTATATTTATCAATATAAATTGTAGAAATGATATGGTACAGTAGGAATTATGTGAAAACAATTATGAACCTTGTCTTTTACAGTACCAAAGTGCATGGTTTACTCTTTATCATACTAACCTATCTCACGAAGTTCCATTAAGTTTTGTGTGGTTGAAGTTTTCAAGTTTTGGGTGAGATATCGATAGGAGGAGAATAAGGAGTGGGAAGACCCTAAGCTTGGGGATGACTAAGGCACCCCAAGGTAATATTAAAGGAATACTCAAGCACCTAAGCTTGGGGATGCCCCGGAAGGCATCCCCTCTTTCGTCTTCAAAACTATCGGTATACCTTACTCGGAGCTATATTTTTATTCGTCGCATGATATGTGTTTTGCTTGGAGCGTATTTCCAATTTTACTTGATGTTTGAATAAAGTCATTGGATCTGAAATATTGAATAAAAAAGGAACCCTCCCATGGCTAGTTAATTATTTGACTACTCAGTGTCCCTCACTCATATCTTTTGGAGTAGTTTGTCATTTACTCATGTGCTTCATGTATATCCTATCAGTAAATGGGGGAATGAATTGAATGTCATAAATCTGAATTTCTATATGTTTCATATTCTTACAACATGGATAGTAATGACTTCACATATAAAGAGTATGAGGCATAAAAGTTGTTGAGAGTTGGCAAACGTAGTTTTGGTCATCCTTGCAATTAATAGGAAGTAATAAGGAAAGAGAGGTTCACATACAAATATATTATCTTGGACATCTTTTATGATTGGGAGCACTCATTAAGTATGACATGCTAAAAGAGTTGACGTTGGACAAGGAAGACAACGTAATGGTTTATGTTTTCTCACATCTCAGTTAAAGTACATTATCCTTGACCTTCCAAATATGTTGAGCTTGCCTTTACCCCTCATGCTAGCCAAATTCCTTGCACCAAGTAGAGATACTACTTGTGCTTCCAAATATCCTTAAACCCAGTTTTGCCATGAGAGTCCACCATACCTACCTATGGATTGAGTAAGATCCTTCAAGTAAGTTTTCATGTTGCAGGCAATAAAAATTGCTATCTAAATATGTATGACTTACTAGTGCAGAGAAAATAAGCTTTGTACGATCTTGTTGTGGAAGCAATAAAAGCGACGGGCTGCATAATAAATGTCCACATACAAGGGGCAATATAAAGTGACGTTCTTTTGCATTAAGATTTTATGCATCCAACCCTAAACGCACGTGACAACCTCTGCTTCCCTCTGTGAAGGGACTATCTTTTACTTTATGTTTTCACTTTATGCTTGAGTCATGGTGATCCTCACCTTTCCCTTTTTCATTTTATTCTTTGGCAAGCTCCTCGTGTTTGAAAGATCATGATATATATATATATATACATATACATACAT
>NC_041393.1:525861785-525904079 GCF_002162155.2 Triticum dicoccoides
ATGTAAGTTAGCATGGGCTATTATTGTTGACATCACCTAAAGGTGAATACGTTGGGAGGCAACACAATAAGCCCCTATCTTTCTCAGTGTCCGGCTGAAACTCCATAACCACAAGTATTGCGTGAGTGTTAGCAATTGTAGAAGACTATATGATAGTTGAGTATGTGGACTTGCTGAAAAACTCTATTCTTGACTCTTTCTGATGTTATGATAAATTGCAATTGCTTCAATGACTGAGATTATAGTTTGTAGTTCTCAATGAAGTTTCTGAACCATACTTGACATTGTGAATAGATTGTTACTTGATCATGAAAAGTTTTATGAGGTAAGCTACTATTATAACACTTATTGATGCTAGAAAAGGTGATTGAAATTATCATTGATCAAACTTGTGCACCTGCTAGCATTTACACTTCATAAATTATTTCTTTTATCATTTACCTACTCGAGGACGAGCAGGAATTAAGCCTGGGGATGCTGTTACGTCTCCAACGTATCTATAATTTATGAAGTATTCATGCTATTATACTATCCTTCTATGATGTTTTATATGCATTTATATGCCATTTTATATGATTTTTGGGACTAACCTATTAACCTAGAGCCCAGTGCCAGTTTCTGTTTTCTCCTTGTTTTTGAGTTTTACACAAAAGAAATACCAAATGGAGTCCAATTGACGTGCCAATTTTTGATGATTTTTTATGGACCAAAAGAAGACCACGGAGCATCGGAGTTGGGCCAGAAGAGTCCTGGGCTGCCCACGAGGGTGGGGGGCGTGCCCACCCCCCTAGGGAGCGCCCCCCTATCTCGTGGACAGCCCGGAGACCCCACTGATGTGAAACCTACACCAAAAATTCCTATAAATACAGAAACCGTCGGGAAATAACCTAGATCGGAAGTTCCGCCGCCGCAAGCCTCTGTAGCCACGAGAAATCAATCTAGGCCCTCTCCGGCACCCTGTCGGAGGGGGCCATCATCACCGGAGGCCATGGAGGAGGATCTCAGAGGGGCCATCATCGCCATGAAGGCCAAGGACCAGAGGGGGAAAGCCATGGAGGAGGAAACACAAGGGGGAGAACCTCTCCTCCTCTCTCTTGGTGGCACCGGAGTGCCATCGGGAGGGGAATCATTGCCGCGGTGATCGTCTTCATCAACATCACCATCATCATCACCATCCTCATCTCTTTTACGCGGTCCACTCTCCCGCACCCCACTGTAATACCTACTTGAACATGGTGCTTTATGCTGCATATTATGATTCAATGATGTGTTGCCATCCTATGATGTTTTGAGTAGATATCTTTTGTCCTTGGGTTGATTGATGGTCTAGATTGGTACGAGTTGTATGTTTTATTTTGGTGCTGTCCTATGGTGCCCTCCGTGTTGCACAAGCGTGAGGGATTCCCGTTGTAGGGTGTTGCAATACGTTCATGATTCGCTTATAGTGGGTTGGTGAGTGACTGAAACACAAACCCGAGTAAGGGGCTTGTTGCGTATGGGAATAAAGAGGACTTGATGCTTTATGCTACGGTTGAGTTTTACCTTAATGATCTTTAGTAGTTGTGGATGCTTGCTAGAGTTCCAATCATAAGTGCATATGATCCAAGTAGAGAAAGTATGTTAGCTTATGCCTCTCCCTCATATGAAATTGCAATGATGACTATTGGTCTTGTTAACAATTGCCTAGGACAATTCCGCACACTGATCCATCATTATTCCACACTCGCTCTTTATATTATTTAGTAATATATTCTAACTTTATGATAACAGCACCTACTTTTATATTTTAGCTCTCCGACATCATACAAAGTTATCCTCTTTATACCCACAACACAGTTTTATTTCTTGGAAGCAAACGTTCGGTGCACGTAGAGTCGTATTAGTGGCAGATAGGGCTTGGGAGAATATTGATCTTACCTTTGGCTCCTTGTGGGTTCGACACTCCATACTTATCACTTCCACCTTCGGGAATTGCTATGATGATTCCATGCACTTGGGGATTATCAAGCTCTTTCCTTCTCCCTTTTTGTCCTCACAACCACCACCATATACCACCGTAGTACTATGTCCATGGCTTGCGCTCATGTATTGCGTAAGAGTTGAAAAAGCTGAAGTGCGTTAAAAAGTATGAATCAATTGCTTGGCTGAAACCGGGGCTGTGCATGGGAGTATTTTGTGTAATGAAAATGAAGCATGGCCTAAGTATATGATTTTGTAGGGATAAGCTTTCTTTGGCTATGCTATTTTGATAGGACATGATTATTTGTTAGTATGTTTCGAAGCATTATTATTTTTTATGTTTTATAAGCTTTTATCTTGAATCATTTGGATCTGAACAATCATGCCACAATAAGGAAAATTACATTGAGAATTATGTTAGGTAGCATTCCACATCAAAAATTCTGTTTTTATCATTTACCTACTCGAGGACGAGCAGGAATTAAGCTTGGGGATGCTTGATACGTCTCCAACGTATCTATAATTTTTGATTCTTCCATGCTATTAATTACCCCTTTTGGATGTTTATGGGCTTTATTTTACACATTTATATCATTTTTGGGACTAACCTACTAACCGGAGGCCCAGCCCGTATTGCTTTTCTTTGCCTATTTTAGTATTTTGAAGAAAATGAATATCAAACGGAGTCCAAACGGAATGAAACCTTCGGGAGCGTGATTTTTGGAACGAACGTGATCCGGGGAACTTGGAGTGCAAGTCAAGAAGCAAGCGAGGCGGCCAGGAGATAGGAGGGCGCGCCCACCCCTCCTGGGCGCGCCCCCTGTCTCCTGGGCCCCTCGAGCGGCCACCGACATACTTCTTCCTCTTATATATACCTATGTACCCCGAAAACATCCAGGGAGCTAACGAAAAACAATTTCCACCGCCGTAACCTTCTGTATCCGCGAGATCCCATCTTGGGGCCTTCGCCGGCACTCCACCGGAGGGGGAATCGACCACGGAGGGCTTCTACATCAACACCACAGCCCCTCCGATGAGTTGTGAGTAGTTTACCACAGACCTACGGGTCCATAGTTGTTAGCTAGATGGCTTCTTCTCTCTTTTTGGATCTCAATACAATGTTCTCCCCCTCTCTTGTGGAGATCTATTCGATGTAAACTCTTTTTGCGGTGTGTTTGTCGAGATCCAATGAATTGTGGGTTTATGATCAAGTTTATCTATGAGAAATATTTGAATCTCCTCTGAATTCTTTTATGTATGATTGAGTTATCTTTGCAAGTCTCTTCGAATTATCAGTTTGGTTTGGCCTACTAGATTGATCTTTCTTGCCATGGGAGAAGTTCTTAGCTTTGGGTTCAATCTTGCGGTGTCCTTACCCAGTGACAGAAATGGTTGCAAGGCACATATTATATTGTTGCCATCGAGGATAAAAAGATGGGGTTTATATCATATTGCTTGAGTTTATCCCTCTACATCATGTCATCTTTCTTAATGCGTTACTCTATTCTTATGAACTTAATACTCTAGATGCATGCTGGATAGCGGTTGATGTGTGGAGTAGTAGTAGTAGATGCAGGCAGGAGTCGGTCTACTTGTCGCGGACGTGATGCCTATATACATATGCCTAGATAATCTCATAACTATTCGCTTTTCTATCAATTGCTCGACAGTAATTTGTACACCCACCGTAATACTTATGCTATCTTGAGAGAAGCCACTAGTGAAACCTATGGCCCCCGGGTCTATCTTTTATCATATAAGCTTTCAATCTACTTTTATTTGCATCTTTACTTTTTGCATCTATATTATAAAATACCAAAAATATATTTATCTTATCATACTATCTCTATCAGATCTCACTTTCGCAAGTGGCCGTGATGGGATTGACAACTCCTTTATTGCGTTGGTTGCGAGTTCTTTGTTTGTTTGTGTAGGTGCGTGGGACTTTTGTGGAGCCCCCTACTAGATTGATACCTTGGTTCTCAAAAACTGAGGGAAATACTTACGCTACTATTGCTACATCACCCTTTCCTCTTCAAGGAAAACCAACACAAGCTCAAGACGTAGCACTCCACAGCGGCCACCGACAGCAGCTGGGAGTGGGAGCCCAGGGAGAAGCCCCTGGCCGAATTGTAAGTGTCCGGACACGTGTTTGTATTTGGATTCTTTACTTCATTGTTTTAATGTGCTAAATTATGCATTTGCAGTCCGGCTCGATCCAACCTCGAGTGGTCCTTATCTTCAGAGGATTCGCTGGACCCAGCGGCGATGGACAGCGGGACCCTTCCATCGGCCACCTCTCCCTGGGACCTGGATGGCATGGAAGCATCGTCCCGAAGGATCCCCGGCCCAGGAGAGAATCAGGAGGCCGTCCGGGAGGCGCCAGAGGGTGAAGCCTCGGCTGTCGGATACATGGGGGAGCAGACCCCCATGGATACTGACGATGGGGGCCGAATTCAATTCGGCCCTCATCCGAATATAATTTCGGAGACCCCTATGGCTCCGGAATCAGGCGAGCAGCCCCCTTCGAAGGAAGGGGGCGTGCCTATCCCGCCGGTGACCTTTGTCCAACCAGAGGCGCCGAACACTTTGCCGGAAGCGCTTCGAGGCGCTTCCATTGTTGAAGACCACCGTACCCTTATGGGTACGGTGATTGAGAGGATCCAGTCCACAAAAAGCAGACTGACCGGAGCCTGCACTAGCCTTCTAACAAGCTTTGAGGTAAGTAATATAATTGTAAAAAGGGTCACAGTATAGATAGTAGCCCCTGATACTCTGTCCGGTGTTCGGAAAGAAAAGCCGAACAAAGGATCAAATAATTTTCGCAAGAGTCTAATCTGATATGTCTATGTGAATAAGCAGGCGTCGCTGCTGGCTGCGACCGCTCACACTTCAGAAGTTTCCGAACTGAAGTAGAATCTGGAGTGGGCTGAGGAAGAGCTCGACCGCGTGAAGAAGCAGCTAGAGGACAGTCAAGGTATGCAGTAACCTGTGTATATATTTAGGAAGGATGAATGATTCGTGCTGACTAAAGTGTCATGAACTTTATTAGGGGCAACTACCGAAGTAGCGGCCCTCAAGAAGGCGCTGGCTGAGGCCAAGGACAAAGCGGCCAAAGAACGGGCCCCGCGAGAGAAGCAGGAGGCCCGGGTCCGTGAGGTTCAGCAAGAGCTTCAGGACGCCGTCAAGAAGTGCGAGTCCTTGGAGCGCGAATTTAAGGAGCAAGAGTCTGAACTTGCCAAGGCCCGCCAGAGTGCACAAGATGCCCGGGCCGAAGCCCAGGGCGCCCTCCAGGAAATCTAGGAGGCCAAGAAGATCACAGCGCGTAAGGCTTTCATTATGCAGAGCAGATATGTGAAGGAAAGGTTCCTTTTACTTACCCGGATTTGGAGCTCTCCAGGGGTGTTTGTGGATCTGCCATGTAGCGTGCCAGATGCTACGGAATTCTATCGAGCCGAAGAGGGGAGCTCAACGAAGAAGCTGTTCTGGTCGCAATACCTTGGACCAGAACATCCAGTGCCCTTTAGCGATCAGCTGAAACAGCTGGTCGAGTGTAACGCCCCGGATCCGATGCGCCAGGTGTCTTCCAGCTATTCGTCGTTGTTTCCATGTCATTTGCTTGCGTGTTGCATTTTTCCATGTCATCATTTGCATTTCATCTGCATGTTTTTCAAAACTTGCATCCGCTCGGGTTCTGACGGTTCTCTCCGTTGTCCATTCTGAGCACAGACACACTTGTCACGACCAAGATGCGACCCTATCGTAAAGGAACTCGAAGGTCCCACCAAGGATAGAAGCGCATCTTGAAGACGCTTTTGCAAGGTGGATATCATTACATCAAACCATTATATAATAGTTGGGGATACATACAAGAGGCACATAATGCCACACGAATACATCAACACAATACATAAGAGAAACATCCGACTATGGATGGACACAAATAGAAACTTAAACGACATCCACCCTGCTAGCCCAGGCTGCCGACCTGGAACCTATCCCCTCATCGAAGAAGAAGCAGAAGAAGAACTCCAAAACAAGTAAACATCGCTCTCGCGTCACGATCATCGCATAACCTGTACCTGCAACTGTTGTTGTAGTAATCTGTGAGCCACGAGGACTCAGCAATCCCGTTACCATGGGTATCAAGACTAGCAAAACTTAATGGGAATGGAAAGGATAATTGGTGAGGTTGCAGCAGTGACTAAGCATATATGGTGGCTAACTTACACAAATAAGAGCGAGAAGAGAAGCAAAGGAACAGTTGTGAATCTAGCAATGATCAAGAAGTGATCCTGAACTCCTACTTACGTCAAACATAACCCAAAACCGTGTTCACTTCCCGGACTCTGCCGAAAAGAGACCATCACGGCTACACACGCGGTTGATGCGTTTTAATTCAAATCTGGTGTCAAGTTCTCTACAACCGCATATTAACAAATTCCCATTTGCCACATAACCGCGGGCATGGCTCTCGAAAGTTTATACCCTGCAAGGGTGTCCCAACTTAGCCCATCACAAGCTCTCACGGTCAACGAAGGATATTCCTTCTCCCAGGAAGACCCGATCAGTCTCGAAATCCCGGTTACAAGACATTTCGACAATGGTAAAACAAGACTAGCAAAGCCGCCCGAATGTGCCGACAAATCCTGATAGGAGCTGCACATATCTCGTTCTAAGGGCACACCGGATAAGTCAAGCTACGAGTAAAACCAGTCCTCAAGTTTCCCCGAGGTGGCCCCGTGATATGTCTCCAACGTATCTATAATTTTTGATTGTTCCATGCTATTATATTACCCTTTTTGGATGTATATGGGCTTTATTTTACACATTTATATCATTTTTGGGACTAACCTACTAACCGGAGGCCCAACCCATATTGCTGTTTTTTTGCCTATTTCAGTATTTTGAAGAAAAGGAATATCAAACGGAGTCCAAACGGAATGAAACCTTCGGGAGCGTTATTTTTGGAACAAATCTGATCCGGAGAGCTTGGAGTGCAAGTCAAGAAGCCTCCGGGAGCCCCACGAGATAGGAGGGCGCCCCCCTGTAGGGCGCTCCCCGTGTCTCGTGGGCCCCTCGGGCGGCCACCAACATACTTCTTCCCCCTATATATACCTACGTACCCCAAAAACATCGAGGAGCACCACGAAACACAATTTCCACCGCCGTAACCTTCTGTATCCATGAGATCCCACCTTGGAGCCCTTGCCGGCACTCTGCCGGAGGGGGAAGCAACCATGGAGGGCCTCTACATCAACATCCTTGCCCCTCCGATGAGTTGTGAGTAGTTTACCACAAACCTACGGGTTCATAGTTATTATCCAGATGGCTTCTTCTCTCTTTTTGGATCTCAATACAATGTTCTCCCCCTCTCTTGTGGAAATCTATTCGATGTAATCTCTTTTTGTGGTGTGTTTGTCGAGATCCCATGAATTGTGGGTTTATGATCAAGTTTATCTATGAATAATATTTGAATCTTCTCTGAATTCTTTTATGTATGATTGAGTTATCTTTGCAAGTCTCTTCGAATTATCAGTTTGGTTTGGCCTACTAGATTGATCTTTCTTGCCATGGGAGAAGTGCTTAGCTTTGGGTTCAATCTTGCGGTGTTCTTACCCAGTGACAGAAAGGGTTGCAAGACACGTATTGTATTGTTGCCATCGAGGATAACAAGATGGGGTTTATATCATATTGCATGTGTTTATCCCTCTACATCATGTCATCTTGCTTAATGCGTTACTCTATTCTTATGAACTTAATACTCTAGATGCAGGCAGGAGTCGGTCGATGTGTGGAGTAATAGTAGTAGATGCAGGCAGGAGTCGGTCTACTTGTTATGGACGTGATGCCTATATACATGATCATGCCTAGATAATCTCATAACTATGCACTTTTCTATCAATTGCTCGACAGTAATTTGTTCATCCACCGTAATACTTATGCTATCTTGAGATAAGCCTCTAGTGAAACCTATGGCCCCCGGGTCTATCTCTTATCATATTTGCTTTCAATCTACTTTATTTGCATCTTTACTTTTTGCATCTATATTATAAAATACCAAAAATATATTTATCTTATCATACTATCTTTATTAGATCTCACTTTCGCAAGTGGTCGTGAAGGGATTGACAACCCCTTTATTGCGTTGGTTGCGAGTTCTCAGTTTGTTTGTCTAGGTGCGTGGGACTTTTGAGGAGCCTCCTAATGGATTGATACCTTGGTTCTCAAAACTGAGGGAAATACTTACGCTACACTTTGCTACATCACCCTCTCCTCTTCGAGGAAAACCAACGCAAGCTCAAGACGTAGCAAGAAGGATTTCTGGCGCCATTGCCGGGGAGGTCTTCGCTCAAGTAAAGACATACCAAGTACCCATCACAAACCCATCTCCCTCGCAATTACATTATTTGCCATTTGCCTCTTGTTTTCCTCTCCCCCACTTCACCCTCGCCATTTTATTCGCCCTTTTCGCTCGCTTTCTTCCACCTTGCTTTTGTTTGCCGCTATGTCTAAAATTGGGGAGATTATCGTCGATATGGACAATAATGATAACAAAGAAAATCCCGAGGCTCCGGCCGATGAACCCCCTATCTTGCATACTAAGAGGTTTCGAATCGGTAGTGGTAACATCATTGGCAAGGGTGTTATTCAAGATTTCTTTACTTGTGCCGGTGCTTTAACTTCCATGGGGTGTTATATTCTCCATAGAACTAGTAGTCTTGCGGATGCTATCGCTATGCTTGTAGTTGAACTTGAAAGGCAATTTATGCATGTGCCTCCTTGCATACAAAGAATTTTCCTAGAATTCTCTAATATTGAGCATTGTTCTGTTAAGCGTGCTGCTACTATCTTTTTGGCTCATGAGTTTAGATTTATCATAAGAGAGGCCAAAGAAATCTTTGCGCACTATAGGGTGGACGCCGGTCGTCCGCCCATAGAGGCGATCCTCTATGATCAAGAGGAAATTAGACGTTTTCAATCTTCAGACTATGTCGCTTTTAATGAAAACCTTAGAAAAAAGGTTCCTACCAATGTCTTGGTTGATTGCATTAACGAGCTTAATAATGATTTTGCCCTTAGAAACAATGAGCTAGGATACTCTCTTGAGTATAGGCTCACAAGATTTTGCCAAAAGAATGCTTTCAGTGATGAAATAGTTGTGCACTATGAAGGGCCAAGGGAGGAACCCGTTCCTCCTGTGATTGATCTTAGGGATCTTTGTCCCACTAAATTTAGGCCTTTTGATTACTTTTGCTTGCCTCAAAGGAAACTTGCTGCCGAACGTAGAGAATATGAGATGAGCTTTCAAGATCTATCTTATTATTACGGCACCACTTAGATCTATCTTTGCTTTTTATGCCTAGCTAGGGGCGTTAAACAATAGCGCTAGTTGGGAGGCAACCCAATTTTCTTTATGTTTTTGTTTTTGCTCCTGTTTAGTAATAAATCTTGCATCTACCTTCTGGTTAGATTTGTTTTTATCTTTTAATTAGTGTTTGTGCCAAGTAGAACCTATAGGATAACCTACGATGATGGTTGATTTGATTCTGCTGAAAAACAGAAACTTTGCACGCACGAATATAATTTTGTTAAATCACAGGAACGTGCTTTTGCGTTGATTCTTTTTTCTTCTGTTCAATAGACAAATTTTCCAGGACTTCCTATTTTGGTAGGATTTTTAGAGTTCCAGAAGTTTGCATTAGTTACAGATTGCTACAGACTGTTCTGTTTTTGACAGATTCTGTTTTTCATGTGCTGTTTGCTTATTTCAATGCATCTATGGCTAGTAACTCAGTCTATGAACCATAAAGAAGTTGGAATACAGTAGGTTTAACACCAAAATAAATAAAGAATGAGTTCATGGCAGTACCTTATGTGGTGGTTTTGTTTTCTTTCACTAACGGAGCTTATAAGATTTCCTGTTGAGTTTTGTGTTGTGAAGTTTTCAAGTTTTGGGTCAAGCTTTTATGGACTATGGAATAAGGAGTGGAAAGAGCCTAAGCTTGGGGATGCCCATGGCACCCCAAGATATTCAAGGATAGCCAAAAGCCTAAGCTTGGGGATGCCCCGGGAAGGTATCCCCTCTTTCGTCTTCGTTCATTGGTAACTTTACTTGGAGCTATATTTTTATTCGCTACATGATATGTGTTTTGCTTGGAGCGTCGTGTATTATATCAGTCTTTGCTTTTTAGTTTACCACAATCATCCTTGCTGTACACACCTTTTGGTAGAAGCCTATTTGATTAGAATTTGCTAGATTACTCTATGTGCTTCACTTATATCTTTTGACCTTGATAGTTTTTGCTCTAGTGCTTCACTTATATCTTTGAGAGCACGGCGGTGTCTTAATTTTGAAGAAATTGCTAGTCTCTCATGATTCACTTATATTATTTTGAGAGTCTTTTAGAACAGCATGGTATTTGCTATTATCATAAAGTTGGTCCTAGAATGATGAGCATCCAAGTTGGGTATAATAAAAACTATCATAGAAAGTGAATTGGATGCTATGATCAATTTGATGCTTGATAATTGTTTTGAGATATGGAGGTAGTGATATTAAAGTCATTCTAGTTGGGTGATTATGAATTTAAAGAATGCTTGTGTTGAAGTTTGTGATTCCCGTAGCACGCACGTATGGTGAACCGCTTTGTGATGAAGTTGGAGCACAATTTTATTTATTGATTGTCTTCCTTATGAGTGGCGGTTGGGGACGAGCGATGGTATTTTCCTACCAATCTATCCCCCTAGGAGCATGCGCGTAGTACTTTAGTTTTGATGACTTCTAAATTTTTGCAACAAGTATATGAGCTCTTTTGATTAATGTTGAGTCCATGGATTATACGCACTCTTTCACCCTTCCACCATTGCTAGCCTCTCTTCTACCGCGCAACTTTCGCCGGTATCATACACCTACCATTTACCTTCCTCAAAACAGCCACTGTCATTTCCATAGCCATTCCGAGATATATTGCCATGCAACTTTCCACCGTTCCGTTCATATGACACACATTACTTTTGTCATATTGCTTTTTGCATGATCATGTAGTTGACATCGTATTTGTGGCAAGGCCACCTTCATAATTTTCATACATGTCGCTCTTGATTCATTTCATATCCCGGTACACCGCCGGAGGCATTCATATAGAGTCATATCTTGTTCTAGTTTTGAGTTATAAATCCATAAAAGTGTGATGATCTTCATTATTAGAGCATTGTCCTAGTGAGGAAAGGATGATGAAGACTATGATTCCCCCACAAGTCGGGATGAGGCTTCAGACTTTACAAAAAAAAGAGAAAGGCCAAAAAAAGAGAAAGGCCAAAAAGAAAAAAAAAAGAAAAAAAGGAAAAAAGAGAAGAAAAAAATGAGAGAAAAAGAGAGAAAGGACAATGCTACTATCTCTTTTTCCACACTTGTGCTTCAAAATAGCACCATGATCTTCATGATAGAGAGTCTCATATATTGTCACTTTCATATACTAGTGGGAATTTTTCATTATAGAACTTGGCTTGTATATTCCAATGATGGGCTTCCTCAAAAGTGCCCTAGGTCTTCGTGAGCAAGCAAGTTGGATGCACCCCACTTAGTTTCTTTTGTTGAGCTTTCATATATTTATAGCTCTAGTGCATCCATTGCATGGCAATCCCTACTCACTCACATTGATATCTATTAATGGCCATCTCTGTAGCCCGTTGATATGCCTAGTTGATGTGATACTATCTTCTCCTTTTTGTCTTCTCCACAACCACCCTTCTATTCCACATATAGTGCTATGTCCATGGCTCACGCTCATGTATTGCGTGAAAGTTGAAAAAGTTTGAGATTATTAAAGTATGAAACAATTGCTTGGCTTGTCATCGAGGTTGTGCATGATTAAATACTTTGTGTGATGAAGATAGAGCATAGCCAGACTATATGATTTTGTAGGGATAAATTTCTTTAGCCATGCTATTTTGAGAAGACATGATCACTTTGATTAGTATGCTTGAAGTATTACTATTTCTTATGTCAATATGAACTTTTATTTTGTATTCATTTGGATCTGAACATTCATGCCACAATAAAGAAAATTACATTATGAATTATGCTAGGTAGCATTCCACATCAAAAATTTCTTTTTTATCATTTACCTACTCGAGGACGAGCAGGAATTAAGCTTGGGGATGCTTGATACGTCTCCAACGTATCTATAATTTTTATTGTTCCAAGCTATTATATTACCCTTTTTGGATGTCTATGGGCTTTATTTTACACATTTATATCATTTTTGGGACTAACCTACTAACCGGAGGCCCAGCCCATATTGCTGTTTTTTTGCCTATTTCAGTATTTCGAAGAAAAGGAATATCAAACGGAGTCCAAACAGAATGAAACCTTCGGGAGCGTTATTTTTGGAACAAATCTGATCCGAAGAGCTTGGAGTGCAAGTCAAGAAGCCTCCGAGGGCCCCACGAGAAAGGAGGGCCCCCCTATAGGGCGTGCCCCCTGTCTTGTGGGCCCCTCGGGTGGCCACCGACGTACTTCTTCCTCCTATGTATACCTACGTACCCCGAAAACATCCAGGAGCACCATGAAACACAATTTCCACCACCGTAACCTTCTGTATCCATGAGATTCCATCTTGGAGCCCTTGCCGGCACTCTGCCGGAGGGGGAAGCAACCACGGAGGGCCTCTACATCAACATCCATGCCCCTCCGATGAGTTGTGAGTAGTTTACCACAGACCTACGGGTCCATAGTTATTAGCTAGATGGCTTCTTCTCTCTTTTTGGATCTCAATACTATTGGAAATATGCCCTAGAGGCAATAATAAATGGTTATTATTATATTTCTTTGTTCATGATAATTGTCTATTATTCATGCTATAACTGTGTTATCCGGAAATCGTAATACACGTGTGAATACATAGACCACAACAAGTCCCTAGTAAGCCTCTAGTTGACTAGCTCGTTGATCAACAGGTAGTCATGGTTTCCTGACTATGGGCATTGGATGTCATTGATAACGGGATCACATCATTAGGAGAATGATGTGATGGACAAGACCCAATTCTAAGCATAGCTCAAAGATCGTGTAGTTCGTTTAGCTAGAGCTTTTCCAAATGTCAAGTATCATTTCCTTAGACCATGAGATTGTGCAACTCCCGGATACCGTAGGAGTGCTTTGGGTGTACCAAACGTCACAACGTAACTGGGTGGCTATAAAGGTGCACTACGGGTATCTCCGAAAGTGTCTGTTGGGTTGGCACGAATCAAGACTGGGATTTGTCACTCCGTATGAAGGAGAGGTATCTCTGGGCCCACTCGGTAATGCATCATCATAATGAGCTCAATGTGACCAAGTGTCTGGTCACGGATCATGCATTACGGTACGAGTAAAGTGACTTGCCGGTAACGAGACTAAACAAGGTATTTGGATACCGACGATCGAGTCTCGGGCAAGTAACGTACCGATTGACAAAGGGAATTGAATACGGGGTTAATGGAATCCTCGACATCGTGGTTCATCTAATGAGATCATCGAGGAGTATGTGGGAGCCAACATGGGTATCCAGATCCCGCTGTTGGTTATTGACTGGAGAGGCGTCTCGGTCATGTCTGCATATCTCCCGAACCCGTAGGGTCTACACACTTAAGGTTCGGTGACGCTAGGGTTGTAGAGATATTAGTATGCAGCAAACCGAAAGTTGTTCGGAGTCGCAGATGAGATCCCGGACGTCACGAGGAGTTCCGGAATGGTCCGGAGGTGAAGAAATATATATAAGAAGTGCTGTTTCGGCCATCAGGAGAGTTTCGGGGGTCACCGGTATTGTACCGGGACCACCGGAAGGGTCCCGGGGGTCCACCGGGTGGGGCCACCTATCCCGGAGGGCCCCGTGGGTTGAAGTGGGGAGGGGACCAGCCCCTGGTGGGCTGGTGCACCCCCCTTGGGCTCCCCCTGCGCCTAGGGTTGGGAACCCTAGGGGAGGGGGCGCCTCCACTTGCCTTGGGGGGCAAGTTCCCCCCTTGGCCGGCGCCCCCTAGGAGATCCCATCTCCTAGGGCCGCCCCCCTGGGGACCCTATATAAAGAGGGGGGAGGGAGGGCAGCCGTACCCTGCATCTTGGCGCCTCCCTTCCCCCTTGCTACACCTCTCCCTCCTATAGACGCTTGGCGAAGCCCTGCCGGATCCCTGCTGCATCCACCACCACGCCGTCGTGCTGCTGGATCTTCATCAACCTCTCCTTCCCCCTTGCTGGATCAAGAAGGAGGAGACGTCACGCTGACCGTATGTGTCTTGAATGCGGAGGTGCCGTCCGTTCGGTGCTAGGATCTCCGGTGATTTGGATCACGACGTGAACGACTCCCTCAACCCCGTTCTCTTGAACGCTTCCGCTCGCGATCTACAAGGGTATGTAGATGCACTCCCCTCTCTCGTTGATGGATGAACTCATAGATTGATCTTGGTGAATGTAGGAAATTTTTTATTTTATGCAATGTTCCCCAACAGTGGCATCATGAGCTAGGTCTACGCGTAGTTCTCTTTGCATGGGTAGAACACAATTTGTTGTGGGCGTAGATCTTGTCAACTTTCTTGCCACTACTAGTCTTATTTTGCTTTAGCGGTATTGTGGGATGAAGCGGCCCGGACCGACCTTACATGTACGCTTACGTGAGACAGGTTCCACCGACTGACATGCACTAGTTGCATAAGGTGGCTAGCGGGTGTCTGTCTCTCCCACTTTAGTTGGAGCGGATTCGATGAAAAGGGTCCTTATGAAGGGTAAATAGAAGTTGGCAAATCACATTATGGCTTTAACGTAGGTAAGAAAACGTTCTTGCTAGATCACCTATAGAAGCCACGTAAAAACTTGCAACAACAATTAGTGGACGTCTAACTTGTTTTTGCAGCAAGTGTTTTGTGATGTGATATGGCCAAAGTTGTGATGAATGATGAATGATATATATGTGATGTATGAGATCATGTTCTTGTAATAGGAATCACGACTTGCATGTCGATGAGTATGACAACCGGCAGGAGCCATAGGAGTTGTCTTTATTTTTGTATGACCTGCGTGTCATTGAAGAACGCCATGTAAACTACTTTACTTTATTGCTAAACGCGTTAGCCATAGAAGTAGAAGTAGTCGTTGGCGTGACAACTTCATGAAGACACGATGATGGAGATCATGATGATGGAGATCATGGTGTCATGCCGGTGACGAAGATGATCATGGAGCCCCGAAGATGGAGATCAAAGGAGCTATATGATATTGGCCATATCATGTCACTATTATGATTGCATGTGATGTTTATCATGTTTTTCCATCTTGTTTACTTAGAACGACGGTAGTAAGTAAGATGATCCCTCATAGTAATTTCAAGAAAAGTGTTCCCCCTAACTGTGCACCGTTGTGAAGGTTCGTTGTTTCGAAGCACCACGTGATGATCGGGTGTGATAGATCCTAACGTTCGAATACAACGGGTGTAAGCCAGGTTTACACACGCAATACACTTAGGTTGACTTGATGAGCCTAGCATGTACAGACATGGCCTCGGAACACGGAAGACCGAAAGGTCGAGCATGAGTCGTATAGAAGATACGATCAACATGAAGATGTTCACCGATGTTAACTAGTCTGTCTCACGTGATGATCGGACACGGCCTAGTTGAATCGGATGATGTTTCACTTAGATGACTAGAGGGATGTCTGTCTAAGTGGGAGTTCATTAAATAATTTGATTAGATGAACTTAGTCTAAAATCTTTACAATATGTCTTGTAGATCAAATGGCCAACGCTCATGTCCACCTGAACTTCAACGCGTTCCTAGAGAAAACCAAGCTGAAAGATGATGGAAGCAACTATACGGACTGGGTCCGGAACCTGAGGATCATCCTCATAGCTGCCAAGAAAGATTATGTCCTAGAAGCGCCGCTAGGTGAAGCACCAATCCCATAGAACCAAGACGTTATGAACGCTTGGCAGTCTCGTGCTGATGATTACTCCCTCGTTCAGTGCGGCATGCTTTACAGTTTAGAACCGGGGCTCCAAAAGCGTTTTGAGCAACACGGAGCATATGAGATGTTCGAGGAGCTGAAAATGGTTTTCCAAGCTCATGCCCGGGTCGAGAGATATGAAGTCCCGACAAATTCTTCAGCTGTAAGATGGAGGAAAACAGTTATGTTAGTGAGCACATACTCAAGATGTCTGGGTTGCACAACCGCTTGACTCAGCTGGGAGTTAATCTCCCGGATGACGCGGTCATTGACAGAATTCTGCAGTCGCTCCCACCAAGCTACAAGAGCTTTGTGATGAACTTCAATATGCAGGGGATGGAAAAGACCATTCCTGAGGTATATTCAATGCTGAAATCAGCAGAGGTAGAGATAAAAAAGGAACATCAAGTGTTGATGGTGAATAAAACCACTAAGTTCAAGAAAGGCAAGGGTAAGAAGAACTTCAAGAAAGACGGCAAGGAAGTTGTCGCGCCTGGTAAGCCAGTGGCCAGGAAGAAGTCAATCAATGGACCCAAGCCTGAGACTGAGTGCTTTTATTGCAAGGGAAGTGGTCACTGGAAGCGGAACTGCCCCAAGTACTTAGCGGACAAGAAGGCCGGCAAAACCAAAGGTATATGTGATATACATGTAATTGATGTGTACCTTACCAGTGCTCATAGTAGCTCCTGGGTATTTGATACCGGTGCGGTTGCTCATATTTGTAACTCAAAGCAGGAGCTGCGGAATAAGCGGAGACTAGCGAAGGACGTGGTGACGATGCGCGTCGGGAATGGTTCCAAGGTCGATGTTATCGCCGTTGGCATGCTACCTCTACATTTACCTACGGGATTAGTTTTGAACCTCAATAATTGTTATTTAGTACAACCTTTGAGCATGAACATTGTATCAGGATCTCGTTTAATTCGAGATGGCTACTCATTTAAATCCGAGAATAATGGTTGTTCTATTTATATGAGTGATATGTTTTATGGTCATGCCCCTCTGGTGAATGGTTTATTCTTAATGAATCTCGAGCGTAATGTTACACATATTCATAGTGTGAATACCAAAAGATGTAAAGTTGATAACGATAGTCCCACATACTTGTGGCACTGCCGCCTTGGTCACATTGGTGTCAAGCGCATGAAGAAGCTCCATGCTGATGGACTTTTAGAGTCTCTAGATTATGAATCGTTTGACACATGCGAGCCATGCCTCATGGGCAAGATGACCAAGACTCCGTTCTCCGGAACAATGGAGCGAGCAACCAACTTATTGGAAATCATACATACTGATGTGTGCGGTCCAATGAGCGTTGAGGCTCGCGGAGGATATCGTTATGTTCTCACTCTCACTGATGACTTGAGTAGATATGGGTTTGTCTACTTGATGAAACACAAGTCTGAGACCTTTGAAAAGTTCAAGGAATTTCAGAATGAGGTAAGAATCAACGTGACCGAAAGATAAAGTTCCTATGATCAGATCATGGAGGAGAATATTTAAGTCAAGAATTTGGTATGCACTTAAGGAAATGTGGAATCATTTCACAACTCACGCCGCCTGGAACACCTCAGCGAAATGGTGTGTCCGAACTCGTAATCGCACTCTATTGGATATGGTGCGATCTATGATATCACTTACTGATTTACCGCTATCATTTTGGGGATACGCTCTAGAGACAGCTACATTCACTTTAAATAGGGCACCATCTAAATCCGTTGAGATGACACCGTATGAATTATGGTTTGGGAAGAAACCTAACCTATCGTTTCTAAAAGTTTGGGGATGCGATGCTTATGTCAAGAAACTTCAACCTGAGAAGCTCGAAGCCAAGTCGGAAAAATGCGTATTCATAGGATACCCTAAGGAAACCATAGGGTATACTTTCTACTTAAGATCCGAAGGCAAGATCTTTGTTGCCAAGAACGGGTCCTTTCTGGAGAAAGAGTTTCTCTCGAAAGAATTAAGTGGGAGGAAAGTAGAGCTTGATGAAGTACTACCTCTTGAAACGGTGAGTAGCGCAACTCAGGAAGATGTTCCTGTGGTGCCTGCAATGACAAGAGAGGAGGTTAATGATGATGATCAAGATACTTCGGATCAAGCTTGTCACATCCCTAGTTCTGGTATGCACTAGGCTAGCCCTTCCATGTGAGCATCATGTTTAAATTCAAATGAAACTTGAATTGAGGAATTTTCAAAAGCCTCAGAAAACCTCTAAAAATAACCAACATTTAAAAACTCATCAAATGAGTCCAAGAAAATGTTCCTGTTATTCTGTGAAAATATTGGCGTGAGGTAAAATTCAAACCAATATTTTCAGAGTCACAGAAATAATTTATTTTGGGTCTTTGATTTAAATCAATAATATATTTGGGTTGGAATTATTTCTGCTATATAAGAAATAATGTTCAAATGTTTTGTAAGTTTGCATGTGATCTTGGACTAGCTCTCTGAGCTCACATAAAAATTTACAGAAAGTTTTAAAATGGTTTAGTTTCCGAACTAAACCAAAACAAAATAACAGAAATAGAAAAAACTAAAATAAAAGAGAGAGAGACTTACCTGGAACTTACCTGGGATCCACCAAAGCCCACCTGGCCGGCCCGGTTGGCTAGCCCAGCCCACCTCCTCGCGTGTCATCTTCCCCATGCCTTCTGGCATCGTGCATGGCGCGCGCACAGCCGAGCCGTGGCCACCTCCTGCTTCCACCTCCTCCTGCCTCCCTGCTCGCTTCCTCGACCCCCGGGAGACGCCACGCGGCCCCCTCGACGCTCTCTCACTCTCCCCATGCTCATCCCCTCCTCTGGCCCCCTTCCTCTCTCTTCCCCGAGCGCCGCCGTCGCCGCCGCTTGCCATAGCCGTGCCCGCCGAGCTCCCCTCGCCTCGCTGACCCGCCCAGGAGAACCGCAGGGTCGTCTTCATCATCTACGCAGAGCCACGCGACGCCTGCCGCCCTGCATCGCCGGCTACCTCGCCTTCTTCCCCCTCGGACGCCGAGATCGCCACGGTCGCGCCGTCTGCTCTGAGCCTTCCCCGAGCCCGCTTCGACGTCCCCTGCACACCCGTGAGCTCCTCTTCCTCCTCCCCCCTTCCCATTCTCGCTCTCAAGCACCGCAGCGACCGCACCGAGCTCGACCACGCCCGCTGCCGCCACCGCACGTCACCGTCATGGCCAGAGCCACAGTGGCTCGAAGCCGGGCACACCACCATGCTCCACACCTCACTAGGAGCACGTAACACACACCAAAGCCTCCGCTAGCGCCCTGCATCGCCTAGCCCGCCGTTGGCCGAACTCTGGTCGCCGCCGTCGTCGTGGTTGCCGTCGCCTCCGGCCACCCCAGCTCTTCCCACTTGCCCTGCTAGATGCACGCGAGCCCCAGCTATGCATAGGACCAAACCCCGGTCGATTTGGTCGACCGTGGGCAAAACTCGAGCCAACCCAGTGTGCCTCCACCGCGTTTCGGTCGCCGCCGGCGTAACTCCGGCGATGGTGACGTGGCCGCAGGTTAACGATGCACTTAGTCAACACTTAGTTACACTAACAGCTGGGCCCCACTGCCTAATTAAACTTAGATTAGTTTCTGCTTAGTATTAACTAATCACAGCGGCCCCACGCGTCAGCGTTGACCAAGCTGACGTGACCGTTGACTAGGTCCACATGTCAGCGACACTAATCAGCCCCAGTCACTGACCAGTGGACCCCACTGGTCAGGTTTGACCTGAGCCCGCCCTGTTGACCTGATGACGTTAGGGTGATGTCATGCTGATGCAGTAAATGATTTTCTGGATTTAAAATAAATCAGAAAATCTAGAAAATACCACAAACTTCTAAAATTCATAGAAATTCAACCGTAACTCCAAATGAAATAAATTATATATGAAAAATGATCAGAAAAATCCAATCTATCCATCTGTACCATTTTCATGCATGTTAGAACAACTTATGGCTGCTGTTTAGGCCAAATCATATAAATGACATTTAAACCCTCACATATGGAGTTTGAATTTGAACCTAGGGTTCAAACCAACTCCATTTAACATGTTGCTAGTTGCATTAGCTCAAAACACATTCATATTGCCATGTCATAGCATGCATCATATTGTGCATTGCATTGATTGTGTTCTTCCTTGTTTGCCGGTGTTTGTCCCCTCTCGATAGACGTGGTTCCGACGATGAGTTCGATGACACCAATGAAGAACTATATTATCTTCAGAAGTGCCAGGCAAGCAAAACCCCCTTGTTCATTCCGATACAGTCCTACTCTCTCGCTCCTGCTCTCTTTTACTGCATTAGGACAACAATGATTCATCTGTTACTTGCTGCGGTAGCTGAACCCCTTTATCCTCTGCATGACCTGTCATTGCCACAGTAAATAGATGAAACCCACTAGCATGAGTAGGAGTTGTTTGAGCCCTGATGTGCCTACTCATTCATGCTTGTTTGTCATGCCTGCTATTGCTTAGAGTTGAGTCAGGTCTGATTCATCGGGAATGAATCGGAGGTGTGTAAACATGTCCTACTGTTGAGAGCTAAGTGTGTGAACACGATTTGGTAAAGGTAGCGGTGAGAGGCCATGTAGGAGTACATTGTGGGTTGTCTCATTGCAGCCGTCCTCAGGAACTGAGTTCTGTGTTTGTGATCCATGAACAGCTACTACCACACATTGGGATCCTTAATTGACTCTCTCGACTTATTAATCAACCTGATCTCTGTCCAGGAGTTGCAACTAGTTTCTGGTGTTTGTAGGTAGTGTTAGTAGTCTACCAAGTGGCACCCGGTACAGGTGGGCTTGGGACAGACTAGGCACCATGGCACGGTGTACCAAGCATAGATCCACCCGTCGAGGTGGGCTTGGGAACCCTGCACACATCGTTTGGGGCCGTGAGCGACACCCCGGCCGGATCTCCTTGCGGATGGAACCCGAATAGGCGATAAACCTGGACTAGAGACTTGTGTGGTTAGTTAGGTCGTGGCCGACTCCCTCGCCAGGCTTCCGCTTGAAGGTTGCCGAGATACATGATGTGTACATGGCGGTAAGTGGCGAGAGCGTGTGTGAAGAAGTACACCCCTGCAGGGTTAATATGATCTATTCGAATAGCCGTGTCCGCGGTAAAGGACTTCTGGGTTGCCTGTACAGTTCATAGACAAGTGAAAGTGGATACTCTAAAATGCTCAAGATAAGCGTGAGTGCTATGGATGGCGCTCTCGTAGGGAGACGGGAGCGGATCCATAGTGGTGTATTGATATGGTGAATATGTGGACTCGTGTGCGCCACCTCAAAAGAGTTACTTGCAGTCGTAGTTCAGGATAGCCACCGAGTCAAAGCTGGCTTGCTGCAGTTAAACCCCACCATCCCCTTTGTTGATAATGATGCATATGTAGTTAGTTCTGATGTAAGTCTTGCTGGGTATATTTGTACTCACGTTTGCCTATTTTACGTTTTTGCAGAGATTTCCTTCTCACTAGTAGTTCCGCGTGGACTTCGACGTTTAGCTTGTTACCTCAGCTACGATCTTGTGCCCTCGGCAGGATCTGGTAGATAGTCAGGCTTCTCAGCCTTTTTCATTTGTTGATGTCTGTACCCAGACATGTTAAGCTTCCGCTTGTGCTTTGACTTGTATGCTCTGAGTGTTGGGTCATGAGACCCATGTTTGTAATATCTCGCTCCTCGGAGCCTATTGAATAAAATACTTGAGTTGTAGAGTCATGTTGTGATGCCATGTTGTATTTGCACATATCGAGCATATTGTGTGTATGTTATTGAAATGCTTGGTATGTGTGGGATCTGACTATCTAGTTGTTTATCCTTAGTAGTCTCTCTTATCGGGAAATGTCTCCTAGTGCTTCCACTGAGCCATGGCAGCTTGCTACTGCTCCGGAACACTTAGGCTGGCCGGCATGTGTCCTTCTTCGTTCCTGTGTCTGTCCCTTCGGGGAAATGTCACGCGATGAATACCGGAGTCCTGTTAGCCCGCTACAGCCCGATTCACTGGAGTCCTGCTAGCCCAGTGCTACAGCCTGGATTCACTCGCTGATGACCGACACGTTCGATGCTGGGTCATGGATGCCTGTCCCTGTAAGTTTGTGCCACTTTGGGTTTACGACTAGCCATGTCAGCCCGGGCTCCTTATCATATGGATGCTAGCGACACTATCATATACGTGTGCCAAAAGGCGCAAATGGTCCCGGGCAAAGGTAAGGCGACACCCGTGGGGATACCGTGCGTGAGGCCGCAAAGCGATATGAGGTGTTACATGCTAGATCGATGTGGCATTGAGTCGGGGTCCTGACAGCTTTGGTATCAGAGCTTGACTTCCTGTAGGATTACCAAGCCAAACTGGTCAAAGTTGAGTCTAGAAATTCTTTAGTTATATGTAGGGGAATTGATTGTGGGATGGAACGTAAGGCTCTTTTTACTCCTTATACCTCATGCCCTCTAATCCGAGTCATCTTATCTTTCCTACGGGGTTAAGGAACTAGGCTATCTCTTCTTTCTATTAGGATCACTTGTTTCTAATCCGTAGACTTATAGAATTGTTGGATTCAAGCCTCAGTTCAGTTCCTATTATTTCCCTGTATTCATAGTTGATCTCAGAACCTTGATATTATGATAATCGAGTGGTTATGCCACCATTTTACAGGATGTCTTAAATCTTTTCGAGCATTTACAGCCGTTATGCTGTCTGAGTCATCCCAGGTTTCTAAATAGTCTGATGCATTTGCAAATCCCTTCTTTTCATTCCGATGTCTTTTAGGCCAGGTTAACCACACTAAATTGCTGAGTTGAGGTACTATGTTGCCTCGACATATATGTTGGAGCTAGTATTATGACCCTAGGTGTCTTAGAGGATCACCAGGTAGTCTAGCCATGTTTTGTGTTCCCAGCGTGATGATTCTGGCCATCATTCTCAAAAGCATCTCGTGATGCCACTTAGTTAGTAGGCATTCTATTCCGGGCTTCTTGACCCAAGATTCACTCAACTTACCTCGTGTTGATAGTGTTGCTCATACCTTTAGGATATTAGTAACCTTTGCGATAGTCCTCGAGGTCCGTGGTATTTCCTTCTTCCAAATACCATGAACCATTAAGGCAGAAGTTCTTTGAACCAAAAGCTCACAATCAGAGTACTCTTGAGGGGTTCTCCATTCATAATTGTGACTCTGTCAGTTCTACCTTTCTGCATGGGTTATCCGGAAGAAATATGTTGAACTCGTTCGACATGCTAGTCTATGCATCCACAACTCAGAAAATCGTATGTTCCTTTGAGTTGTCCCTCTTTAGTTGTTTTCTGGCCCTCGTCTATCAATTTATAGTAAGGAGTAGTTGGCAATCATGTTCATCGATACTTATTATTCTTGTGGTCCGTCAAGCCATTCTATTTCAGAATGACTAGGAGAAACAAACTCTAGAACCTCATCCATATCCAGGATTGGGTCAAAGTAGTTGTAATCCGCAAATCAAAATGCCAATCCAGCTTTTGATTCGTTCTACCTTGGAGTATTACCATCTTTATATCAAGAATGTCATAGGAATTACACATCATCTTATGAATTCTTGGTGCAGTGATACTTCTCGCCATCATTATTCATTCCTCGGTCCCCGTGTTGTTGAACCGGAATGCCGACAAGTGAACTATGATGTGTGAAATCAATACTCCTCGCAACTTTGTTGCTTGGTAGTTAAAGGACAATAATTTCATTCTTAGCGTGTTGGTTTTTGAATCATCATTCTAAGATTGATTGTTCTACCTAGTCTTTATTTTTTTGGTGCACTTCTCGATCAATGAGTTAGGATTGTATCAATCCCTTGCTTATTTGATCATCTCGTCTTGCCCTGAAAAGCAAGATTGTTCTCGAGCTTAGTAGCATATCGGTGGTTCGTGACTCTCCGAATGTCTTCTCGGAGGTATCACCAGGTTGTTCCCTGACCGCTATGTTGAACTCGTGATCAAGTTGGTTTCTTGTAACCACCCCTTCTCCAACAATCAGTGTCGGATACCCCTGAGTTAGTTGGTTAAGCTGGACAACAACTTGGAGAGTTGGAAGATAAAAGCTTGTCCTACTTAGTTCATTTTAAGGGATATCTTGTATGTGTGTTGAAGATGATATGTTCATTGATTGGTCCCTGTGATCAGTTGTTGGACCTATTGTCTCATCAAAACTTTGATTTGAGTGTGGGCTATCGGTAAATCAAATCAGAACCAACGATATTCGTAATGTTGTCTTACTCGTGGTTGATTCCTTGAGCATACACCATTACAGCCTTTGGTCTGACCAATGCTATCACCGTGTTCACACAGTTGTGGAACTCCAACTATATGGAAACCTGGATGAATTGTTGTTGAGCCCATCAGCAACATTGTTATCTTCTTCGTGATCTGTGTTGAACATCCAGCTAGTATTGGAAACTTTTATAAGCGTTATCTTCATGACCCGTTCGTGATGCATATGTTTGGATGAAAGAAGTGAGTCCCTCTAATTCATGTGCATTTGATGCAAGTTGCCGCCATGAGTTTGAGAAGGCTTGTTTTACCTCCTTTGGAATCATCCCAAGTCAGTCATGCACGTGCAAAGTATTCTATGGTCTGTTAGACTGATCATCTTCGTTCCATATGAACTCCGTAGCACACTAAGCCACTGATTGATTTGTTCAAGGAAAAGAAGTCTAGCACGCGTAAAGACTTCGAAATCCTTGATGATGGTTCCCCACCTGAACTCGGTAGTGTTTTATTATAAGACTACTATGTGGTCATGCTTGTCTGAGACGGCGTGTTCACATGTGTGTAGCAGAACCAACTCATGTTTTGGAGCTTGCTATCGTAGTTCTTTTCCTGAGAATCTCGCAACGTCATCTCATCGATTTGTGTTGCAAACTTTCATTTTTTCTAGACTTGATGAGTCTGGAATGTCCTGACCCCAACCAGATCTGAATCTCAGGCAGATATGATGGTTGGAACAATTCCCAAGAACTACTATATTGGTCTCTCTGTAACCCGGTAAAGTGGATGTCGTGGCCAACACATCCAGCCAGAAGACCTATTGTTGTAGTATCTTGATTGAGGAAGTTGGCCACCTCCCCATAAGGACTTCGTAGGGTTTACTCCCTAGTTGTGCCTTATGATTTTTGTGTTCCCGAAGTCCGACCTTTTACTTGATGTTGTAGATATCAAACCATATCTATGAATGGGATACACTAGCACATCAAGGAGAACATTAGAAGCGGAGTGCTAAATGTCTCTCGGTCGGTCATCCAGATTTTGTTTCCTTGGCCTCGCTAAGGTGAAATCTAAGAAAGTGTTATCTTTCTTTGCATCTGCATCGTCCATCGCTGTTCATCATGGTAGTACGTTGTGTTGCCAGGATCCTTGACACGGATATTGGTAAAACCTTGATGAATATGGAAATGCTCAAGTTCTTGAGAGCACGCGCAAGCTCTAGGTGTTATCATCGGCACTAACTAGGATTGCTCTTAGTTTCCTCGGTTATGCTATAGCTTTTCAAACAGTGGACTCACTCTCTACTTTCGAGCTTCTCCCCAGTTACTAAAATCATCCCTTGTGTTGTTTTCAACAAGGTAATCCACATCATCCATTCTAATCTGGGTATGCCATTCTACCGAACCCCTCCAAATGGTCGCTCAAGAATTGCCTTAGCCTGGTATGGAGAGTTTCAATGGTCCTTTCCGATAGAGTTTCCTTCTGACTTCATCGAGTTGGATGAAGATCTCGAAAGTAAAGACGTCAAGATCAATATGAAGCAATGAATCAACATCTTCGAGAAGGGCAATTGGATCATGAAGATCGTGTTAGCTTTGTGTCCCCTCTGTCTACTTACCTTACGTCTTGAATCTCGGGATGAGATTCTTGTTTAGTAGGGGTGAGCTGTCACATCCCTAGTTCTGGTCTGCACTAGGCTAGCCCTTCCATGTGAGCATCATGTTTAAATTCAAATGAAACTTGAATTGAGGAATTTTCAAAAGCCTCAGAAAACCTCTAAAAATAACCAACATTTAAAAACTCATCAAATGAGTCCAAGAAAATGTTCCTGTTATTCTGTGAAAATATTGGCGTGAGGTAAAATTCAAACCAATATTTTCAGAGTCACAGAAATAATTTATTTTGGGTCTTTGATTTAAATCAATAATATATTTGGGTTGGAATTATTTCTGCTATATAAGAAATAATGTTCAAATATTTTGTAAGTTTGCATGTGACCTTGGACTAGCTCTCTGAGCTCACATAAAAATTTACAGAAAGTTTTAAAATGGTTTAGTTTCCAAACTAAACCAAAACAAAATAACAGAAATAGAAAAAACTAAAATAAAAGAGAGAGAGAGAGACTTACCTGGAACTTACCTGGGATCCACCAAAGCCCACCTGGCCGGCCCGGTTGGCCAGCCCAGCCCACCTCCTCGCGCGTCGTCTTCCCCATGCCTTCTGGCATCGTGCGTGGCGCGCGCACAGCCGAGCCGCGGCCACCTCCTGCTTCCACCTCCTCCTGCCTCCCTGCTCGCTTCCTCGACCCCAGGGAGATGCCACGCGGCCCCCTCGACGCTCTCTCACTCTCCCCATGCTCATCCCCTCCTCTGTCCCCCTTCCCCTCTCTTCCCCGAGCGCCGCCATCGCCGCCGCTTGCCATAGCCGTGCCCGCCGAGCTCCCCTCACCTCGCTGACCCGCCCAGGAGAACCGCAGGGTCGTCTTCATCATCTACGCAGAGCCACGCGACGCCTGCCGCCCTGCATCGCCGGCTACCTCGCCTTCTTCCCCCTCGGACGCCAAGATCGCCACGGCCGCGCCGTCTCCTCCGAGCCTTCCCCGAGCCTGCTTTAACGCCCCCTGCACTCCCCGTGAGCTTATCTTCCTCCTCCCCCCTTCCCGTTCTCGCTCTCAAGCACCGCCGCGACCTCACCGAGCTCGACCGCGCCCGCCGCCGCCACCGCACGTCGCCGTCATGGCCAGAGCCATAGTGGCTCGAAGCCGGGCACACCACCGTGCTCCACACCTCACTAGGAGCACGTAACACACACCAAAGCCTCCCCTAGCGCCCTGCATCGCCTAGCCCGCCGTTGGCCGAACTCTGGTCGCCGCCGTCGTCGTGGTTGCCATCGCCTCCGGCCACCCCAGCTCTTCCCACTTGCCCTGCTAGATGTGCGCGAGCCCCAGCTATGCATAGGACCAAACCCCGGTCGATTTGGTCGACCGTGGGCAAAACCCGAGCCAACCCAGTGTGCCTCCGCCGCGTTTCGGTCGCCGCCGGCGTAACTCCGGCGATGGTGACGTGGCTGCTTAGTTTAGGTTAACGACGCACTTAGTCAACACTTAGTTACACTGACAGCCGGGCCCCACTGCCTAATTAAACTTATATTAGTTTCTGCTTAGTATTAACTAATCACAGCGGCCCCACGCGTCAGTGTTGACCAAGCTGACGTGGCCGTTGACTGGGTCCACATGTCAGCGACACTAATCAGCCCCAGTCACTGACCAGTGGACCCCACTGGTCAGGTTTGACCTGAACCCGCCCTGTTGACCTGATGACGTTAGGGTGATGTCATGCTGACGCAATAAATGATTTTCTGGATTTAAAATAAATCAGAAAATCCAGAAAATACCACAAACTTCTAAAAATGATAGAAATTCAACCGTAACTCCAAATGAAATAAATTATATATGAAAAATGATCAGAAAAATCCAATCTATCCATCTGTACCATTTTCATGCATGTTAGAACAACTTATGGCTACTGTTTAGGCCAAATCATATAAATGACATTTAAACCCTCACATATGGGGTTTGAATTTGAACCTAGGGTTCAAACCAACTCCATTTAACATGTTGCTAGTTGCATTAGCTCAAAACACATTCATATTGCCATGTCATAGCATGCATCATATTGTGCATTGCATTGATTGTGTTCTTCCTTGTTTGCCGGTGTTTGTCCCCTCTTGATAGACGTGGTTCCGACGATGAGTTCGATGACACCAATGAAGAATTATATTATCTTCAGAAGTGCCAGGCAACCAAAACCCCCTTGCTCATTCCGATACAATCCTACTCTCTCGCTCCTGCTCTCTTTTACTGCTTTAGGACAACAACGATTCATCTGTTACTTGCTGCGGTAGCTGAACCCCTTTATCCTCTGCATGACCTGTCATTGCCACATTATATAGATGAAACCCACTAGCATGAGTAGGAGTTGTTTGAGCCCTGATGTGCCTACTCATTCATGCTTGTTTGTCATGCCTGCTATTGCTTAGAGTTGAGTCAGGTCTGATTCATCGGGAATGAATCGGAGGTGTGTAAACATGTCCTACTGTTGAGAGCTAAGTGTGTGAACACGATTTGGTAAAGGTAGCGGTGAGAGGCCATGTAGGAGTACATGGTGGGTTGTCTCATTGCAGCCGTCCTGAGGAACTGAGTTCTGTGTTTGTGATCCATGAACAGCTACTACCACACATTGGGATCCTTAATTGACTCTCTCGACTTATTAATCAACCTGATCTCTGTCCAGGAGTTGCAACTAGTTTCTGGTGTTTGTAGGTAGTGTTAGTAGTCTACCAAGTGGCATCCGGTATAGGTGGGCTTGGGACAGACTAGGCACCGTGGCACGGTGTACCAAGCGTAGATCCACCCGTCGAGGTGTGCTTGGGAACCCTGCACACATTGTTTGGGGCCGTGAGCGACACCCCGGCCGGATCTCCTTGCGGATGGAACCCGAATAGGCGATAAACCTGGACTAGAGACTTGTGTGGTTAGTTAGGTCGTGGCCGACTCCCTCGCCAGGCTTCCGCTTGAAGGTTGCCGAGATACATGACGTGTACATGGCGGTAAGTGGCGAGAGCGTGTGTGAAGAAGTACACCCCTGCAGGGTTAATATGATCTATTCGAATAGCCGTGTCCGCGGTAAAGGACTTCTGGGTTGCCTGTACAGTTCATAGACAAGTGAAAGTGGATACTCTAAAATGCTCAAGATAAGCGTGAGTGCTATGGATGGCGCTCTCGTAGGGAGACGGGAGCGGATCCATAGTGGTGTATTGATATGGTGAATATGTGGACTCGTGTGCGCCACCTCAAAAGAGTTACTTGCAGTCGTAGTTCAGGATAGCCACCGAATCAAAGCTGGCTTGCTGCAGTTAAACCCCACCACCCCCTTTGTTGATAATGATGCATATGTAGTTAGTTCTGATGTAAGTCTTGCTGGGTACATTTGTACTCATGTTTTCCTATTTTACGTTTTTGCAGAGATTTCCTTCTCACTAGTAGTTCCGCGTGGACTTCGACGTTTAGCTTGTTACCTCAACTACGATCTTGTGCCCTCGGCAGGATCTGGTAGATAATCAGGCTTCTCAGCCTTTTTCATTTGTAGATGTCTGTACCCAAACATGTTAAGCTTCCGCTTGTGCTTTGACTTGTATGCTCTGAGTGTTGGGTCATGAGACCCATGTTTGTAATATCTCGCTCCTCGGAGCCTATTGAATAAAATACTTGAGTTGTAGAGTCATGTTGTGATGCCATGTTGTATTTGCACATATCGAGCATATTGTGTGTATGTTATTGAAATGCTTGGTATGTGTGGGATCTGACTATCTAGTTGTTTATCCTTAGTAGTCTCTCTTACCGGGAAATGTCTCCTAGTGCTTCCACTGAGCCATGGTAGCTTGCTACTGCTCCGGAACACTTAGGCTGGCCGGCATGTGTCCTTCTTCGTTCCTGTGTCTGTCCCTTCGGGGAAATGTCACGCGATGAATACCGGAGTCCTGTTAACCCGCTACAGCCCGGTTCACCGGAGTCCTGCTAGCCCAGTGCTACAGCCTAGATTCACTCGCTGATGACCGACACGTTCGATGCTGGGTCATGGATGCCTGTCCGTGTAAGTTTGTGCCAATTTGGGTTTACGACTAGCCATGTCAGCCTGGGCTCCTTATCATATGGATGCTAGCGACACTATCATATACGTGTGCCAAAAGGCGCAAACGGTCCCGGGCAAAGGTAAGGCGACACCCGTGGGGATACCGTGCGTGAGGCCGCAAAGCGATATGAGGTGTTACATGCTAGATCGATGTGGCATTGAGTCGGGGTCCTGACAAAGCTCCTACTGAACTTCGAAGGTCCACAAGGACATGTTCCGCACCAGAGTGGTATGGCAACTGTCGGTGTCAAAACCGGTGGATCTCGGGTAGGGGGTCCTGAACTATGCATCTAGGCGGATGGTAACAGGAGACAAGGGACACGATGTTTTTACCCAGGTTCAGGCCCTCTCGATGGAGGTAAAACCCTACTCCTGCTTGATTGATATTGATGATATGGGTAGTACAAGAGTGGATCTACCACGAGATCAAGGAGGCTAAACCCTAGAAGCTAGCCTATGGTATGATTGTTGTTCATCCTATGGACTAAAACCCTCCGGTGTATATAGACACCGGAGAGGGCTAGGGTTACATAGAGTCGGTTACAATGGTAGGAGATCTACATATCCATATTTCCAAGCTTGCCTTCCACGCCAAGGAAAGTCCCATCCGGACACGGGACGAAGTCTTCAATCTTGTATCTTCGTAGTCTTGGAGTCCGGCCAATGATGATAGTTCGGCTATCCGGACACCCTGTCGGTGTCAAAACCGGCGGATCTCGGGTAGGGGGTCCCGAACTGTGCGTCTAGGCGGATGGTAACAGAAGACAAGGGACACGATGTTTTTAACCAGGTTCGGGCCCTCTCGATGGAGGTAAAACCCTACTCCTGCTTGATTGATATTGATGATATGGGTAGTACAAGAGTGGATCTACCACGAGATCAAGGAGGCTAAACCCTAGAAGCTAGCCTATGGTATGATTGTTGTAATGGTTGTTCGTCCTACGGACTAAAGCCTCCCGGTTTATATAGACACCGGAGAGGGCTAGAGTTACACAGAGTTGGTTACAATGGTAGGAGATCTACATATCCGTATCGCCAAGCTTGCCTTCCACGCCAAGGAAAGTCCCATCCGGACACGGGACGAAGTCTTCAATCTTGTATCTTCATAGTCTTGGAGTCCGGCTGACGATGATAGTCCGGCTGTCCGGACACCCCCTAGTCCAGGACTCCCTCAGTAGCCCCCGAACCAGGCTTCAATGACGATAAGTCCAGCGCGTATATAGTCTTCGGCGTTGCAAGGCGGGTTCTCCTCCAAATTCTGTGTGTTTGCCGAACAGTGTCCGGCTTCCTTATCAATGTTGCGCTTCTTGGCTTCCACGCCCAATAATGGCCACCTTCCACGCGTCGCATGAATGCGAAAAGCCAGGGTATCTTTTATGTTTTCCCCCTTAGTTGTGCAAATAATCTGCCTATAAGAGAGGCAAGAATCCATATCCAAATCACACCATCATCCTTCCGCGAGTACTCATCCGAGCGCCTCCGACCAAAAATCCATTCCATCATGGACCGTCGACGCGGCTCCTCCTCTCGCACTCCCAGCCCACTGCCAGGAGACTGGCGGAGATGCTCTGTCCCGCAAAGCGAGCTGGTGACGCTCCAAGAAAAGGGATATCTCCCTCCGGCCTTCATGGTCCCGGTTCGAGCCGGGCTGGCCACCTACCAAGGTGGGAAGCAAGCGGAGGCTACCCCAAGTCCCAACAAAGGGGAGCGGGTATGCTTCGTCCCCTATCTGATAAGGGGGCTCGGATTTCCTATACATCCGTTCCTCCGCGGGCTCCTGGAGTTCTACGGACTCCAGCTCCATCACCTCACGACCGCCTCTATCCTGCATATCGCGGGCTTCGTAGCTCTTTGCGAGCTATTTCTGGGCATCGAGCCCCATTTTGCACTGTGGAAGAGGTTGTTCTGCCTTGTACCCCGCTCTCACGAGGGGTCCATATACCAAGTGGGCGGCGCCGAAATATGGCGCATTGCCGGGACCGGATATCCATCCGAAACCCCTAAGAAGGCGTCCGAAGACTGGCCTTCGGAATGGTTTTACATAGAAGACGCTCCGCTGCCGGACCCTGTTCGGATCGGCCTCCCGGAGTTCAGTACTGCTCCTCTGAAGAAACGCCTTAGTTGGCATCCGCGGAGCCCCCAACTGGAGGAAGACAAGAGCGTCCATTATTTGATGGGCCGGATAAGGTTACTGGCCCATTCCGGGTTGACCATGATTGGAGTCATGGCAACATGCATTATGCGGGGGGTGCAGCCACTACAATACAGGGGCCACCCCATGTGGGATTTCAACGGGGAGGACGATGCCACCCGTCATGGACACAAAGGGCCGGGTTCGGTCGAGGACCTGGCGAAGATCCTGTCCGGCCTGTACAAGGGGGAGAGGGAGGACTTCCTCCAGACGAACCCGTTGAATGGGTTCTCCATGAATAACCCTCGGCGCTGGGTGAGCGAACACTTTACGTGCCCGACCCATGCTTTCAAAGTTTAAGTTTCTTATATTATGTTTTTTGATGCAGGAGCTGCGTCGGGTTGTGGAGGACATGGTAAGTCCAGCTCCGCAACCCGAGGCTCCAGAGAGATCCCAGGATTCAGCCTCCGAAGAGGATCCGTACATAAAGGTTGAGCTTATCGATGGGGTGTTCCACCAGCTGAGCATGGATAATGCTTTAGTCGCCATTACGGCTGACTACCCCAAACTATATCCGGCTTCCCAGGTGATTGTGACCGAAGTCCCGACACCATTATTTCTTCCTTGCTCATTTCTGACCTTCGCATACGATGGTGTTTTGCAGGAAATGCCGTCAAGGCAGGAAGCCGAGCCCGCGGCGGCTAACCAACAAAGGCCAGTCCGGACCAGTAGGGGGAAGAGGAGCACGACGCGGATTGAAATGTCGCTGCAAAGGTATAGCTCACAGTTCATTATTTGGAGCAACGTTCCTAGGAAGCGTTTGAGTGCTCATGACTTTTGTAGGAGAAAAAGCGCCCGCCGGACTGCGTGCGTAGAGGTTACCAATCCAACCTCTACCAGCCAGGCTCCAGTACCTAGTCTGGAGGGGGAGGCGAGCGCAAGGCGCGAGCCGGACACTCCTCCAATGGAGGATGGCTACAGGCTGTCCGCTACCAAGTCTGAGGTGGAGAGCGCCATGAACCATAGGCGCCGCCGGGCAGTATTTCGTGACGCGTGCTTCTCCCCTGAGGCGTTGAATGCCTTTAACACGGGGGACGCGCACCTCCGTGCTGCTCAAGATGGTTTTACCAGAGCCACGGAGCAGTATGTAAAAGACATACGAGTAAGAGAATTTAATAGTTGTATATGCCAGTAGCCCCCGAGACTTAAAGTAGTTATATTAACTGATTTAAGGATCATTTGGAATGCAGGATCTTACGGAGAAGAATACCCAACTGTCTCAGGAGCTGCAAGAGTGCAAGGCCCAACTCGAGGCCGCACTTGCTGCCGCAGGAGGAAACACAAAGACCCCTCCTGGTAACACATTATTTTAAAAATATAAGCGGTGTGCGGCGTGCGCGCGAGTCTAATAATGACATTGCAGGTGCTGCCGGACAAGATCCGGACAGGCAAGAACTACTGCGCCAGCTGAAGGCCGGCGAGAGGGTGCTGAATAAAGTGCAGTAGGAAAGGAACAAGCTCCAGGATGCCCACGCCCAGCTCGGAGAAGAGCTGAAAGGTGTTCGGGCTGAGCTATCTGGCTCCGTTAAGGAGAATCAGCGGCTTTGTCGCGGCATCTATAGTAAGTGCTTGAGCGAACTCCTTTGAAAAGAAGAGTTCGGCGAGGAAGTCAATTGACAAAATATGTCTGTAGGTATACTCACAGGTCGCCCTGCAGAGGAGATGCCCGTATCGACGGGTGATCGACTTCCCGAACTGTTGCAGCTGCTCGAATGAGTTCGGCAGGCAATGAGCGTCGTCGTCCAGGCTTTATGGCCGGCCCTCTCCCTGCCCGAGGGCCTTGGGGAGCTTGCGGAGAAGCTTCAGGGAATGCGGCAGCGCTTCCGTTTGTGGAAGATTTCGGCCTGCCGCCAAGGTGCCAGGGAGGCCTGGGCCATGGTGAAGACGCGGTACAAGAAGGCGTATCCCAATCATATGGCCGAGGTCGGACCTGTGGGGCCCAATGGGAAGGAGAGTTTAGTATACGGCCAAGTAGAATTGGCCGCTAAATTTTCCCAACGGGACTGTAAATTAGACAGCCTGTTAGACAGGATTGAGGAAGAATACAGTCAGTCGATTTGACAATGTATTTTAAAATGACATGTAAAATGCCTTCTAGCCGGATTGTAGATCGTTTGTCTTTGCCGACCTTTTTGCTTCAACCTCGGGAACCTAGAGTCCGGAGTGTGTCCTAATACCTTCTCAGTTAAGAAACAACCTAGGCATGCATGGAGACCGGGCGTAGGGGTCATTAGTGCTTTATCAGACAAGTGCCCAACTAGTTATGTTATATTACATGGTTAGTAAGAAACATCTTCCAGGGAGAATAGTTCCGTTACGGGTTCCTTTCCCTAGGAGGCATGCCCTAAAGTGCATGTCCGGTCTGTGAAAAGAGCAGAAAAACATCTGGGGGCAGATAAATAAGTAGGTAAAAAAATCATCTTTCAAGTCACCGACCGAATATTCCCTTAAGAACGCTAGCTTTCGGCTTCACCCAGTCTGAGGTACACATCCGGCTGACCCGGCAGTAACAATCGCAGAGGTGCTCCCTTTACCTCCTAGCCGAACAATCGGGAACGTAGGGGTAAGCACAGGAGCCAGGCAACCCAGCTTGGCCAAAACTTAAGTCATATCAATGCATATAATGGTGAATAAAAGGTACATGTGGAAGCTTGACACATGTGCTGGGCATGAAGCCCTTATAATTAAGCTTCTGGTAAAGAAGCCCCCAGGTATAATGAGTGCGGGTGGCACATCAAGTGTGTGCGAACAATGCGCAAGTAGGCCCTTAAGGGCTTTTTAGGAAAAGGGTTGAGAGAAGAAAGAGAAACAAAAGACAGCTGAAGTGTAAAAATTTGGACGGGGGAAGGGGACGAACTCTTAGTCCGGCGCTAGGCATAGAATCTTCGGAGGCGGGCTGCGTTCCATGGGTTCGGCTCGAGTCGGTTGTCCGACGCATTTCGTAGATGGTACGCTCCACCGGTCAGGACTTGATCGATAATGAAGGGGCCCTCCCATTTGGGCTTGAGCTTGTCCTTTTTCTTGTCCGGCAGGCGTAGAACTAGTTCACCAATGTTGTAAGTCTTGGCCCGTACTTCTCTGCTTTGATATTTTCGAGCCTGCTGCTAATAGAATGCGGAACAAGCCTTGGAGACATCACGTTCTTCCTCCAATGCGTCCAAGCTGTCCTGCCGATCCAGCTCGGCTTCTCTTTCTTCGTACATGCGCACTCGAGGTGAGTCATGAATGATGTCGCAGGGCAGAACTGCCTCTGCGCTGTATACCATAAAAAATGGTGTGAATCATGTAGTACGGTTGGGCGTTGTCCGCAGCCCCCAGAGTACAGAGTCGAGCTCCTCTACCCAGTGCGTGTCAGATTTCGTGAGTGACCGCACTAGTCTGGGTTTGATGCCGCTCATTATTAGACCATTTGCTCGTTCCACTTGACCGTTGGTTTGAGGATGATAGACTGAAGCGTAATCGAGCTTAATGCCCATATTTTTGCACCATGATTTAACCTCGTTGGCCGTGAAATTCGTGCCGTTATCGGTGATGATGCTGTGGGGGACACCATAACGGTGTACTACCCCGGAGATAAAGTCTATCACTGGTCCGGACTCTGCCGTTTTGACTGGCTTGGCCTCTATCCATTTGGTGAATTTGTCCACCATGGCCAATAGGTACCTTTGCTTGTGGGTTCCTCCTTTAAGGGGTCCAACCATGTCAAGCCCCCAGACCGCGAACGGCCAGGTAATGGGTATAGTTTTGAGGGCGGTGGGTGGCATATGGCTCTCATTAGCAAAGAGGTGACAACCGACGCATCTTTGGACTAAGTCCTGAGCATCTGCCCGGGCCGTCGGCCAATAAAATCCTGTACGGAATGCCTTTCCTACAAGGGCTCGAGCTGCGGCGTGGTGTCCGCCTATTTCGGCATGAATTTCAGCCAGAAGGTTTCTCCCTTCCTCTTCGGAGATACACCTTTGAAGGACTCCGGTTATGCTTTTCTTATAAAGTTCTCCCTCATGGACCTTGTAGGCTTTAGATCACCGGACAATGCAGCGGGCCTCATTTTGGTCTTCGGGAAGTTCCTACCTAAGCAAGGAGGCTAGGAATGGTTCTGTCCACGGGGCGATTACTGCCATTATGTCGTGGGCTGATGGTGTTATTTCATCGGCTGAATCGCCGGTTGTGTCAGATTGCTCTACGTCGGTTGGTGCGGCTGTTTCCGGTTTGTTATTTCCGGACTCCTCTTCCCATAGTACGAATGGCTTAAAAAGCCGTTCCAGGAAGATGTTTGGAGGGACAGCGTCACGTTTTGCGCCAATGCGTGCCAATACGTCGGCTGCTTGGTTATTATCCCGGGCTACGTGATGGAATTCAAGTCCTTCAAACCGAGCTGACATCTTTAGGACAGCATTGCGATATGCTGCCATTTTCGGATCCTTGGCATCAAAGTCTCCATTTATTTGGGATATTGCAAGGTTTGAATCCCCGCGCACCTCTAGGCGTTGAATGCCCATGGAGATTGCCATCCGGAGACCATGTAAAAGGGCCTCGTATTCGGCTGCATTGTTGGAGTCCGTGTACATTATCTGAAGTACGTATTGGACTGTGTCCCTGGTTGGGGACGTCAATACGACGCCAACCCCCAATCCGGCCAACATTTTAGAGCCGTCGAAGTGCATAATCCAGTTGGAGTATGCGCCGTACTCTTTAGGGAGTTCGGCTTCGGTCCATTCAGCGACAAAGTCAGCCAAAACTTGTGACTTTATAGCTCGCCGAGGTTTGTAAGTTATATCGAATGGTAAGAGCTCAATGGCCCATTTTGCAATCCTTCCCGTCGCGTCGCGGTTGTTTATAATGTCGTTGAGGGGTACTTCGGAGGCCACTATTATCGAACACTCTTGAAAGTAGTGTTGGAGCTTCCGGGATGCCATGAACACCGCATACGCTATCTTTTGATAGTGCGGGTAATGGGACTTGCAGGGGGTTAACACAGTGGATACGTAGTACACTGGTTTTTGAAGAGGGAATTTATGCCCTTCTGTCTCTTGTTCGACGACGAGTATCACGCTTACAACTTGATGTGTTGCCGCGATGTATAACAACATTGGTTCGCCCAGGTTGGGCGCAGCCAGGACCGGATTCGTTGCCAATATGGCTTTTATTTCTTCGAGTCCGGCAGTGGCAGCATCCGTCCACTCAAAGTGTTTGGTGCGCCTAAGGAGGCGATAGAGGTGCAATGCCTTTTCTCCTAGATGGGAGATAAAGCGGCTTAGAGCCGCCATGCATCCAGTCAAGTTTTGTATTTGTTTGAGGTCTTTTGGAATATCTAGCTGTGACAGGGCTCGGATTTTGGCTGGGTTTGCTTCAATTCCTCTACCGGATACAATGAAGCCCAGGAGCTTTCCGGCTGGTACGCCGAAAACGCATTTTTCCGGATTCAGCTTGATGTCATATGCTCTGAGGTTGTCGAATGTGAGCCTCAAGTCGTCTACTAGAGTTTCGACGTGTTTGGTTTTGACGACTACGTCGTCTATGTATGCCTCTACTGTTTTGCCGATCTGGGTGGCCAGACATGTTAGAATCATGCGCTGATATGTCGCGCCGGCGTTTTTAAGTCCGAAGGGGATCGTGTTGAAGCAGAATGGTCCATATGGAGTGATGAATGCCGTTGCGGCTTGGTCCGCTTCCACCATCTTGATTTGATGGTAGCCAGAGTATGCGTCAAGGAACCACAGTGAATCGTGTCCTGCGGTAGCGTCGATTATCTGGTCGATGCGGGGGAGGGGGAAGGGATCCTTTGGGCAGGCCTTGTTGAGGTCTTTAAAATCGACACATAGGCGCCAGGATTTGTCCTTCTTTGGTACCATTACCAGGTTTGCTAGCCAATCCGGATGTTTGATATCTCTGATGAATCCGGCTCCCAATAGTTTGGCTAGCTCTTCTCCCATTGCCTGTCTTTTGGGTTCAGAAAATCGTCGAAGAGCCTGTTTGACAGGATTGAATCCTTTTAGGATGTTTAGGTTGTGTTCTGCCAATCTGCGTGGGATTCCGGGCATATCCGAAGGGTGCCAGGCGAAAATGTCCCAATTTTCCCGAAGGAATTCTCGCAGTGCGGCATCTACGTCAGGGTTCAACTGTGCCCCGATGGAAGCCGTCTTTGTCGGGTCCGTTGGATGGACCTAGAATTTTACTATTTCGTCTGCTAGTTTAAAGGAGGTGGACTTGGATCTCTTATCAAGTATCACATCGTCCCTATTCACAGTAGAGCGCAGCGCGGTGAGTTCTTCTGCCGCTAGGGCTTCGGATAGTGCCTCCAGGGCTAATGCGACAGTCTTGTTTTCGGCGTGGAGTGCTATGTCCGGATCACTAACGAGAGTGATTATTCCACCGGGCCCAGGCATTTTGAGCTTCATGTACCCGTAATGGGGTACGGCTTGGAAAATTGTGAATGCCTCTCGTCCTAATATAGCGTGATATCCGTTGTTGAACGGGGCCACTTGGAACGTGACTTCTTCGGATCTGTAATTGTCCGGCGAGCCGAACACCACATCGAGTGTGATTTTTCGTGTGCAGCGCGCTTCCCGGCTAGGGATTATTCCTCTAAAGGTTGTGCTGCTTCGCTCAATGCGGCTCCAGTCTATTTCCATTTTTGGAAGAGTTTCCTCGTAGATAAGGTTTAATCCGCTGCTGCCATCCATGAGGACCTTTGTAAGTCGAAAGTCATCCACTATTGGACTAAGTACCAGTGCGGCTGGTGCTCGGGCTGTTTGGAATTTAGGTTCGTCGCTGGCGTTGAAGGTGATGGCTGTGTCGCTCCATGGATTTCTTGTTGCTACTTGGTAGACTTCGGCGAGGCTGCGGATTGTTCGTTTCCGCATATTATTTGATGCGAAAGTCTCGAAGACTGTTGATACCGTACCGGTATTGTTGGAGTAGTTTTCCGGGGCTAGAAGCTCCTCGCCACTTTTGGCCACCTGCCGTAATATCCAACATGCTCGAAGGCTATGTGTTGGGATGGCGCCCTCTGTACTGTGGATTTTACAGGGTCCGCTAATCCATCCCTCCAGTACGGTTCCGTGCCCTTTATGGGGTTTTTGCTTTTTGGTTTTTCTATCTGGTGCCTGAGTGTAATGCACCCTTTTGTTGCGGACTAGGGTTGTATTCGGGGCCGGATTGTCCCATAACTTATTTTCGGTTTTCCGGAAACCCTCCATCGCACAGTACTTTCGTACTATGGACGCCAAGTCAGCGAAGCGTGTAATTTCACGACGGCTGACGGCGTTCAAGATTCCCTCATCCGTGCAATCGTTGCAAAAAATTGAGATTGCGTTTTCCTCTCGGCAGTCCTTTATCCTGTCCATAACCAGGAGGAATCTGGCCCAGTAGTGATGTACTGTTTCAGCGGGCTCTTGCCGGATTAGAGATAGATCGCATATGTCTGGGCGGGCGGGTGGAATTAAGTCCGGAACCCTACCCATCTGAAGGCTCGAAGGCCGAGAAGTTTCCAAATTTGGAAGCTTGGATTGCTGGACGTTGTCCAACGAGTCCGGTCCGATGACTGACTTTAAGTTCAGTGCTTGATCGAAGTCCGCCCCTCCGTGGGAATCCGGCATGGAGGGTTCGGGAGCTCGGATATGACTAGTTTTCAATACAGGAGAAGAGTCGCCGCATTGTTCCTCTATCACTGCAACATGGTGGGTGACCTGGGGAGAGTTAATCTCTCTCAGATCGGTTTTAAGCCCAATCTGATTATAGTCTGTAGCGACTCCCAGGGCGGCGATGCGATCCAAGAGCTCGTTCACGGACGAGAGCTCTATTGGATCCAGCCGCTCGGCGAATGCCGAGCTGACGTGAAGATTGCTTTTGACGACTTGAGAAGTCATTGTCGAAGCGGTTGCCGGACAGGCGGTCATAAGAAAACCACCTAGCCGGATAGTTTGTCCGGCGGCCAAGGCTCCTTTGGCGAAAATACCATCCTTGAAGACGGGAGGAGGCATCCTTCCTATCGGTGACGGCACAGAGGAACTCTCAATGAAAGCACCAATGTCGGTGTCAAAACCGGCGGATCTCCGGTAGGGGGTCCCGAACTGTGCGTCTAGGCGGATGGTAATAGGAGACAAGGGACACAATGTTTTTACCCAGGTTCGGGCCCTCTCGATGGAGGTAAAACCCTACTCCTGCTTGATTGATATTGATGATATGGGTAGTACAAGAGTGGATCTACCACGAGATCAAGGAGGCTAAACCCTAGAAGCTAGCCTATGGTATGATTGTTGTAATGATTGTTCGTCCTACGGACTAAAGCCTCCCGGTTTATATAGACACCGGAGAGGGCTAGGGTTACACAGAGTTGGTTACAATGGTAGGAGATCTACATATCTGTATCACCAAGCTTGCCTTCCACGCCAAGGAAAGTCCCATCCGGACACGGGACGAAGTCTTCAATCTTGTATCTTCATAGTCTTGGAGTCCGGCTGACGATGATAGTCCGGCTGTCCGGACACCCCCTAGTCCAGGACTCCCTCACACCCCCTAGTCCAGAACTCCCTCAGTAGCCCCTAAACCAGGCTTCAATGACGACGAGTCCGGCACGCATATTGTCTTCGGCATTGCAAGGCGGGTTCCTCCTCCGAATAATTCATAGAAGATTGTGAACACCAGGATAGTGTCGGGCTCTGCAAAATAAATTCCACATACCACCGTAGAGAGAATAATATTTACACAACTTCAATCTGCTGACGTATGACGTCACGCCATGGCCAAGCCTTTACTCGAATCATTTTTGTCATACCACCTCAGCGCATTTAGCGAAGCGATTTCCTTGGCACGTCTTGTCGAAGCAGAGATCGTTTTCCCCTTATTCCGGGATTCCCATCAATACGGACGTGGGTAACCCAACCGCGCCATTGATTGCGGCGCTTGGAGATAAGTGAGTTTTACCAGGCTGGTGGGGACGCATAGTTTCATCCGCCCATATATAAGGGGATAAGGATCCACCTTTTTACCTACGCCTTCTTCCTCCTTTGCTTATCCATCTCCGTGCACTCGAGCTCCAGCGCCCAAGTCCGCACATCTCACCTCAACCTTCTCCAACCATGTCCGGAGCGGGAGGCAAGTGGATGGCCTCCTCCGTTACGGAGGGGCACATCAAGAAGCTGCGTAGCGCCGGATATTTGTCCAGCGGTATCGCGCACCGGCTCCCCGATGAGGGGCAGCTCATCCCCACCCCCGGGCCCCATGAGAGGGTGGTATTCCTGCCCCATTTCCTCCATGGACTGGGCTTCCCACTCCACCCCTTTGTCCGGGGGCTCATGTTCTACTATGGCCTGGATTTCCATGATCTAGCCCCGAATTTCATCCTCAACATCTCGGTGTTTATCGTCGTGTGCGAGGCCTTCCTCTGCATCCAGCCCCACTTCGGCTTGTGGCTCAAGACCTTTAATGTCAAGCCGAAGGTCGTGAAGGGCAGCCAAGCAGAGTGCGGAGGCGCCATGGTGGGCAAGATGCCCAATGTCACTTGGCTCGAGGGCGCCTTCGTGGAAACCATCATAGGGTGGCAATCAGGGTGGTTCTACATCACCGAGCCGCGTGACCCTGAATGGGCAGCGGTCCCCGAATTCAGATCTGGCATCCCCATGCGGCTCACTTCCTGGAAAGAGAAGGGCCTGCTGTGGGGTACTTCGGAAGAGCTGACCGGACTCCAATCCTGTCTCCAAACCCTGGTGAACAAGAAGCTCAAGCTTGTCAACGTGATCCAGGTCATGCTCATCCGCCGGATTCTCCCCTGCCAACAGCGGGACTTCAATTTGTGGGAGTTTGATCCGGCACAGCACTAGACCTTGAGCGGGCTCTTCGACACTATGTACGAAGATGCCTGGAAGGTGGTGTTCAAGGGCGCCGAGGCTCCCGCATCCACTACCGAGGATCGCGGATTCAGCTCGCAGCATCCGGCTGGCGAGGTAAGCCATGTTATCCTTTATGGGACACTCGCTTTTCATAGTTTGACTCTATGTGGGATCTAAACTCCCAATACCTTTAACAGGCCTGGTAGGAGACGTCCGGACAGGTTAACTATCCGGCTCCCCTTCCAGAAGACCCAGCAGATGCCCGTTTGACAGGGCTGCTGGTCCCAGCGCCTTACATGGTGCCGGAGAAGAATGCCAAGAAGAAGGCCACGGGAACCCGAAGGAGTTCCCGACGCCAGGTGTTATCGGATTCATCATCCGATGACTCCGAGGTGGACTCCTCCCACGAGGACGAAGAGGAGAAGAAAG
>NC_041393.1:525904422-525939880 GCF_002162155.2 Triticum dicoccoides
GGGAGAAGAAGAGGAAGGCCTCCCCAACGAGGGAGGCCGAAGGGTCCAAGAAGGGAAGGACCCTTCCCCCGGACTGTTTCGCCAACGTCGGCGATGGTGACGAGGAGTGGCCCTCAAGGGCCAAGCCCCTGGCAAGATCGTAAGTATCCGGACTCCTGAATAACTCATAATTTTTTCTTTTTGTCGCATGGTGTCTTTCTAACGCTGCATACAACCCTGTAGTCCGCCCAAGGACGATCTTCCCGCTTTGTCGAGCGGGTCCTTGGGCACGTGGGATGTGGATAGCACTTCACTTTCGACCGCCTCCACCCCCCGCGATGCTGACGACGCTGAGGTGGGATCCTGGAAAGGGACCCACCAGGAGGAGGAGGCCCCGAAGGTGCCGCAGGACAACCTCCCGGACTTTGGACCGGACTCCGCACCGGAACCTGCAGTGGTTCTGGAGTCCGGCGGGCGGCCCCTTTGTAAGAAGGGCAGGACTGTGACGCCGGTGGCCTCTGTCCAACTGGAGGCACCGGATAACTTGCTGGAGGCGCTCAACGGCGCTTCCATTGAAGAGGAACACCGCACTATTAGGAGTGCGGTGATTCATAAGGTTCAGCTCGCCAAAAGCGGGCTGACCGAAGCCTGCAGCAGCCTTCTAACAGGCTTTGAGGTAAGAATTTTAATATATGTAAAATAGTAACACATAGATAGTAGCCCCTGATGCTTGGTTCAGTGTTCGGAAAGAAAAGCCGGACTGAGGATCTAAAAAGATATACGCAGGAGTCTTAACAAAAATATGTCAATATGGGAATGCAGGCTGCGCTGCTGACCTCTGCCGCACTGACTACGGAGGTCAATGCCTTGAAGCAGAACCTCGAGCGGTCCGAGAGAGAGCTCGGCCATGCCAATAAGCAGCTCGAGGACAAGGAAGGTGAGTAACACCTTATTAAAGTTGTACCTTATAGAAAAGGATTTGGTTGCAAGAGGAATAACAAGGATAACGTGGGTACACCAGGGGCTACGAACGAGGTAGCGACCCTGAAGGAGGCGGTGTCCGCGGCCGAACGCAATGCGGCCGCGGAACGCGCCGAGCGAGAGAAGCAGGAGGCGCGGGTGGTGGAGGTACGGCAAGAGCTCCAGGCTCTCGTGGAAAAACACGAGAGTCTGGAGCGTGACTCGAAGACTCGAGAGTCCGAGCTTGCGTCGGCTCTTGAGAGTGCCAAAGCCGTGAAGGCCGAAGCCTACAAGGCCCTCCAGGAAATCGAGGCATTAAAGAAGATAGCGGCGGGTAAGGCATTCTTCATGCAAAGCAAGAATGTCAAAGTGAATTACCTGTTACTTACTCGAATTCGGAGCTCTCCAGGAGCGTTCGCAGATCTGCCCCGTAGCGTGTCCGATGCTGCCGCTTTCTACAGAGCTGAGGAGGGGAGCTCGACGGAGAAGGTGTTCTGGTCTCAGTATGCTGAGGCCGGACATCCGGTGCCCCTTAGCGACCAGCTGAAGCAGCTGGTCGAGCTCCACAAGGTGGCCGAACAGGCCATGAAGGGCCTCATAGTTCGGTTGTGGCCCAAAGAGGCCATGCCTGGGAGCTACTTCGGCCTGGTGCGGCGGCTGGTGGATGCTTGTCCATGGGTTGAGGTCACCAAGCACTCCGCCTGCATTGAAGGTGCCCGTCGGGCCCTTGCCCGTGCTAAGGTGCACTGGGGCAGGATGGACGCTGAGAATCTTGTGACAGACGCGCCACCGCCGGGCAAGGAGTATCGCACGCCCGAGATGTATTATAAGGGTGTCCTGAAGGGTGCCCGCATTATTGCGGGTGAGTGCTCCAAAGATGTAATATTTGAGTAGACTCGCATTTTGTTATCCTGCGCGCTTAAAACTTTGTTCATATGCGCTAAGCAACGCTTGTTAATTTAAAATATTACCTTCTGAGCGGCCGTTTATCAAATCTGAGAGATGGCAAGTTGTCGGCTTCAGCCCCCGTGCCACGAGTGCTGGGGTGTTCGGGATAAACTTGAGCGCTCTTGTTCCCATTTTTGGGTCCATCTAGGGAGGCGCTCAACACAACGAACAAGGCAACCGGACTTATAATGCTTGAACACTCTCACTTAGCCATAGAATTCTATAATTTTAAATTTCGGCGAAGCCCCTAGTGTTCGGAAGGCCAAACTCGGGGCGCTATCCACGCCTGGGCCGGACAAAGCCGGTTCCTCGCTCTAAGCGGCATAAGTCTTTAGGGACTTGAAAAAACCTCTTGAACAGCGACCGGCTCTCGCCCCATCATGACAGTCAGTTTTAGCTTTCTCCACTGAGGTGCTCGCCCAGCTCAACTGGGGCACAATCGCAGTGGTTCTCCCAGCGCTACCTTAGCCGATATAACGGAACGTAAGGTACCAAAACATGGGAGCCGGGAAAACCCAACTATTGACCCAAGACATGATTCGGAGCCGATGCATATAATGCTATAAGTTCGGGGTGCCGCACTTGTGAAAGTGTTCGGACTTATTACACCATAATGTGGGGAACTTAAGCCTTCTGGTGTATTTAGCCGTACCGAAGTGTACGGATGCAACATGTCATAGATGAACATATGTATAAGAAAGGAATGCAGTGGTAGGAAAAAAGCGATGCATTGTTTATTCAAAAAGTACTGCCATGAATGCAGAATAATACAAATAGTGCGATAAGCAAGGGATGGAACTATTTAGCATGTCCCCCTCCAGGGGTAGGCTGTGGAATGGTGTATAAAACAGGTATAATGCTCGTAATGGAGACCACCTGGATACTCGGCGTGGCCTTTCTTCTTCCCTGGCTGTTGCATCGTGAGTTCGGCAGGTCTACTGCCGGATAGGGCCTCTGGTAAACGGAGTCCTGAGGATAAGAAAAAAAGAGAAAAAGAAAAAAAGGAAAGAAAAAGGATGACACACTTGGGAGCCCCTGGTGTGGTTGAGCCGCACACTGGGCCTGCCGTGGTCGTGCCCCTCCCCCTATGCCCATGGTATCTCCAGAGCGTAGTGATGTACGCGGAGTACTGGTTTTGCAATTTTGCAAGGGTTGGGGTTGGGGCCGCATTGCTACGCATGCTCGGAACGTGCTAGGTGGTCTTGTTGTAGGTTACTCCGGGCGCGCTTGGCGGTGTCCGATCTCTTAACGGCCGGACTCGAGAATTGCCTTAAGAGGCTGCTCTGCACTTCTGCCGCGAGAGCCGCTGTATGCTCCTCTGTTCGGAGAGAGCGTTCGGTGTTTCCGTTGACCGTGATGACTCCTCGAGGGCCTGGCATCTTGAGCTTGAGGTATGCGTAGTGCGGCACCGCGTTGAATTTTGCAAACGCGGTTCATCTGAGCAGTGCATGATAGCCGTTGCGGAACGGAACTATGTCGAAGATTAACTCCTCGCTTCGGAAGTTATCCGGGGATCCGAAGACCACTTCCAGTGTCACTGAGCCTGTACAATTGGCCTCTACACTTGGTATGACGCCTTTGAAGGTCGTCTTTGTGGGTTTAATCCTTGAGGGGTCTATGCCCATCTTACGCACTTTGTCCTGGTAAAGCAGGTTCAGGCTGCTGCCGCCGTCCATCAGGACTCTAGTGAGGTGAAACCCATCGACGACTGGGTCTAGAACCAATGCGGCGAACCCGCCATGGCAGATGCTGGTGAGGTGGTCCCTTCGATCAAACGTGATCGGGCAGGATGACCATGGGTTGAACTTTGGGGCGACTGGCTCCATCGCGTATACGTCCTTGAGTGCATGCTTCCGTTCCCTTTTGGGTATGTGGGTTGCGTATATCATGTTCACCGTTCGCACTTGTGGGGGGAAACCCTTCTATCCTCTATTGTTCGGCGGCCAGGTCTCTTCCTCGTTGACGGTGTCCTGGACTAGGGTGTACTCAACGCATCATCTCTCGATCAGTTGGATTGGGCCGAGGACCCCTGCCGGTGTCAAAACCGGCGAATCTCGGGTAGGGGGTCCCGAACTGTGCGTCTAGGCGGATGGTAACAGGAGACAAGGGACACGATGTTTTTACCCAGGTTCGGGCCCTCTCGATGGAGGTAAAACCCTACTCCTGCTTGATTGATATTGATGATATGGGTAGTACAAGAGTGGATCTACCACGAGATCAAGGAGGCTAAACCATAGAAGCTAGCCTATGGTATGATTGTTGTAATGGTCGTTCATCCTACGGACTAATGCCTCCCGGTTTATATAGACACCGGAGAGGGCTAGGGTTACACAGAGTCGGTTACAATGGTAGGAGATCTACATATCCGTATCGCCAAGCTTGCCTTCCACGCCAAGGAAAGTCCCATCCGGACACGGGACGAAGTCTTCAATCTTGTATCTTCATAGTCTTGGAGTCCGGCTGACGATGATAGTCCGGCTGTCCGGACAACCCCTAGTCCAGGACTCCCTCAGTAACCCCTGAACCAGGCTTCAATGACGATGAGTCCGGCGCGCATATTGTTCGGCATTGCAAGGCGGGTTCCTCCTCCGAATAATCCATAGAAGATTGTGAACACCAAGATAGTGTCCGGCTCTGCAAAATAATTTTCACATTCCACCGTAGAGAGAATATTATGTACACAAGTTCAATCTGCTGACGTATCTTGTAGCATGACGTCACGCCACTACCAAGCCTTTACTTGAATAGTTTTTTATTATACCACCTCAGCGCGTTTAGCGAAGCAGTTTCCTTGGCACGTCTTGTCGAAGCAGAGATCGTGTTCCCCTTATTCCGGGATTCTCATCAATACGGACATGGGTAACCCAACCGCGCCATTGATGGTGGCGCTTGGGAGATAAGCGAGTTTTACCAGGCCGGTGGGGACGTATAGTCTTCGTCCGCCCATATTTAAGGGGATAAGGATCCACCCTTTTTACCTACGCCTTCTTCCTCCTTTGCTTATCCATCTCCGCGTACTCTCGAGCTCCAGCGCCCAAGTCCGCGCATCTCGCCTCGACCTTCTCCGACCATGTCCGGAGCGGGAGGCAAATGGCTGGCCCCCTCCGTGACGGAGGAGCACATCGCAAAACTGCACAGCGCCGGATACCTTTCCGGTGATATCGCGCACCGGCTGCCCGAGAAGGGGCAGCTCATCCCCACCCCCAGGCCCCATGAGAGGGTTGTGTTTCTCCCCCACTTCCTCTGCGGACTGGGCTTCCCGTTGCATCCCTTTGTCTGGGGGCACATGTTCTATTACGGCCTAGATTTCCACGATCTGGCGCCAAACTTCATCCTCAACATCTCGGCGTTTATCGTCGTGTGCGAGGCCTTCCTCTGCATCCAGCCCCACTTCGGCTTGTGGCTCAAGACCTTCAATGTCAAGCCGAAGGTAGTGAAGGGCACTCAAGCGGAGTGCGGAGGCGCCATGTTGGGCAAGATGCCCAACGTCATCTGGTTCGAAGGGGCCTTCGTGGAATCCGTCAAGGGGTGGCAATCAGGGTGGTTCTACATCACTAAGCCGCGCGACCCTAAGTGGGCGGCGGCCCCCGAGTTCAGATTTGGTATCCCTATGCAGCTCACCTCCTGGAAAGAGAAGGGCTTGCTATGGGGTAGTTCGGAGGAGCTGACGTTACTTCAAGCCTGTATCCAGAAGCTGGTGAACAAGAAGCTCAGGCTTGTCAATGTGGTCCAAGTCATGCTTATCCGCCGGATTCTCCCCTGCCAACAACGGGCATTTAAATTGTGGGAGTTCAATCCGGCACAGCACCAGGCATTGAGCGGGCTCTCCGATACGACGTACGAAGGCGCTTGGAGGGTGCTGTTCAAGGGCGCCGAGGCTCCCGCATCCGCCACTGAAGATCGCGGATTTCACTCGCAGCGTCCAGCTGACGAGGTAAGTGATTCTACCCCTTTACGGGACACTTGTTTTTAATAGTTTGACTCTACACGGGTTTCAATCTCCCTTTTCCTTTGACAGGACTGGATGAGGAAGGCCGAGCAGATCATCTGCCCAGCTCCCATGCTAGAAAACCCAGTAGACGCCCGTCTAGCGGGGCTGCTGGTTCCGGCACCGCACGTGGTGCTGGAGAAGAAGGCCAAAAAGGAGGCCACGGGGAGTCGAAAGAGTTCCCTCTTTCAGGTGTCCGATGATTCCGGGGCGGACTCCTCCCCCGAAGGCGAGGAGGAGGAAGAAGACCCTCTCCCAGAGGAAGGAGAGAGGAAGAGGAAGGCTTCCCCGACAGGGGAGGCCGAAGGGTCCAAGAGGGGAAGGACTATTCCCCCGGACAGCTCCACCAACACCAACGTTGGCGACGAAGAGTGGCCCTCAAGGGCCAGGCCCCCGGCAAGATCGTAAGTATCCGGATTCCTGAATGATTTATAATTTCTCGTTTGTGTCACATAGTGTCCTTCTAATGCCGCACACTGCCCGCAGTCCGGCCGATGATGATCTCCCCGCTTCATCGAGCGGGTCGTTGGCTCCGTCGGATGTGGATTCCATCCCGACTGCCTCCACCCCTCGCGCCGCTGAGGACGCCGAGGTGGGATCCCAGGAAGGGACCCATCAGGAGGAGGCTCCGGAGGCGCCGCAAGGCAGCCTCCCGGACTTTGCGCCGGACTCCACGCCGGAACCTGCAGTGGTTCCGGAGTCCGGCAGGCGGCCCCTTCGAAAGAAGGGCAAGACCGTGACGCCGGCGGCCCCCGTCCATCCGGAGGCGCCGGACGACTTGCTGGAGGCGCTCAAAGGCGCTTCCATCGAGGAAGAACACCGCACTGTTATGAGTGCGGTGATTCAGAAGGTTCAGCTCCCCAAGAGCGGGCTGACCGAAGCCTGCAGTAGCCTTCTAACAGGCTTTGAGGTAAGAAGTTAAAAATATTCAATGTAATACCGCATAGACAGTAGCCCCTGATGCTCGGTTCGGTGTTCGGAAAGAAAAGCCGGACTGAGGATCTAAAAAGATATACACAGGGTTGCTAAAAATTATGTCAATATGGGTTTGCAGGCTGCGCTGCTGACCTCTGCCGCACTGACTGCGAAGGTCAGTGCTTTGAAGCAGGACCTCGAGCGGTCCGAGCAAGAGCTCGGCCGTGCCAAGAAGCAGCTCGAGGACAAAGAAGGTGAGTAACACCACTTTGAATAGTTACCTTACAGAAAAGGATTTAGGTTGCAATAAAAATAACAAGGATAACGTGGGTACTGCAGGGGCCACGAACGAGGTGGCAACCCTGAAGGAGGCAGTGTCCGCGGCCGAACGCAATGTGGCCGCGGAACGGGCAGAGCGAGAGAAGCAGGAGGCGTGGGTGGCGGAGGTGCGGCAAGAGCTCCAGGCTCTCATGGAAAAGCATGAGAGTTTGGAGCGTGACTCGAAGACTCGAGAGTCCGAGCTTGCCTCGGCTCTCGAAAGTGCCAAAGCCGCCAAGGCCGAGGCCCATAAGGCCCTTCAGGAGGCTGAGGATGTGAAGAAAATAGCGGCGGGTAAGGCATTTTTCATGCAAAGCAAGCATGTTAATGTAAACTACCTAACACTTACCCGAATTCGGAGCTCTCCAGGGGCATTTGCAGATCTGCCTCACAGTGTATCCGATGCCGCCGCATTCTACCGTGGCGAGGAGGGGAGCTCAACGGAGAAGGTCTTCTGGTCTCAGTATGCTGAGGCCGGCCATCCGGTGCCCCCTAGTGACCAGCTGAAGCAGCTGGTCGAGCTCCACAAGGTAGCTGAGCAGGCCATGAAGGGCCTCATAGTCCGGCTGTGGCCTGGAGAGTCCATGCCTGGGAGCTACTTCGGCCTCGTGCGGCGGCTGGTGGATGCGTGCCCCTGGGTGGAGGTCATCAAGCGCTCCGCCTGTATTGAAGGTGCTCATCGGGCCCTTGCCTGTGCAAAGGTGCTCTGGGGCAAGGAGTATCGTACGCCCGAAACATACTATAAGACTGTCCTGAAGGGTGCCTGTAAGATTGCGGATGAGTGCCCCAGAGATGTAATTATTGAGTAAACTTGCTATGTATTATCCTGTGCGCTGAAAACTTTGTTCATATGCGCTAAGCAATGCTTGTTTAATTTAAAATATTACCTTCTGTGCGGCCGTTTATAAAATGTGAGAGATGGCAAGTCGTCGGCTTCAGCCCCCATGCCACTAGTGCTGGGGTGTTCGGGATAAACTTGAGCACTCTTGTTCCCATTTTTGGGTCCATCTAGGGAGGCGCTCAACACAACGAACCAGGCAACCGGACTTATAATGCTTGAACACTCTCACTTAGCCATAGAATTCTATAATTTTAAATTTCGGCGAAGCCCCTAGTATTCGGAAGACCGAGTTCGGGGCGCTATCCACGCCTTGGCCGGACATGATCCGGTTCTTCGCTCGAAGCGGCATAAGTCTTTAGGGACTCGAAAAGACCTCTCGAACAGCGACCAGTCTCTCACCTTATCATGCCAGTCAGTTTTAGCTTTCTCCACTGAGGCGCTCGCCCAGCTCAACCGGGGCGCAATCGCAGTGGTTCTCCCAGTGCTACCTTACCCGACGGAACGGAACGTAAGGTACCAAAACATGGGAGCCGGGCAAACCCAACTATTGACCCAAGACATGATTCGGAGCCGATTCATATAATGCTATAAGTTCAGGGTGCCGCACTTGTGAAAGTGTTCGGACTTATCACACCATAATGCGGGGAACATAAGCCCCTGGTGTATTCGGCCGTACCAAAATATACGGGTGCAAGATGTCATTAATGGACATATATGGAAAGTGATGCAATTATAGGCAAAAATGCTGCATTATTTATTTAAGGAATTCTGCTATGAGTGCGGAATGATACAAATAGTGCGGTAAGAAAGGGATTGGACTAGTTAAACATGTCCCCCTCCAGGGGTGGGCTGCGGACTGGTGTGTATAATCAAATTTAATGCTCTTAATGGAGACGACCTGAGTGTTCGTCACAGCCTTTTTTCCTCCCTGGCTGTTGCATCGTGAGTTCGGTGGGTTCACCGTCGGACAGGGCCTCTGGTGAACGGAGTCCTGTGTATAAAAAAGAAGGAAAATAAAAATAGAAAGAGCGACACACTCTGGAGCCCCTGGTGTGGTCGAGCCGCACTCTAGCTCTGTTGTGGTCGTGCCCCTCCCCCTATGCCCATGGTATCTCCAGAGCGTAATGATGTACGCGGAGGGCTGGTCTTGCAATCATGCGAGGGCTGGGGTTGGGGCCGCATTGCTACGCGTGCTCGGAACGTGCCGGGTGGTCTTGATTGATGTTGCTCCGGGCGCGTTTGGCCATGTCCGGTCGTTTAACGGCCGGACTCGAAAATTGCCTTAGAAGGCTGCTCTGTACTTCTGCCGCGAGAGCCGCTGTATGTTCCTCCGTTCGGAGGGAGCATTCCATATTTCCGTTGACCGTGATGACTCCACGAGGGCCTGGCATATTGAGCTTGACGTATGCATAATGCGGCACCGCGTTGAACTTTGCGAACGCGGTTTGTCCGAGCAGAGCATGATAGCCGCTGCGGACCGGAACTATGTTGAAGATTAAATCCTCGCTTCGGAAATTATCCGGGGATTCGAAGACCACTTCCAGTGTGACTGAGCCTGTACAATTGGCCTCAACACCTGGTATGACGCCTTTGAAGGTCGTCTTTGTAGGTTTAATCCTTGAGGGGTCTATGCCCATCTTGCGCACTGTATCCTGATAAAGTAGGTTCAGGCTACTGCCGCCGTCCATCAGGACTCTCGTGAGGTGAAATCCATCGACGATTGGGTCTAAAACCAATGCGCGAATCCGCCATGGCGGATACTGGTCGAATGGTCTCTTCGATCGAAAGTGATTGGGCAAGAGGACCATGGATTGAACTTCGGGGCGACTGGCTCCATCGCATATACGTCCCTTAGTGCACGCTTCCGCTCCCTCTTGGGTATATGGGTTGCGTATATCATGTTTACCATCCGCACTTGTGGGGGGAAACCTTTCTGTCCTCTACTGTTCAGCGGCCGGGTCTCCTCCTCGTCGTCGCTGTGCAGCCCCTTGTCGTTGTTTTCGGCAATTAACTTGCCTGCCTGCTTAAATACCCAACAACCTCTGTTGGTGTGGTTAGCTGGTTTTTCGGGGGTGCCATGTATCTGGCAAGAGCGGTCGAGTATTCGGTCCAGATTGGACGGACCCGGGGTGGTTCTTTTGAATGGCTTCTTCCGCTGACCAGGTTTAGAGCCTCAGAATCCGGCATTGACTGACGTATCCTCCTTGTCGTCGCCGTTAACGTGGCGTTTATTTTTGCTTTGACGCGACCTGCCATTGTGGTCCTTAGTATCCGGACTACCAGCATTTTTGCTGAGGTTGTTGCTGCGAGCTAGCCAGCTATCCTCTCCCGCACAGAAGCGGGTCATTAATGATGTGAGGGCTGCCATGGATTTTGGCTTTTCCTGTCCTAGGTGCCGGGATAGCCACTCGTCGCCGATGTTATGTTTGAAGGCTGCGAGGGCCTCTGCATTCGGACAGCCGACGATTTGATTTTTCTTTGTTAAGAACCGTGTCCAGAATTGCCTGGCCGATTCGTCTGGCTGCTGAATTATGTGGCTTAGGTCATCGGTGTCTGGTGGTCGCACATATGTGCCCTAGAAGTTGTCGAGGAATACGGCTTCCAGGTCCTCCCAACACCCAATTGACTCTGCGGGCAAGCTGTTAAGCCAATGCCGAGCTGGTCCTTTAAGCTTGAGTGGGAGATATTTGATGGCGTGGAGATCGTCTCCGCGGGCCATATGGATATGAAGGACATAATCTTCGATCCAAACCGCGGGGTCTGTTGTGCCATCGTAGGACTCAATGTTTACGGGTTTAAACCCTTTAGGGATTTGATGGTCCATTACTTCGTCAGTGAAGCATAGCGGTTGTGCGGCGCCTCTGTATTGAGCAATATCACGACGTAGCTCAAGGGAGCGTTGTCTGCTGTGTTCGGCACGGCCGGAGTTGTTGTATCCGGCGTGACGGTATTCATCGTGGGTCGTGGGGCGCCTACGTGATCCATAGATGGATCTGGATTGCCTTGCTTTGTCCTCCAATATATGTCGCAAGTCCGGCGCGTTCCCTCGTGGCTTCGTACTTTTTGAGCGATGCCGGGGTACGGTTTTGGTGGAGGGCCTGGATGCCTCTCTGTCGCGACCACGGGGTGGTCGGTCGGCCGTATTGTGCGCTGGTGATGAAGGTATGTATTCTTCCTCCTCTAATCGGGGGAGAAACTTGCGTTTTGGGTAACTCTTGGAGGGACGTTCGAGTTCATACTCTTCGGCTGCGAGGACCTCGGTCCATCTGTCGGCCAGCAGGTCTTGATCAGCTTGAAGCTGCTGCTGCTTTTTCTTTAGGCTGTTTGCTGTGGCCATTAGCCTGCGTTTGAAACGCTCTTGTTCGACGGGATCCTCGGGCATGACGAATTCGTCGTCATCGAGGCTTGCCTCGTCTCCGGAGTGAGGTATGTAATTATCATCCTCGACCTCTTCGTCTGCCGCTCTCTCGTGAGGGCTTGCTTCTGCATCCTCCTGCGCTGAATCTTGCTGGAGGGGATTGTCTTCGGCACTTTCTGCGGTGTTATTATCTCCTGTGCCGGAATCTCCATTCTTGCTGTGGCGGGATTTAGAGCGGCATCGCTGACGTCGGCGCTTGGGCTGTTTCTTTAAGGAATCTGCCTCCGTTGTTTCTTCGCTGTCCCCATCCTTTGGGGTATCCACCATGTATATGTCGTATGACGAGGTGGTCTTCCAGTGCCCTGTAGGTGCTGGTTCTTGTTCGTCTCCGGCATCGTCGTCCATACCGTCGATGTCTTCGGAGTCATAGTCTAGCATGTCGGTTAGATCGTCGACAGTGGCTACAAAGTGGGTGGTGGGTGGGCTTTGAATTTCTTCGTCGTCCGCATCCCAACCATCCTGGCCATAATCCGGCCAGGGCTCTCCGGATAGCGAGAGATGCTTTAGCGAATTTAAGATGTCGCCAAAGGGCGAGTGCTGAAAGATGTACGCAGCGGTGAACTCCATGATCGGCGCCCAATCGGATTCGATTGGCAGGGGCGTAGGAGGTTCGGAGTCCGGCAAGGAGTCCGGCACCTCGGAGTCACGAGTTTTATAAGGACAAGGTCAGTGTTCGGCTCCATCGCCGCAGATGTTGCAGCTCCCGAGGTGGTGTCCAGCCACTCATCCTCGATCTACGCGATCGGCTCCGGACTATGGGTCGGAGCGGATTCGTGTGCGGCCTCCAAGGTACTGTCCGGTGGTAGAGCTAGATCATGCCCATCATGACAGTGTGGCGCGCTCGGCTGCTGATCGGATCCGTCGAAGATCAAGTCTCCGCGGATGTCCGCCGTGAAGTTTAGGCTTCCAAATCTGACCTGACGGCTAGGGGCGTAGCTTTTGATCTGCTCCAGATGGCCAAATGAATTAGCCTGCAGTGCGGAGCCGCCGAATACGAAGATCTGTCCGGGGAGAAAAGTCTCACCCTGGACGTGGTTGTTGTTGATTGAAGAAGCCATCAAGCCTATCAGTGACGACACAGAGGAACACTCAATGAAAGCACCAATGTCGGGGTCAAAACCGGCGGATCTCGGGTAGGGGGTCCCGAACTGTGCCTCTAGGCGGATGGTAACCGGAGACAAGGGACACGATGTTTTTACCCAGGTTCGGGCCCTCTCGATGGAGGTAAAACCCTACTCCTGCTTGATTGATATTGATGATATGGGTAGTACAAAAGTGGATCTACCACGAGATCAAGGAGGCTAAACCCTAGAAGCTAGCCTATGGTATGATTGTTGTAATGGTTGTTCGCCCTACGGACTAAAGCCTCCCGGTTTATATAGACACCGGAGAGGGCTAGGGTTACACAGAGTCGATTACAATGGTAGGAGATCTACATATCCGTATCGCCAAGCTTGCCTTCCACGCCAAGGAAAGTCCCATCCGGACACGGGACGAAGTCTTCAATCTTGTATCTTCATAGTCTTGGAGTCCGGCTGACGATGATAGTCCGGCTGTCCGGACACCCCCTAGTCCAGGACTCCCTCAACCCCCATGGCCGTATACTCATGGGCCAGTCCGGACAGCTGCCGCATACAAGGAAGAATCAACAAGACTTGGCGATCAAGACAAGGACTCCTCCCCCACCGGCGTATTCGGCTAGGACTCTTGTTATCCTAGGCCTCTGGTGCATTATATAAACCGAGGCCAGGCTAGTCGATAGAGATATATAACAACAATCATACCATAGGCTACCTTCTAGGGTTTAGCCTCTCTGATCTCGTGGTAGATCAACTCTTGTAATACCCATATCATCAATATCAATCAAGCAGGAGTAGGGTTTTACCTCCATCGAGAGGGCCCGAACCTGGGTAAACATTGTGTCCTTTGCCTCCTGTTACCATTGATCCTAAGATGCACTGCTTGGGACCCCCTACCCGAGATCCGCCGGTTTTGACACCGACATTGGTGCTTTCATTGAGAGTTCCGCTGTGTGATCGGCGAAAGGATCAATGGCTCGACTGCAGGTCAACTGCGACGTCGGCTTCTTCGTCACCAGCTCGAATGGTCACCTTGGCTTGACCGAGGACTGCGCCCTACCTCCGATCGTCATGTTCGGACGAAGGCCTTCGTCAACACCAACTCTGATCTCTATCAAGATCATGGAGGAGTCATCCATGGAGCTCGAGGGCTCAACGTCAACATTGCCCTCGGGCGACCGTGCTGTTTTTCTGGACAACAAACTTGTACCCGCCGCCACCGCCTCCTCGAGTGTCGCTTAAACGATTACTTTGGTGGAATTATGCGGAATTAAGTCTACAACAACCCTGCAAAAATTTCGTCGAGTTCCGATGGAGGAATCTCCGGCAATCTCTGATATACCGGAGCCCTGTTGAATCTGGACGAGAATCCGGACGAGTTTAGGGCGTGGTATCCAGCATCTAGCTCGGATGTCCTTTGGAAGATCCAACCGTTGATTTGCTTCGGAATTACCATATCTACCACCTGCCAAAAATTCAGCTCGATGCGACCGTCCGAACTCCGGGAAACTTCCGATTAGTGCATCACTTTTTGGATCTGTTTTCTGTGCGAGAACGAATCCGACCCGAATTCATCTTCTTTATGAACGGGATCTCGGACATCCTTTTTGAAGGAAGTTTTCGTATGGGGTGTTGTGTTTTATTCTCAAACACATCCCAATAGTATTAAAAGTATTCTTGCAATACGAACTTCACCGTCGCGCCGGTGTCAAACCAGCCCGACAACATCACTCCACGGCGGCCGACCCGCGTCAGACACATCGTCGCGTTGTTGAGCCGAGCTCAATTTCTTCGGATCATCATCTCGGCCAGCCGAACAATAGTTCGACGTCGTGAAGGATAAATCGTCACCAACGTCGCTGCCCCATGGATTACACGGAGCGGGCACACCTGCATCGACCACGTCACGACCTGCATCGCTGGACCGGGGGCTTCATCATCTCTTCATCAACCTACTCCGGAGACTTTGGCGTCGCTGGCCGACCAGCCCTGTCACGTTAGCTGGACCGAGGGCTTTGCCTCGGCGAGCCAACCTTTGCCAGCATCGCCATGCTGTCGCTTTATCGCCCATCAAGCGATAGTTGTGCGGATCGAGTCCCAATTTTGGGAGTCACCTTTCTTCGGATTGCTACGACAAATAAGCCAGGTGCTATTAATCCTAATATTTTTGCTTGTTAGGGTTCATTTTTCCCAATGAATTATTACTCTGGTTTGTCCGTCATATGTACGCAGATCTATCAAATGGTGGCCGCATTAATGACGGTCGCATGGTGGTTCGGTCAGTTTCCGTACATAGTCCGGCAAACGCCGCATCTGGAACTCGAACCGACCTGTGAATTCAGGCCTTGCCATGCCTTTACCGCATCACGCCGCCGCCCTGCATCGACATTGACTTTGGTGCGAGGCCATATTTATTTTATTACTCACTTTGCATAAATTATTTGTTATGCAACGAATTTTTTTATTTTTCTTATTATTACTATTATCTCCGGTTTGCACTATTTTTTGTGCACAGGAAAATGATCCAGCCGGACTATATCCTTTGGCGTCACCTCGGCTGGACGGGGGGCTTCGTCAACACTTCATTACCCCATGCCTACGACTTCGGCATCACCCTGCCATCCTGCATTGACCGTGCTATGTCACCACTTCGGAGTGCCGAGCTCTTTGCTCTGCCACCTTGGGACCGGCTCTGGGATGGAACATTGTCCTGCATCAAGCTCGGACCGCGTCATCAATACTGAACACATTAACCAGCTAAGTTGTCTTCATGATCAAAGTTTTAAATTTTTAACTTGTGTTCGGCTCAGCCAAGCATTATAACTTTTTTGGAAAAAGGTTGCTTGTAAAAATTTCCTTGTCCAAACTTTGTTTGTGACGCACAAATTCAAATATCCCGTTTACTTGGGGGCTTCCTTCATGAAGCTTTTTCTCTTGCATATGATTATACTTGTACGGCTTCGTTCCTTGTTCATGTATTACGCCACAATATGAACCATATTGACTTAAGTGATTTGCAAGCTGGGTTGCCTTGCTCCTGTGTTTACCCCTACGTTCCCGATTGTTCGGCTAGGGAGTAAAGGGAGCACCTCTGCGATTGTCACGATCGGGTCACCCGAGCCGAACCTCAGACTGGGTGAAGCCGAAAGCTAGCGCTCTTATTGTTTTCAATCATGGTCGGCACACAACGGAACTCATGAGTACAAAAAATCTATTGCACAAGTCTCATAATAACAATGAGCACCGAAGAAAGGTATCGGTGGGGGTACTATTTTCTTCGAAGATGCTTCTTACTCTTCGCAGTAATATAGCATAAGTTCCCTGAGCGCGCTTTGTCTGTTACAGCCTTATGGCCTGATTGCCTGGTTATTGGAAACACCGTCGATATTCTCGACAGATGGAGTACATAACACTTTTCGGTCCTTGACCGAAGAGGGAGAAGCCGACGGTCGGTTAAGACGCGTTTAAAGTTCGGTTGAACATATATATGATATAAGTACTTCGGTACATGCAATCAGTCTTTTACCAAGTCACTTGGGGGCTCTTAAATTTATATGAGCCGTTTTATGATAAGTGTTTTTCTTCTTAGTCGTTGCAAAGTTTTTATTATTATTTATCACTCCTTTTTTCGACACAAGTGTGCGGTCACTAGCCGGGGAGCCTAATTTCTCTCTCAAAGCCGCTAGAGTTTAGTTTGCTAAACTGGCCTAGTAAGAAGTACTCCGCCTTCGAGATAGGAGGTTGAAGCCGTAGGCTGACCCGCTTGAAGTTTTGAGATAGGATGTGTCATGTTAAAGCACGGCAGAAGCACCTTTTTTTTCTAAAGTCCAATTTTCGGATTGGCACCGAACACTTGATCTAGTTTGGACATTAACCTTTTGAATAAGTTTTTTGGCTTTTCGAGCCCGTGGCACTTTTAAACTATTTGTGTGTTTTCAGCACAAGTCTCGCAGTGCAACGCCGGACACCTTTAGAGATTCGGCAAAAACATTCTCGGATATTGCTATATATGCATCGGTTTCGAATTGTGTCTTCGGTCAATAGTTGGGTTGCCCGGCTCCTGCGCTTGCCTCCTATGTTCCGCTTTGTTCGGCTAGGTGTGCAAAGGGAGAACCACTGCGATTGTGCTTCCAGATCATATGGTTAAGCACCTCAGTGGAGAAAGCCGAAAACTGACTGTCACAATAAGCGTAAACTGGTCGGCGATCCGATGACGGCATTAAACGACGGGCCATTCATAACAATGGCCGAAGTGTTTACGGCTTGACCTCGACTATCGCCGAACACTACCGGGGGCTATTAACTGGCCTCCCAAACTAAATCCTCGATATTTTGCTCTTACATTGGAGCTGAGGTTTCATGATCATGCTTAGCATGACAACCCAAATAAAGGAACCGATAGCGGGACTATTTTCTTTGGAAGACATTTCTTCTGTTAAACAGTAATATAACATGTCTCTCCGTGTACCTTTGTTTATAAATCCGTATGGCCAGATTGCCTTGTTTGTTGTAAATCTTTGCCCTCATAAAGGCTTTATAAAGTAGGACAAACACTCCTCAGCTATTGGCCGAGGAGGTGGAAGCCGATGATCGGTCAACAAAGTTTTGTACAATGCAGATCCGAGCATCAATGACGTAAAGTACTTGGATACATAGAGTCATTACACATAATTTGTGGTTTTACTATGGATATCGATCCTTAATTCGGCCCCCCGTGCCCGCATTAAGGCTCAAGGGCTACTGGGCTTCAGGCTTATTATTTACAAATATTAAAGGGGTGCATCGATCCCCTGATCTGGTATTGCCACCCGACCAGTGTCTCGGGGGCTACTGCATTGCCTGTTCTATGCAGAAATTTTTTAGTGCAATACAGTTTCTGAGGAGATTTTGATCCTCAGGTTGGTCGGTCGCACCCAACCTGAGTCTCGAGGACTGAGCACGCCGCTTTTTGTGTCCCGAAGTATTCTGCCAAGCTAGTACTTGATCCTCAAACCGATTTTGCAAATCAACCTGAGTCTCAGCGGCTACGGGGATCAGCGGTCTTATGTCATCCTTCATGTGCATCTCGGATTTTAGACCGATACCCACCTTGAGGGCTACTGGTACCAATCAAAAATATTGACAAAAATCGGCCCACATTCGGGGTGGTGCACCACCTCGGAAGCAGTCCGGCATAAAGCTCGGGCGCTAGTGGCTGGCTCCATAGAGGGCATTTCCGGCATTAAGCTCGGCTAAACTCCTTCAAACCTCTTTGAACCAAGGTGATTTACGACACCTAGGATACAGTCCGGTGTTGGAGCTCGGATACATAGTCCGGCGTTGGAGCTCGGATACGGTCCGGCGTTGGAGCTCGGATACATAGTCCGGCGTTAGAGTTGGGAAGCAGTCCGACATTGGTGCTCGGCTGCAAAAGATACCTCGAATGCAGTCCGGCGTTGGAGCTCGGACGCAAGAGGACGTTGCCGCCCGGGAACAACTTCAAACCCGAGGTGTGGCATAAAAATAACAAGGCATTGATAAAGGCCGGAAACTTAAAGGGGCTCCTCGGATACCCGATATGTAAACTCGTCGAATGTATTTTGACGATCCTCAAGATAGAAGATTTGTTGAACCAGTTTTCAAGACCGGCAACCGAAGATGAAGAACAGTTTGGAAGAATCTAGGAGCGTGCCTAACTTGAAGACCGGTTTAGGGGGCTACTGACGGTGTCCTGGACTAGGGGGTACTCAACACGTCGTCTCCCGATCAGTTGGATTGGGCCGAGGACCCCCATGGCCGTATACTCATGGGCCAGTCCGGACAGCTGCCGCATACAAGGAAGAATCAACAAGACTTGGCGATCAAGACAAGGACTCCTCCCCCACCGGCGTATTCGGCTAGGACTCTTGTTATCCTAGGCCTCTGGTGCATTATATAAACTGAGGCCAGGCTAGTCGATAGAGATATATAACAACAATCATACCATAGGCTACCTTCTAGGGTTTAGCCTCTCTGATCTCGTGGTAGATCAACTCTTGTAATACCCATATCATCAATATCAATCAAGCAGGAGTAGGGTTTTACCTCCATCGAGAGGGCCCGAACCTGGGTAAACATTGTGTCCTTTGCCTCCTGTTACCATTGATCCTAAGACGCACTGCTTGGGACCCCCTACCCGAGATCTGCCGGTTTTGGCACCGACACTCATCATCGCTATGCAGCCCCTTGTCATTGTTTTTGGCAATTAGCTTGCCTGCCTGCTTGAATACCCAACAATCCCTGTTGGTGTGATTAGCTGGCTTTTCGGGGGTGCCGTGTATCTGGCACGAGCGGTCGAGTATTCGGTCCAAATTGGACGGACCCAGAGTAGTTCTTTTGAATGGATTTTTCCGCTGACCGGGTTTGGAGCCTCTGAATCCGGCGTTGACTGCCGTATCCTCAGTATTATCGCCGTTAATGTGGCATTTGTGCTTGTTACGACGCGACCTGCCATTGCGGTCCTTGGTATCCGGACTGCCAGAATTTTTGTTGAGGTTGTTACTGCGGGCTAGCCAGCTGTCCTCTCCCACGCAGAAGCGGGTCATGAGTGATGTGAGGGCTGCCATGGATTTCAGCTTTTCCTGTCCTAGGTGCCGGGCAAGCCACTCGTCGCAGATGTTATGCTTGAAGGCTGCGAGGGCCTCTGCATCCGGACAGTCGATGATTTGATTTTTCTTGGTTAAGAACCGTGTCCAGAATTGTCTGGCCGATTCGTCTGGCTGCTGAATTATGTGGCTTAGGTCATCAGCGTCTGGTGGTCACACATATGTGCCCTGGAAGTTATCAAGGAATGCGGCTTCCAGGTCCTCCCAACACCCAATTGATTCTGCTAGCAAGCTATTAAGCCAATGCCAAGCTGGTCCTTTAAGCTTGAGTGGGAGGTATTTGATGGCGTGAAGATCATCACCGCGGGCCATGTGGATATGAAGGAGATAGTCTTCGATCCAAACCGCGGGGTCTGTTGTGCCATCGTAGGATTCAATGTTCACGGGTTTGAACCCTTCGGGGATTTGATGATCCATTACTTCATCTGTGAAGCATAATGGGTGTGCGGCGCCTCTATATTGGGCTATATCACGATGTAGCTCGAGCGAGCTTTGTCTACTGTGTTCGGCCCGGCCGGAGTTGCTGTATCCGGTGCGACGGTCATCGTCCTGCATTGTGGGGCGCCCACGCGATCCGTAGATCGATCTTGATTGTCTTGCCTTATCCTCCAATATGTCTTGCAAGTCCGGCGCATTCCCCCGTGGCTTTGTGCTTTTTGAGCGATGCCGGGGTACGGCTTTAGTGGAAGGCCTAGAGGCCTCTCTGTCGCGGCCATGAGGTGGCCGGTCGGCCATATTGTGCGCTGGTGATGTAGGTTTATATGCCTCCTCCTCTAATCGGGGGAGCAGCTTGCGTTTGGGGTAGCTTTTGGAGGGGCGTTCGAGCTCGTACTCTTCGGCCGCAAGGACTTCAGTCCAACTGTCGGCTAGCAAATCTTGATCAGCTCTAAGCTGTTGCTGCTTTTTCTTAAGGCTGCTTGCCATGGCCATAAGCCTGCATTTAAAACGCTCTTGTTCGACGGGATCCTCAGGCACGACGAATTCATCATCATTGAGGCTTGCCTCGTCTCCGGAGGGAGGCATGTAATTATCATCCTCTACCTCTTTGTCTGCCGCTCTCTCATGAGGGCTGGCTTCTTCATCCTCCTGTACTGAATCTTGTTGGAGGGGATTGTCTTCGGCACTATCAGGGGTGTTATTGTCTCCGGTGCCGGAATCTCCATTCTTGCTGTGGCGGGATTTAGAGCGGTGCCGCTGATGTCGGCACTTAGGCTGTTTCTTGGAGGGGTCTTCCTCTCCTGTTCCGTCGCTATTCCCATCCTTTGGGATGTCCACCATGTATATGTCGTATGACGAGGTGGCTTTCCAGTGCCCCGTAGGCGCTGGCTCTTGGTCGTCTCCGGCATCGTCGTCCATACCTTTGATGTCTTCAGAGTCGAAGTCTAGCATGTCGGTTAGATGGTCGACAGTGGCTACGAAGTGGGTGGTGGGTGGGCTTTGAATTTCTTCGTCGTCCGCATCCCAACCGTCCTGACCGTGGTCCGGCCAGGGCTCTCCTGATAACGAGAGATACTTTAGCGAATTCAGGATGTCGCCAAAAGGCGAGTGCTGAAAGATGTCCGTAGCGGTGAACTCCATGATCGGCGCCCAATCGGATTCGATTGGTAGGGGCGCGGGAGGTTCGGAGTCCGGCGAGGAGTCCGACACCTTGGAGTCACGAGCTTCACAAGGGACTGGTTCGGTATTCGTCTCCATCGCCGTAGAGGTAGCAGCCCCCATGGCGGTGTCTCGCCCATCCTCGATCTACGCAGTCGGCTCCGAATTAAGGGTCGGAGCGAACTCTTGTGCAGCCTCCAGGGCACTGTCCGGTAGCAGAGCTAAATCATGCCCATCGCGACAGCGCGGCGCGCTCGGCTGTGGCTCGAATCTGTCGAAGATCAAGTCTCCCCGGATGTCGGTTGTATAGTTCAAACTTCCAAATCTGACCTGATGGCCATGGGCGTAGCTTTTGATCTGCTCTAGATGGCCAAGTGAGTTGGCCCGCAGTACGAAGCCGCTGAATACAAAGATTTGTCCGGGGAGAAAAGTCTCACCCTGGACCGCGTCATTGTTGATGATCAAAGGAGCCATCGGGCCTATGGGCGATGGCACAGAGGAACTCTCAATGAAAGCACCAATGTTGGTGTCAAAACCGGCAGATCTTGGGTAGGGGGTCCCGAACTGTGCGTCTAGGCGGATGGTAACAGGAGACAAGGGACACGATGTTTTTACCCAGGTTCGGGCCCTCTCGATGGAGGTAAAACCCTACTCCTGCTTGATTGATATTGATGATATGGGTAGTACAAGAGTGGATCTACCACGAGATCAAGGAGGCTAAACCCTAGAAGCTAGCCTATGGTATGATTGTTGTTCGTCCTATGGACTAAAACCCTCCGGTTTATATAGACACCGGAGAGGGCTAGGGTTACACAGAGTCAGTTACAATGGTAGGAGATCTACATATCCGTATTGCCAAGCTTGCCTTCCATGCCAAGGAAAGTCCCATCCGGACACGGGACGAAGTCTTCAATCTTGTATCTTCGTAGTCTTGGAGTCCGGCCAATGATGATAGTTCGGCTATCCGGACACCCCCTAGTCCAGGACTCCCTCAGCAACCCTGTCTTGGAAATCATGTTGTTAGACAACGGTGAACCTTCGAACTACGAAGAAGCGATGGCGGGCCCAGATTCCAACAAATGGCTTGAAGCCATGCAATCCGAGATAGGATCCATGTATGAAAACAAAGGGTGGACTTTGACAGACTTGCCCGCTGATCGGCGAGCAATAGAAAACAAATGGATCTTTAAGAAGAAGACGGACGCGGATGGTAATGTTACCATATATAAAGCTCGACTTGTCACTAAGGGTTATCGACAAGTTCAAGGGATTGACTACGATGAGACATTCTCTCCCGTAGCGAAGCTGAAGTCCGTCCGAATCATGTTAGCAATTGCCGCATACTATGATTATGAGATATGGCAGATGGACGTCAAAACATCATTCCTTAACGGTCACCTTAGGGAAGAACTGTATATGATGCAGCCGGAAGGTTTTGTCGACCCTAAGAATGCTAACAAGGTATGCAAGCTCCAGCGCTCCATCTATGGGCTGGTGCAAGCATCTCGGAGTTGGAACATTCGCTTTAATGAGATGATTAAAGCGTTTGGGTTTATGCAGACTTATGGAGAAGCCTGCGTTTACAAGAAAGTGAGTGGGAGCTCTGTAGCATTTCTCATATTATATGTGGATGACATACTTTTGATGGGAAATGATATAGAACTTTTGGACAGCATAAAGGCCTACTTGAATAAGTGTTTTTCAATGAAGGACCTTGGAGAAGCTGCTTACATATTAGGCATCAAAATCTATAGAGATAGATCGAGACGCCTCATAGGTCTTTCACAAAGCACATACCTTGATAAGATATTGAAGAAGTTCAATATGGATCAGTCCAAGAAGGGGTTCTTGCCTGTGTTGCAAGGTGTGAAATTGAGCTCGGCTCAATGCCCGACCACGGCAGAAGATAAAGAAGAGATGAGTGTCATCCCCTATGCCTCAGCCATAGGGTCTATCATGTATGCCATGGCCTGTACCAGACTTGATATAAACCTTGCCGTAAGTTTGGTAGGAAGGTACCAAAGTAATCCCGGCAAGGAACACTGGACAGCGGTTAAGAACATCCTTAAGTACCTGAAAAGGACTAAGGACATGTTTCTCGTATATGGAGGTGACGAAGAGCTCGTCGTAAAGGGTTACGTCGACGCTAGCTTCAACACAGATCTGGATGACTCGAAGTCACAAACCGGATACGTGTATATTTTGAATGGTGGGGCAGTAAGCTGGTGCAGTTGCAAGCAGAGCGTCATCGCGGGATCTACATGTGAAGCGGAGTACATGGCAGCCTCGGAGGCAGCGCATGAAGCTATCTGGGTGAAGGAGTTCATCACCGACCTAGGAGTCATACCCAATGCGTCGGGGCCGGTCACACTCTTCTGTGACAACACTTGAGCTATTGCACTTGCCAAGGAGCCCAGGTTTCACAAGAAGACTAGGCACATCAAGCGTCGCTTCAACTCCATATGTGAAAATGTTCAAGATGGAGACATAGATATTTGTAAAGTACATACAGACCTGAATGTAGCAGATCCGTTGACTAAACCTCTCCCTAAGGCAAAACATGATCAACACCAGAACGCAATGGGTGTTTGATTCATCACAATGTAACTAGATTATTGACTCTAATGCAAGTGGGAGACTGTTGGAAATATGCCCTAGAGGCAATAATAAATGGTTATTATTATATTTCTTTGTTCATGATAATTTTCTATTACTCATGCTATAATTGTGTTATCCGGAAATCGTAATACACGTGTGAATACAGAGACCACAACAAGTCCCTAGTAAGCCTCTAGTTGACTAGCTCGTTGATCAACAGATAGTCATGGTTTCCTGACTATGGGCATTGGATGTCATTGATAACGGGATCACATCATTAGGAGAATGATGTGATGGACAACCCAATTCTAAGCATAGCTCAAAGATCGTGTAGTCCGTTTAGCTAGAGCTTTTCCAAATGTCAAGTATCATTTCCTTAGACCATGAGATTGTGCAACTCCCGGATACCGTAGGAGTGCTTTGGGTGTACCAAACATCACAACGTAACTGGGTGGCTATAAAGGTGCACTACGGGTACCTCCGAAAGTGTCTGTTGGGTTGGCACGAATCGAGACTGGGATTTGTCACTCCGTATGACAGAGAGGTATCTCTGGGCCCACTCGGTAATGCATCATCATAATGAGCTCAATGTGACCAATTGTCTGGTCACGGGATCATGCATTACGGTGCGAGTAAAGTGACTTGCCGGTAACGAGACTAAACGAGGTATTGGGATACCGACGATCGAGTCTCAGGCAAGTAACGTATCGATTGACAAAGGGAATTGAATACGGGGTTAATGGAATCCTCGACATCGTGGTTCATCCGATGAGATCATCGAGGAGTATGTGGGAGCCAACATGGGTATCCAGATCCCGCTGTTGGTTATTGACCGGAGAGGCGTCTCGGTCATGTCTGCATATCTCCCGAACCCGTAGGGTCTACACACTTAAGGTTTGGTGATGCTAGGGTTGTAGAGATATTAGTATGCAGCGAACCGAAAGTTGTTTGGAGTCCCGGATGAGATCCTGGATGTCACGAGGAATTTCGGAATGGTCCAGAGGTGAAGAAATATATATAGGAAGTGCTGTTTCGGCCATCAGGAGAGTTTCGGGGGTCACCGGTATTTTACCGGGACCACCGGAAGGGTCCCGGGGGTCCACCGGGTGGGGCCACCTATCTCGGAGGGCCCCGTGGGCTGAAGTGGGGAGGGGACCAGCCCCTAGTGGGCTGGTGCGCCCCCCCCCTTGGCCCCCCCTGCGCCTAGGGTTGGGAACCCTAGGGGAGGGGCGCCTCCACTTGCCTTGGGGGGCAAGTTCCCCCTTTGGCCACCGCCCCCCAGGAGATCCCATCTCCTAGGGCCGGCGCCCCCCTGGGGACCCTATATAAAGAGGGGGGGAGGGAGGGCAGCTGCACCCTACATCTAGGCGCCTCCCTTTCCCCTTGCTACACCTCTCCCTCCCACAGACGCTTGGCGAAGCCCTGCCGGATCCTTGCTGCATCCACCACCACGCCGTCGTGCTGCTGGATCTTCATCAACCTCTCCTTCCCCCTTGCTGGATCAAGAAGGAAGAGACGTCACGCTGACCGTACGTGTGTTGAACGCGGAGGTGCTGTCCGTTCGACGCTAGGATCTCCGGTGATTTGGATCACGACGTGAACGACTCCCTCAACCCCGTTCTCTTGAACACTTCCGCTCGCGATCTACAAGGGTATGTAGATGCACTCCCCTCTCTCGTTGCTGGATGAACTCATAGATTGATCTTGGTGAACGTAGGAAATTTTTTATTTTATGCAATGTTCCCCAACAAATACAATGTTCTCCCCCTCTCTTGTGGAGATCTATTCGATGTAATCTCTTTTTGCGGTGTGTTTGTCGAGATCCGATGAATTGTGGGTTTATGATCAAGTTTATCAATGAATAATATTTGAATCTTCTCTGAATTCTTTTATGTATGATTGAGTTATCTTTGCAAGTCTCTTCGAATTATCAGTTTGGTTTGGCCTACTAGATTGATCTTTCTTGCCATGGGAGAAGTGCTTAGCTTTGGGTTCAATCTTGCGGTGTTCTCACCCAGTGACAGAAAGGGTTGCAAGACACGTATTGTATTGTTGCCATCAAGGATAACAAGATGGGGTTTATATCATATTGCATGTGTTTATCCCACTACATCATGTCATCTTGCTTAATGCGTTACTCTGTTCGTATGAACTTAATACTCTAGATGCAGGCAGGAGTCGGTCGATGTGTGGAGTAATAGTAGTAGATGCAGGCAGGAGTCGGTCTACTTGTTATGGACGTGATGCCTATATACATGATCATGCCTAGATAATCTCATAACTATGCGCTTTTCTATCAATTGCTCGACAGTAATTTGTTCACCCACCGTAATACTTATGCTATCTTGAGAGAAGCCTCTAGTGAAAGCTATGGCCCCGGGTCTATCTCTTATCATATTTGCTTTCAATCTACTTTATTTGCATCTTTATTTTTTGCATCTATATTATAAAATACCAAAAAAATATTTATCTTATCATACTATCTTTATTGGATCTCACTTTCGCAAGTGGCCGTGAAGGGATTGACAACCCCTTTATTGCGTTGGTTGCGAGTTCTCAGTTTGTTTGTGTAGGTGCGTGGGACTTCTGAGGAGCCTCCTACTGGATTGATACCTTGGTTCTCAAAACTGAGGGAAATACTTACACTACACTTTGCTGCATCACCCTCTCCTCTTCGACGAGAACCAACGCAAGCTCAAGACGTAGCACCCCGCAGGTTTCTTGGTTCGGACCAACACTCGAAGGAGCACTGGCCCCTGGGGGGGTTAAATAAAGATGACCCTCGGGCTCTGGAAACCCAAAGGAAAAAGGCTTAGGTAGGCAAATGGTAAAACCAAGGTTGGGCCTTGCTGGAGGAGTTTTATTCAAAGCGAACTGTCAAGGGGGTCCCATAAATCACCCAACCGCGTAAGGAACGCAAAATCAAGGAACATAACACCGGTATGATGGAAACTAGGGCGGCAAGAGGGGAACAAAACACCAGGCATAAGGCCGAGCCTTCCACCCTTTACTAAGTATATAGATGCATTATTTAAATAAGAGATATTGTGATATCCCAACATAATCCTGTCCATCATGGAGCAATCTTTGACTTCACCTGCAACTAACAACGCTATAAGAGGGGCTGAGCAAAGCAGTAACATAGCCAAGCAATGGTTTGCTAGGAAGGGTGAAAAGGTTAGAGGCTGACATGGCAATTTGGGAGGCTTGAAGAGCAAGTGATAGGTAGCGCAACATAGCGATAGAACGAAGCAACTAGCATAGCAATGATAGTAGTGAGATCTAGGGTAACAGTCATCTTGCCTGAAATCCCGCTAGGAAGAAAAATGAGTCCATGAAGAAGATGAAGCCATGAAGAGGAACCAAGCGTAGACGAACGGATCCTCACGATCACAACGAAACAGGAACTAACGAGAAGAAGCAACAACAAGGTAAACACACAACACATAGACATGGCATGATGCTCAACCAAGCATGATGCATGACAAAGGCTACATGATGCTACTCATGGCAAGAGATGATGCATACAAGAGCAACATATCAAAGCAAGTTTAAATGAGGCCGGAAACAACATATAGCAAATCCGGTAAGTCCTCATATGCAAATTCCGAAATTGGTCTAGATCTGAATAAACCTTATGTTCAAGTTGTTAAACAGCAAGTTAAGATGCACCAAGATGATCTAGAATTTCGAAATTCATTTAGTTCGAACTTTATATGTAACTTGACTAGAATTTCGTGTAGATCATCTTGGTGCATCTTAACTTGCTATTTAGCAACTTGAACATAAGGTTTATTCAGATCTGGACCAATTTTGAAATTTGCATATGAGGACTTACCAGATTTGTTATATGTTTTTCCGGCCTCATTTAAACTTGCTTTGATATGTTGCTCTTGTATGCATCATCTCTTGCCATGAGTAGCATCATGTAGCCTTTGTCATGCATCATGCTTGGTTGAGCATCATGCCATGTCTATGTGTTGTGTGTTTACCTTGTTTTTTTGATAGAAAGACTGTAAGGGAACCCCCTACAGTATAATTGGTGCAACAAACCCAAATTGCAAGTACCATGCCTTGAACCTGGGTGGGTGGGAAGGCATCAGCCCCTTCCCACCACTAGGCTATGCCTTAGTCTGCTGTGTGTGTGTTTACCTTGTTGTTTGCTTCTTTCCGGTTGTGCTCCTTCTCGTTAGTTCCTGTTTTGTTGCGGTCGTGAGGATCCGTTCGTCTACGCTTGGTTCATCTTCGTGGCTTCATCTTCTTCATGGACTCGTTCTTCTTCCTAGCGGGATTTCAGGCAAGATGACTGTTACCCTAGATCTCACTACTATCATTGCTATGCTAGTTGCTTCGTTCTATCACTATGCTGTGCTACCTATCACTTTCTCTTCAAGCCTCCCAAATTGCCATGTCAGCCTCTAACCTTTTCACCCTTCCTAGAAAACCATTGCTTGGCTATGTTACCGCTTTGCTCAGCCCCTCTTATAGCGTTGTTAGTTGCAGGTGAAGTCAAAGACTGCTCCATGATGGGCATGATTATGTTGGGATATCACAATATCTCTTATTTAATTAATGCATCTATATACTTGGTAAAGGGTGGAAGGCTCGGCCTTATGCCTGGTGTTTTGTTTCACTCTTGCCGCCCTAGTTTCCGTCATACCGGTGTTATGTTCCTTGATTTTGCGTTCCTTACACGGTTGGGTGATTTATGGGACCCCCTTGACAGTTTGCTTTGAATAAAACTCCTCCAGCAAGGCCCAACCTTGGTTTTACCATTTGTCTACCTAAGCCTTTTTCCCTTGGGTTTCCGAAGCCCGAGGGTCATCTTTATTTACCCCCCCCCCCCGGGCTAGTGCTCCTTCGAGTGTTGGTCCGAACCGAGCAACCTACGGGGCCACCTCGGGGAAACTTGAGGACTGGTTTTACTCGTAGCTTGACTTATCCGGTCTGCCCTGAGAACGAGATATGTGCAGCTCCTATTAGGATTTGTCGGCACATTCGGGCGGCTTTGCTGGTCTTGTTTTACCATTGTCGAAATGTCTTGTAGCCGGGATTCCGAGACTGATCGGGTCTTCCTGGGAGAAGGAATATCCTTCGTTGACCGTGAGAGCTTGTGATGGGCTAAGTTGGGACACCCTTGCAGGGTATAAACTTTCAAGAGCCGTGCCCACGGTTATGTGGCAGATGGGAATTTGTTAATATGCGGTTGTAGAGAACTTGACACCAGATTCGAATTAAAACGCATCAACTGCGTGTGTAGCCGTGATGGTCTCTTTTCGGCGGAGTCCGAGAAGTGAACACGGTTTTGGGTTATGTTTGACGTAAGTAGGAGTTCTGGATCACTTCTTGATCATTGCTAGCTTCACGACCGTTCCTTTGCTTCTCTTCTCGCTCTTATTTGTGTAAGTTAGCCACCATATAAGCTTAGTCGCTGCTGCAACCTCACCACTTATCCTTTCCATTCCCATTAAGTTTTGCTAGTCTTGATACCCATGGTAATGGGATTGCTGAGTCCTCATGGCTCACAAATTACTACAACAACAGTTGAAGGTACAGGTTATGCGATGATCATGACGCGAGAGCGATGTTTACTTGTTTTGGAGTTCTTCTTCTGCTTCTTCTTCGATCAGGGGATAGGTTCCAGGTCGGCAGCCTAGGCTAGCAGGGTGGATGTCATTTAAGTTTCTGTTTGTGTCCATCTATAGTCGGATGTTGCTCTTATGTATTGTGTTGATGTATTCGTGTGGCATTATGTGCCTCTTGTATGTATCCCCAACTATTATGTAATAATTTGATGTAAAGATATCCACCTTGCAAAAGCGTCTTCAAGATGCGCCTCTATCCTTGGTGGGACCTTCGAGTTCCTTTAGGATAGGGTCGCATCTTGGGCATGACATCGAGCTGCATAGCGGAGCCGAACTAGCCATGAAGGATTTGATAATCCGGCTATGGCCCGCCGAAGCCATTCCTAGTAGCTACTTTGGACTCGTGAAGCGGCTTGTGAGCGCCTGCCCTAGGCTTGAAGCCATAAAGCGGTCAGTCTATATTGAAAGCACGCGAATGGCCTTTTCCCGCGCCAAGATGCACTTGGCGAAGATGGACACCACGAACCTGATGACCGAGGGGCCGCCTGAGGGCAAGGAGCACTGCCAACCCCAACTGTATTTGGACAATATTCTAGAGGGGTGGCGAAGCAATGTGCTAAGGATATCATATTCCCATGAACGTACTCATGTTATCCTATCCTGTAATATGAAACAGATCTGTTATGTAATATAATGTTTGTTATTTAAAATTTTACCTCCTGTGCGGCCGTTTTGTTAAGTCTGAGAGTTGGCCAGTCGTTGGCTTCTGCCCCCACGTAGGTAGTACGGGGGTGTTCGGGATAAATCTAAACACTCTTTACTCCAGAGTTTGGTCCTTAAAGGAGGTGTTTAGCACAACAAACAAGGCAATCGGACTATACGACTTTATCACCCTCACTTAGCCATAGGAGTTTGACAACAAAAATTTAGGCGCAACCCCTAGTGTTCGGAAGTCTGGACTTGGGATGCTGTAAACACCTGATCGGGTAACAACCGATTCCTCGCATAATGCAGAAAAAATCTCTAAGGATTTGAAACCACTCGAACAGCTGACCGGCTCTAGCCGCATCATGACAGTCAGTTTTTGACTTTCTCTATTGAGGTGCTCATCTAGAAGAACCGGGACACAATCGTAGTAGTTCTCCCTTTACTACCCTAGCCGATATAGCGGAACATAAGGTAGTAAGCACAAGAGCCGGGTAACCCAACTATTGACCAAAGACATGATTCAGAGCCGATGCATATAATGCTATAAGTTCGGGGTGCCGAACTGTACTACAAAAGTGTGCGGACTTTATTGCCGTGTTATGGGGTATGATGAAGCCCCCGGCAAATTAAGGCGTACCAGAGTGTATGGGTGCAATAGATAAGAATATAAAGAAAAGGAAAAATCAAGTAATAAGCTGACACCGCAAATATTGAGCCGCAAATTATTTTCCATTGTAATTTGATTAATACGTCAAGGCGTATTTGTACAAGTAATGCGATAAGCAAATAAGGCTATTTGACATGCCATGACCAAGGGCGAGCTGCATGCGGGTTTGTAAAACAGGTAAAACGATCATTAGCAGAGACCACCTGGGGGTTCCCTCGTACGTCAAAGCTTCTTGCCTTCTTGGTGTATCCGTCCCTTGATAGGTCCGATGATCAGGTTATTAGAAAAATCCTCAGAAAGAGAAAAACCTGAAAGAAAAAGAAAAAGTAAAGGTATGCAGGTCCGGGAGCGGTTGAGCTGCATTATGGACCGCGGTCTAGCTGTGCCTCCGTCCATGCCCATGGTATTTTAAGTGCGTAGTGATGTACGCGCGGCACAAGCTTTGCCACCTTGTTGGGACTGACACGGAGGCCAAATTTCTATTCAAGCTCTGGATGAGCTGGACTGTCCTGCTGCAAAGTAGTTCGGACTCGCTTGACGGTGTCCGGGAGCTTGGCTGTTGAATTGCGGTTATGCCTGGAAAGGTTGCTCTGTACTTCTGCTGCAAGGGCTGCGGTGTGCTCCTCGGTACGAAGGGAGAGTTCTGTGTTTCCATTGACCGTTATGACACCGCGTGGTTCGGGCATCTTGAGCTTGAGGTAGGCGTAGTGCGGCACCACATTGAATCGAGCGAATGCGGTTCGTCCGAGCAGTGCATGATAGCCATTGCGGAAGGGGACGATGTCAAAGATCAACTCTTCGCTTTGGAAATTATCTGAGGATCCGAAGACCACTTCCAGTGTGATTAAGCCCGTACAATAGGGCTCTACACCTGGTATGACACCTTTAAAGGTGGTTTTTGTGGGCTTGATCCTTGAGGGATCGATACCCATTTTGCGCATTGTATCCTGATAGAGCAGGTTCAGGCTGCTGCCACCGTCCATGAGGACTCGCGTAAGGTGGAATCCATCAATAATTGGGTCAAGGACCAGTGCGGCTGAACCGCCATGACGGATACTGGTCGGATGGTCCCTACGATCGAAGGTGATCGGACAGGACGACCATGGGTTGAACTTTGGGGCGACTGGATGCATTGCATAGACGTCCCTAAGTGCACGCTTGCGCTCCCTCTTGGGGATATGGGTGACGTATATCATGTTCACCGTTTTGACTTGGGGGGGGGGGGAGGAATTTCTTCTGTCCCCATGTCTTCGGTGGTTGGGGTTCCTCGTCATCTTCATTGCTTTGCGACCCTTTCTCCTTATTCTCAGCATTTAACTTGCTGGCCTGTTTGAAGACCCAACATTCCCTTGTTGGTATGATTGGCTAGTTTATCAGGAGTGCCATGGATTTGGCATGGTCGATCTAGTCTGCAGTCCAGACTAGACGGGCCCGGATTATTTCTCTTAAATGGCTTCTTCTGATGACCGGACTTGGAGCCACTGAATCCGGCATTGACCGCCGTGTCTTCAGTGTTGTCACCGTTGTTTCGACACTTATGTCTATTGCGTCGGGGCTTGCCATTGCTGTTTCTGGCTTCAGAAGTGTCAGGTTCACTTGTATTGTTGTTGCTACGGGCTAGCCAGCTATCTTCGCCCGCACAAAAGTGGGTCATGAGTGTCGTAAGAGCTGACATGGACTTCAGTTTTTCCTGGCCGAGGTGTCTGGCCAGCCAATCGTCGTGGATGCTGTGCTTAAAGGCCACCAGGGATTCGGTGTCCGGAAAGTCGATGATTTGGTTCTTTTTAGTTAAGAACCTGGTCCAGAATTCCTTGGCTGACTCTCTGGGCTATTGGATTATGTGACTTAGGTCATCGGCATCCGGAGGTCGGACATATGTGCCTTGGAAGTTGTCGAGGAAGGCGTCCTCCAAGTCCTCCCAGCTGCCAATGGAGTTTTCGGGCAGGCTGTTCAACCAGTACCTAGCTGGCCCCTTGAGTTCACTACAAAAAAAAGACACATCCGTGACATTTTGGGCCGAACGGAACTTTTTTCTGTCATACATATGACACTTCTATGATGACAATTGTGACAAAACCCGGTATCATCATAGATTTGGTGGGCTCCTACTTCTATGACAAAAAATCATGACAGAAAATGGGCTTTTTGTCCTGGGCGGGCCGGAGACGCAGCTGCATGACATTCTTTGGGCCGTCCATGACGGAAAAAACCATGGTAGAAGCGAGGGCGAGGAAAATTTCGGGCGAGGGAGCGGGCATAAGGCATACATTAGTAGGAGTACTACTACTACTCATAAGCAAGCTTCACCTTATCCTACGAGCCACCGCACCCGTGGGCAGGGGAGACAAAGTACTAAGCAAGTTTCTCCTTGTTCCGCGAGTTGATGGGACACATCAAAAGTACTGCAGTGTATAGAGCCTTGCCTCTAAGGTAGGCCCCACATGGTTTGCCTCTTTTTTTAACATAACACGTCAAGTCGCAATTTGTTTGTTTACCCGTGGTAGACGATCCTCCCTCCACCAAGTGGACAACCAGTACACGTGCCAAATTACCACGTGGGCTGCCTTTTTCGTACAGAAATGAGCTCCACCATGTACCCGCGCGGGTGTGGTTGGGAAAGAGACGGGAGTACGTGCGCCATGCGTGCACCTCTTCTCTTCGTGCATGTCCCCCACCTACGTGTGCGTGTGTGTGAGATAGATACAAACCTAGAGATAATGCGCCGTCCATCCCCATGCCTCCGCCCAGTCCGACCACCAGTCACCACCACGCCCCAGTCCTCCTCACCTTATCTCTCATCTTTCTCCCTCCATTTTTATATACAAGGGGCCACTATCAAAATTACAATTTGCAGATATACAAGGCCACTAACACAAATCGATGCAATATTAATGGTGTTTGCCTCGTGGTACTAGCAAAGGAGGACATTAATTATCCCTTGCATGCATGCGGGAGTTTATAGAAAAATGCATCTTGATGTTCCGTGCAATGCACAGGCATCTTGCTAGTCCATGAAAACAACACATGGCCAAATTCCATGGCGAACGAGGGATTTGAATCTGTTGGGAGGGGCTATTTGGATCTTTCCCGGGGTAGCCAAAATATTGGCGACCCTTTTATCCACCGGTGCCTTTGCCACCGATGAACGAGGAATGGCTCAGGTGCTCATGCGGTCATGCATCCTCCAGCGTGCATGTTGGAGACGAGCTCGCACGAGCTGTGTTTTTTTGTCCCACAACACCGCCCGAGCCGCCCGCAGACCGACCGGCAACCCACAAATTACGCCATCCAACCGTAGCCGCACACATTATGACAGCAACTCAACCAACCAGACGAAATTCACGCAAACACATAGACAAACTGATATTTCATATAAACAACGACGAAAATCATATAAAATACCGGATTTTCATACAAACATGACGGATTTCATTACATTCAAATGAACTACGCGGTGCTAGTTCTGGACAGCACATGTATATAATACCTGGCCTAAATGGTCGCCCGCTGATTGATTTGTGTTCCTCATGTCCGGCAGCACGATCACCGGACTGCAGGGAGCCCCGGAGGTATATGCTTCAGCGCAAAGGATGGCTTACTTCCCCACTACCCAACTGATATCATTGGCTGGTGCCGAAGATGATGGTGGCCGGCACCGGTAAGAGTTCATCACCGGCCACTACTTCGCCATGGCCGGCACCGGCTCGAGTTCATCCTAACATTCCCCTCTTCCGTGGAGCCCATGCGGGGTCGATGAAGGTCCTCACAACAAAAGGATCCGGCAAGACACCTGCTGTGTACGCCGGCGTCGCCTCCGCGGTGGCCTTCATGTGACCCAAGCAGCGGCGGCCTCCCGTGTTCTACTTCTCCTCGATGATGGCGGCGGACGCGGAGGCGCTGGCCACCGACTCGTCGCTCTCCACGCACCCGGCTTCTGTCGCTGCTTGCATGGCACGGCCGCCGGCATGGGAGTCTCGGCCACAGAAACGGGAGACGCGGTACGAGGCGGCGGTGTGGACGGCAGCAACGACGCCCATGCGCTGCTCCTCATCGAGCTGGCCTGGAGCAGCGAGTTGCTGAACCGTGCGCCGGCTTGGGACAGCAACTAGCTCCGTCGGGCGAGGGGAGGGAGGTGGATTAGCGAGCTGCATAGCTCGTATCCGGTGGGCTACCCAGCCGGCTTGGATGCGGAATAACTACTCTTCGTAAGCCATTGTAAGAGTGGACAAAATGGTGGAGGAGATAGGGGAGCGGTGGAGGTGTGCGATTCTTGGCCGGTGTTTGGCCTCGTTTAAATAGGAGATTAAATAGACGGTGGACGGGAGGAGCTCGGCCGCGTTGCGTTTAACGCCGGCCCGGTCATGAACGGACGTGTGTCCAGAGTGGGTTTCTCGGCTTCCACACAGGCGGGTTTCATGGACGCGTTTGAATGCGGCATGGAGGCGTGTTCAACTGGGTGTGCAGCTAGTGGTGCCCTCGACTCTGACCTAGGACACCGCGCCATTCTTCCACTGATGTGTGGGCTCTTTGGGTGCATGGCCTGCATGTTAGTGACCCAACACAGGCAGCACACATCAGAGGAACCTTTGTTGGGCCAGGGCGGTCAGAAGCGGGCATTTCATAAACTGATGATTGTTCATTGAGTGTGATGTCATCTTTTTCATGTAGATAAGCCTACTATGTTGATAGCCTGTTCGATGCGCTGTGATTCATAAAGACCGTTGCAAACATCAATGTTCTGCTTATCACAGATAAGATTGACTAATACCCGTAACAATCCATGTCCTTAACAAAGGGTGCATGCATGTATAGGTTGAGCGTGTTTCTTGCGTCATGTGCTGTGTGCATGCAGGCGTGCGAGTGTTGCATGCGTGCAAGGGTACGTTTCAGTGCTGCATGCATGAGTGCTTATGTGCGTGTGTTCGTGAGTGCATGTGTATGTGTCAGTGTTGCATGCCAGCATGCATGCGTGTGTACGTTATGTGTACGTGTCAGTGTTGCATGCCTGCATGCGTGCGTGTCTTGCGTGCGTGCATGTGTACGCGCGGGGTGAGGCTACATGTCAATCGATTGACTTTTTCATCTCTGGTCATTAGATTTTCCAGCCGTTGGATATGAAATCAAGGGCCTCCAGTTTATCATCAAACTCCACCCCCCTGAGCCGCCAGCCACCACCGGCCGAACCGCCAGCCCCCGCCGCCCGCCCGCCCTCCCCGAAACCACTCCCCACCGCCG
>NC_041393.1:525940171-526081261 GCF_002162155.2 Triticum dicoccoides
CCCACCGCCCAATGAATGCCCCCTCCCCAACTGCCGGTGACTGCAAACCAGAGGTCTCACGACTTCGAATACCCACCGACCACTAATTTATTACCATTTTTGTCCTTCATATACGCATTGACGGGTGGGCCCTATGGTAATGTGCGCTGCTGAATGTGGACCGTTTGACTGGTCAATTGATCGTGTTATCAACAAATTACGGAGATGTATGGTGAGCGAGTGACCGTATGATCACCCTAAAATGTACTCCTATTTTATTAACACAGTACAAACTCAAACTACCATTTCTTTCTTTCATATACAGGCTGACAGGTGGGCCCCACGGTTACGCGCCCCGATGGTGCAACACTAGTTGCGCCACGTGGAATGTTTGACTGGTCAATTGATTGTGTCATCAACAAAATACGGAGTTGTACGGGTGAGCCAGTGACCGTATAATCATGACATGTATTTGTTTAACACGGTACAGACGCAAGGGCTCATATATACGCGCAAGCACTCGCCGCTATAAGCGCACACACGTGAACCCTACCCCTATGAGCACCTTCGAGAGAGTGGGCTAGCATATATGATCTTGAGATTTTACGAAGTCACCACAGGTGCCTCGTAGTCGAGTGGAACGTCTCCTCCCCCTGAACGTACATCACCGGAAAATACTGAAATGAACACAAGATAAATGCGAGCATCCCGACTTTAACCTTGGTGGGCTCGAGAAACCACTGTCCTCCTAACCATCCAACCACATGTTGGCTAGCACGACAAAATGTATGTGGTGACCGTGATGAGCTTATTCTGAAGTCCAGTGACCATATCGTGCTTTTGCTTCAAATACAATGACCGTAAGTGTCATCAACAAAATATGAAGCACGCATCAAATGCAAAGTCCGTCAGTGTCATCAACAAAATATGGAGACATATCGTGAGCTAGATACCGTTGTACTATTGTATATGCTTATTTTCTTAGTGGCTGATTGCGTGTGTGGTGTGGTGTGCACATCATTTCTAGTTGTGGTGGGTCAACATGAAGACTCATGGGTCGGTTCCATCCTGCGCCACATATAGGTTGGACCGAGACGTGTTATACGAAGACCCATGTGGAGGACTCGGCGTACAACACGAAGCTACCAGAGTCGTGAAGGACTCTATCCCCACTGGTGATAAGCCGACTATATATGATTTGTAACCCTAGGCCCTAATATGTTATACAAGCTTGGGGGCTAGTTCGTCGATAGTATACACACACGCACAATGCCTGGTATTCATGTGTACTTTGTACACACCCCTATCACTAATATACAGTACCAGGAGTAGGCTCTTTCTTCAACTGCAAGGGTCCGATCCGAACTAGGGTATAAAACTTTGCCTCGTATTACCATCCAGCCTAACAGCCAGGGATATCCAACTACTAAGAGAGAGGTGTGTCGGGGGGGCAATGTGTGTGAGAGAGGCCTAAAGATAATGTGCGTGCGGGAGACATGTAGGCACATATATGTGCGTATAGAGGGCTAGTAGAGACCGTGCGTGTGTATATATCCATGTATGAGAAATAGTGTTTTCCAACTGAGATTAGTGAAAAGTGTGGTACATAGTAGTCAGAAAGAGAGAGAGAAACAGAGAGAGCATGTGCGTGAGACACCCTGACACCCTGAGAGAGATTGTGAGCATGTGTGAAAGAGAAATGCCGATGCATATAAAGTGTGTGCACTTATGCGTTAGATAGAGAGATATATAACGCGTTTGTGAGAACGGGGCGAGGCATAGTGCATCTACGTGTAAAAGGCGGTTCTACACATTAAATTAAAATATAAATGGCATTATTATTTTTGGATGAGATCATGAATTTTGCAAATTGCATATGGACAAAAATCGGTCTATTAGACACCCATACTCTATTGAATTCTAGCATGTGCATGTGTTTATTTCATATTATCGATCCATAGAGTGAGAGCGGTTTGAAATACAGGCAGTGGATGCTTTTGCAATTCATATATAAACATTAATTAGTGCACTCCATGTTGTTAGTGTGAAGCACTTTATACATTTGTCACTTGCATGGATACATTCCAAATTGCTAGCTATGAAATAGAATACATGTCGAATTCGACATAAAGGGGGTTTCGAAGATTTGAATTCATAGGAAGTGCATTCATCTATTTGAACCCGAGATAATGGCATTTGTAAATCATATGTAAAAGGGGGCATCAATCTTTGTTGTGAGTTTGAACATGCTATATATATTCATATGCATATCTAACTTTTTTTTTGCAACCAAGGAGATTATATCTGGAACCATGCATGAACTAAGGTAAGTTGCATATTTTTTAATATATACTCGTGTACAATGTATATTCAAATGTACCCCCTCCATTCCAAAATAATCGTAGCTTTAGGATTTTCAAGAGTAAAGATTTGTTAAGTTTGACAAATCCTGAAAGTTCAGTTCAAGAGAACCAAAAACGTTAACGCTTCTGCTCCCAAATATTGAACGAAGCGCCAAATAGGCCTCTGGTCACCCGAAACCGCGCGAGACTAATGTTTGGTGGTAGGAAATTACTGTCCTGACTCTGGCCCGTGTAGCCTATCAGCCCGATGTCCAAAGGTCTAAACCGGGGTAGGTTTGTAACTTCACCAAGACGCCAGTCTCAACTGCCTCTGAGAAGCATTCATACGCCATGGGCGCCTAAACACCCATGCGCTCGGCTGAAATCTATGCCGCCCCCATTTGGGACACCTGACATGACTGCACTACCCCCAACCCGCAATATGTCTGAAATTTTAGATGGGGGCGAAGTTTGTAACTTTCCCCAAATTTCAAACAAGCGTGTCTCAAACCGAAACATTGTTCCCCCTTAGTTCCCTGCCTCCCTCTGTTTCCCCATTCATACTACGTGGGCACGAAAACGCCCTCTCCACCAGGTGCAAAACCCTAGCCTCCTCCTTCCTCCACCCCATAGCGGCCAATCCACCACCGCCCTCCTCCATCACGCCGGAGCCGATACCCCGACGTCGTCGTCCAACGCAACCGCAACCGCAACGCCCTCAAGGACTTAGCAGCTGAAGCTGAGGCAGAGCCGCCTCCACGATGCTGACGCCGACGTGCGCCGTACCAGAACCACTCCGACCACACCGTCCCGCGTCTCACTGCTGCGGCTCCACTGTCGCAACCGTTGTCGGTGTCAAAACCGGCGGATCTCGGGTAGGGGGTCCCGAACTATGCGTCTAGGCGGATGGTAACAGGAGACAAGGGACACGATGTTTTACCCAGGTTCGGGCCCTCTCGATGGAGGTAAAACCCTACGTCCTGCTTGATTAATATTGATGATATGGGTAGTACAAGAGTGGATCTACCACGAGATCAAGGAGGCTAAACCCTAAAGCTAGCCTATGGTATGATTGTTGTAATGTATGTTGTGTCCTACGAACTAAAGCCCTCCGGTTTATATAGACACCGGAGGAGGCTAGGGTTACACAGAGTCGGTTACAATGGTAGGAGATCTACATATCCGTATTGCCAAGCTTGCCTTCCACGCCAAGGAAAGTCCCATCCGGACACGGGATGGAGTCTTCAATCTTGTATCTTCGTGGTCTTGGAGTCCGGCGGACGATGATAGTCCGGCTGTCCGGACACCCCCTAGTCCAGGACTCCCTCAGTAGCCCCTGAACCAGGCTTCAATGACGATAAGTCCGGCGCGCATAATGTTCGGCATTGCAAGGCGGGTTCCTCCCTTGAATAATCCAGAGAAGATCATGAACACCAGGATAGTGTCCGGCTCTGCAAAATAAATTCCACATTCCACCGTAGAGAGAATAAAATGTACACAAGTCCAATCTGCTGACGTATTATGCGGCATGACATCACACCGCTACCAGGCTTTTACTTGAATCGTTTTTTATTATACCACCTCAGCACGTTTAGCGAAGCGGTTTCCTTGGCACGTCTTGTCGAAGCAGAGATCGTGCTCCCCTTATTCCGGGATTCTCATCAATACGGACGTGGGTAACCCAACCGCGCCATTGATGGTGGCGCTTGGGAGATAAGTGAGTTTTACCGGGCTGGTGGGGAGCGCATAGTTTTCGCCCTGCCTATATAAGGGATAAGGATTCACCTTTTCACCCACGCCTTCTTCCTTCTTTGCTCATCCACCTCCGCGCACTCAAGCTCCAACTCCCAAGCTCGCGCATCTCATCTTAACCTTCCCCGACCATGTCCGAAGGGGGAGGCAAGTGGTTGGCTTCCACCGTCAAGGAGGAGCACATCACCAAGCTGCGCAACGCCGGATACCTTTCCAGCGATATTGCGTACCGGCTGCCCGACGAGGGGCAGCTCATCCCTACCCCTGGGCCCCATGAGAGGGTCGTCTTCCTTCCCCACTTCCTCCGTGGACTAGGCTTTCCACTGCACCCTTTCGTCCGGGGGCTCATGTTCTATTACGGCCTGGATTTCCACGATCTGGCGCCGAACTTCATCCTCAACATCTCGGCGTTTATCGTCGTGTGCGAGGCCTTCCTCTGCATCCAGCCCCACTTCGGCCTGTGGCTCAAGACCTTCAACGTCAATCCGAAGGTTGTGAAGGGCACGCAAGCGGAATGCGGAGGCGCCATGTTGGGCAAGTTGCCCAACATCCTTTGGCTCGAAGGGGCCTTCGTGGACTCCGTTAAGGGGTGGCAATCGGGGTGGTTCTACATCACCGAGCCGCGCGAACCCACGTGGGCGGCGGCCCCCGAGTTCAGATCTGGCATCCCCACGCAGCTCACCTCCTGGAAAGAGAAGGGCTTGTTGTGGGGCAATCCGAAGGAGCTGACAGGACTCCGAGCCTGTATCCAGAAGCTGGTGAACAATAAGCTCAAGCTCGTCGACGTGGTCCAAGTCATGCTCATCCGCCGGATTCTCCCATGCCAAGAACGGGCATTCAATCTGTGGGAGTTCAATCCGGAACAGCACCAGGCGCTAAGCGGGCTTTTCGACACGATGTATGAAGGCGCCTGGAGGGTGCTGTTTAAGGGCGCCGAAGCCCCCGCATCCGCGACGGAAGATCGCGGATTTCGCTCGCAGCATCCAGCTAACGAGGTAAGTGATTCAACCCCTTTATGGGACACTTGTGGTAAACAGATTGATTCTAAGAGGGTTTCAATCTCTCTTTTCCTTTGGCAGGAATGGATGGAGAAGGCCGGGCAGCTCATCTGTTCGGCTCCCATGCCAGAAGACCCAGTGAACGCCCGTCTAGCAGGGTTGCTGGTTCCGGCACCGCACATGGTGCCGGAGAAGAAGGCCAAGAAGGTGGCCACGGGGACTCGAAAGAGTTCCCACAATCAAGCGTCCGACGACGAGGCGGACTCCTCCCCCGAAGACGAGGAGGAGGAAGAAGACTCTCTCCCGGAGGAGGGAGAGAGGAAGAGGAAGGCTTCCCCAATAGGGGAGGCCGAAGGGTCCAAGAGGGGGAGAACTATTCCCCCGGATAGTTCCGCCAACACCACCGTTGGCGAGGAGGAGTGGCCTTCAAGGGCCAGACCCCCGGCAAGATCGTAAGTATCCGGATCCCTGATATGCAATTTCTTTCGTGTCACCTAGTGTCCTACTAATGCCGCATTCTGTCCATCGTCCGGCCGATGATGATCTCCCCGCTTCATCGAGCGGGTCGTTGGCCCCGTCGGATGTGGATTCACTTCTGACTGCCTCTACCCCTCGCATCGATGAGGACGCCGAGGTGGGATCCCAGAGAGGGACCCATTAGGAGGAGGCTCCGGAGGCGCCGCCAGGCAGCCTCCCGGACTCTGCGCCGGACTCTACATCGGAACCTGCGGTGGTTCCAGAGTCCGGCAGGCGGCCCCTTCGAAAGAAGGGCAAGACTGTGACACCGGCGGCCTCCGTCCAACCGGAGGCGCCGGACAACTTGTTGGAGGCACTTAAAGGCGCTTCCATCGAGGAAGAACACCGCACTATTATGAGTGCGGTGATTCAGAAGGTTCAGCTCGCCAAGAGCGGGCTGACCGAAGCCTGCAGCAGCCTTCTAACAGGCTTTGAGGTAAGAAGTTATAATTGTGTAATGTAATACCGCATAGACAGTAGCCCCTGATGCTCAGTTCGGTGTTCGGAAAGAAAAGCCGGACTGAGGATCTAAGAAGATATACGCAGGGTTGCTTAAAATATGTCAATATGGGTTTGCAGGCTGCGCTGCTGACCTCTGCCGCACTGATTGCGAAGGTCGGTGAGTTGAAGCAAGATCTCGAGCGGTCCGAGCAAGAGCTCGGCCATGCCAAGAAGCAGCTCGAGGACAAAGAAGGTGAGTAACACCACTTCGAATGGTTACCTTACAGAAAAGGATTTTGGTTGCAATAAAATTAACAAGGATAATATGGGTATTGCAGGGGCCACGAATGAGGTGGCAGCCCTGAAGGAGGCTGTGTCCGCGGTCGAACGCAGTGCGGCCGCGGAACGGGCAGTGCGAGAAAAGCAGGAGGTGCAGGTGGTGGAAGTACGGCAAGAGCTCCAGGCTCTCATGGAGAAGCATGAGAGCTTGGAGCGTGACTCCAAGACTCGAGAGTCCGAGCTTGCCTCGGCTCTCAAAAGTGCCAAGTCCGCCAGGGCTGAGGCCCGTAAGGCCCTTCAGGAGGTTGAAGATGTAAAGAAGATAGCGGCGGGTAAGGCATTTTTCATGCAAAGCAAGCATGTTAATGTAAACTACCTGACACTTACCCGCATTCGGAGCTCTCCAGGGGCGTTTGCAGATCTGTCGCGTAGTGTGTCCGATGCCGCCGCATTCTATCGTGGCGAGGAGGGGAGCTCGACGGAGAAGGTCTTCTGGTCTCAGTACGTTGAGGCCGGCCATCCGGTGCCCCCAAGCGACCAGCTGAAGCAGCTGGTCGAACTCCACGAGGTAGCTAAGGAGGCCATGAAGGGCCTTATTCCGGCTGTGGCCTGGACAGGCCATGCCTGGGAGCTACTTCGGCCTCGTGCGGCGGCTGGTGGATGCGTGCCCCTGGGTGGAGGTCATCAAGCGCTCCGCCTGTATTGAAGGTGCTCGTCGGGACCTTGCCCGCACAAAGGTGCACTGGGGCAGGCTGGATGCGGAGAAGCTTCTCACTGACCCGCCGCCACCGGGCAAGGAGTATCGTACGCCCGAAATGTATTATAAAACTGTCCTGAAGGGAGCCCGCGATATTGCGGATGAATGCCCCAGAGATGTAATTTTTGAGTAAACTCGCTATGTATTATCCTATGCGCTGAAAACTTTGTTCATATGCGCATTAAGCAATGCTTGTTTAATTTAAAATATTACCTTCTGTGCGGCGGTTTATAAAATCTGAGAGATGGCAAGTCGTTGGCTTCAGCCCCCGAGCCGCGAGTGCTGGGGTGTTCGGGATAAACTTGAGCACTCTTGTTCCCATTTTTGGGTCCATCTAGGGAGGTGCTCAACATAACGAACAAGGCAACCGGACTTATAATGCTTGAACACTCTCACTTAGCCATAGAATTCTATAATTTTAAATTTCGGCGAAGCCCCTGGTATTCGGAAGACCGAATCCGGGGCGCTATCCACGCCTTCGTCGGACATTTACCCGGAACTTCGCTCGAAGCGGCGTGAGTCTTTAAGGACTCGAAAAGACCTCTCGAACAGCGACCAGTCTCTCGCCTTATCATGCCGGTCAGTTTTAGCTTTCTCCACTGAGGCGCTCGCCCGGCTCAACCGGGGCGCAATCGCAGTGGTTCTCCCAGTGCCACCTTAGCCGACAGAACGGAATGTAAGGCACCAAAACATGGGAGCCGGGCAAACCCAACTATTGACCCAAGACATGATTCGGAGCCGATTCATATAATGCTATAAGTTCGGGGTGCCGCACTTATGAAAGTGTTCAGACTTATCACACCATAATGTGGGGAACATAAGCCCCTGGTGTATTAGACCGTACCAAAATATATGGGTGCAAGATGTCCTGTAATGAACATATATATATATATATATAAAGTAATGTAATTGCAGTCAAAAAGTGCTGCATTATTTATTAAAGGAAGTCTGCTATGAGTGCGGACTGATACAAATAGTGCGGTAAGCAAGGGATTTGGACTAATTAAACATGTCCCCCTCCAGGGATGATCTGCGGACTTGGTGTATATAATCGAATTTAATGCTCGTAATTGAGAGCACCTGAGTGTTCGTCGCAGCCTTCTTTCTTCCCTGGCTGTTGCATCGTGAGTTCGGCAGGTTCACCGCCGGACAGGGCCTCTAGTTAACGGAGTCCTGTGTATACAAAGAAGGAAAATAATAATAAAAAGGGGTGGCGCACTTGCGAGCCCCTGGTGTGGTCGAGCCGCACTCTGGGTCCATTGTGATCGTGCCCCTTCCCCTACGCCCATGGTATCTCCAAAGCGTAATGATGTACGCGGAGGGTTGTTCTTGCAATCATGCGAGGGCGGGGGTTAGGGCCGCATTGCTATGCGTGCTCTGATCGTGCCAGGTTGTCTTGGTTGGTATTGCTTCGGGCGCGTTTTGCTGTATCCGGCCGTTTGACGGCCGGACTTGAAAATTACTTTAAAAGGCTGCTCTGTACTTCTGCCGCGAGAGCCGCTGTATGTTCCTCCGTTCGGAGGGAGCGTTCCGTATTTCCGTTGACCGTGATAACTCCACGAGGGCCTGGCATCTTGAGCTTAAGGTATGCATAATGCGGCACCGCGTTGAACTTTGCAAACGCGGTTCGTCCGAGCAGAGCGTGATAGCCGCTGCGAAATGGGACTATGTCGAAGATTAATTCTTCGCTCCGAAAATTATCCGGGGATCCGAAGACCACTTCCAGTGTGACCGAGCCCGTACAATTGGCTTCCACACCTGGTATGACACCTTTAAAGATTGTCTTTGTAGGTTTAATCCTTGAGGGATCTATGCCCATCTTGCACACTGTATCCTGATAAAGCAGGTTCAGGCTACTACCGCCGTCCATCAGGACTCTCGTGAGGTCAAATCCATCGACGATTGGGTCTAAAACCAATGCGGCGAATCCGCCATGGCGTATGCTGGTCGGATGGTCTCTTCGATCGAAAGTGATCGGACAAGAGGACCATGGATTGAACTTCGGGGTGATTGGCTCCATCGCATAGACGTCCCTTAGTGCGCGCTTCCTCTCCCTCTTGGGTATATGGGTTGCGTAAATCATGTTCACCGTCCACACTTGTGGGGGGAAACCCTTCTGTCCTCTATTGTTCGGCGGTCGGGTCTCCTCCTCGTCGTCGCTGTTTAGCCCCTTGTCATTGTTTTCGGCAATTAGCTTGCCTGCCTGCTTGAACACCCAGCAATCTCTGTTGGTGTGATTGGCTGGCTTTTCGGGGGTGCCATGTATCTGGCATAAGCGGTCGAGTATTCGATCCAAGTTGGACGGACCCGGAGTGGTTCTTTTGAATGGCTTCTTCCGCTGACCGGGTTTAGAGCCTCGGAATCCGGCTTTGACTGCCGTATCCTCCTTATCGTCGCCGTTAATGCGGCGTTTGTTTTTGTTTCGACGTGACCTGCCGTTGTGGTCCTTAGTATCCGGACTGCCAAAATTTTTATTGAGGTTGTTGCTGCGAGCTAGCCAGCTATCCTCTCCCGCGCAAAAGCGGGTCATTAATGATGTGAGTGCTACCATGGATTTTGGCTTTTCCTGTCCCAGGTGCCAGGCTAGCCACTCGTCGCGGATGTTATGTTTGAAGGCTGCGAGGGCCTCTGCATCCGGACAGTCGACGATTTGGTTTTTCTTTGTCAAGAACCGTGTCCAGAATTGTCTGGCCGATTCCTCTGGCTGCTGAATTATGTGGCTTAGGTCATCGGCGTCTGGTGGCCGCACATACGTGCCCTGGAAATTGTCGAGGAATGCGGCTTCCAGGTCTTCCCAACACCCAATTGACTCTGCGGGCAAGCTGTTAAGCCAATGGCGAGCTGGTCCTTTAAGCTTGAGTGGGAGGTACTTGATTGCATGGAGATCGTCGCCGCAGGCCATATGGATGTGAAGGAGATAATTTTCAATCCAAACCGCGGGGTCTGTTGTGCCGTCGTAGGATTCGATGTTTACGGGTTTAAACCCTTCAGGTATTTGATGATCCATTACTTCGTTAGTGAAGCATAGCGGGTGTGCGGCGCCTCTATATTGAGCAATATCATGATGCATCTCGAGAGAGCGTTGTCTGCTGTGTTCGGCCCGGCCGGGGTTATTGTATCCGGCACGACGGTACTCGTCGTGGGTCGTGGGGCGCCCTCGTGATCCGTAGATGGATCTGGATTGCCGTGCTTTGTCCTCCAATACGTCTCGCAAGTCCGGCGCGTTCCCTCTTGGCTTCGTACTTTTGGGGCGATGCCGGGGTACGGTCTTTGTGGAGGGTCTGGATGCCTCTCTGTCGCGACCACGGGGTGGTCGGTCGGCCGTATCGTGCGCTGGTGATGAAGGTATGTATGCTTCCTCCTCTAATCGGGGGAGCAACTTGCGTCTGGGGTAGCTTTTGGAGGGGCGTTCGAGTTTAAACTCTTCGGCCGCGAGGACCTCGGTCCATCGATCGGCTAGCAGGTCCTGATCAGCTTGAAGCTCCTGCTGCTTTTTCTTTAGGCTATTTGCCGTGGCGATAAGCCTGCGTTTAAAACGCTCTTGTTCGACGGGATCCTCGGGCACGACGAATTCGTCGTCGTTGGGGCTTGCCTCGTCTTCGGAGGGAGGTATATAGTTATAATCCTCGACCTCTTCGTCTGCCGCCCTCTCGTGGGGGCTTGCTTCTGCGTCCTCCTGCGATGAGTCTTGCTGGAGGGGATTATCTTCGACACTCTCTGGGGTATTATTATCTCCTGTGCCGGAATCTCCATTCTTGCTGTGGCGGGATTTAGAGCGGCGCCGCTGACGTCGGCGCTTGGGCTGTTTCTTTAAGGAATCTGCCTCCGCTACTTCTTCGCCATCCCCGTCCTTTGGGGTGTCCACCATGTATATGTCGTATGACGAGGTGGTCTTCCAGTGCCCTGTAGGCACTGGTTCCTGTTCGTCTCCGGCATCGTCGTCCATAGCGTCGATGTCTTCGGAGTCGTAGTCTAGCATGTCGGTAAGATCATCGACAGTGGCTACAAAGTGGGTGGTGGGTGGGCTCTGAATTTCTTCGTCGTCCATATCCCAACCATCCTGGACATAGTCCGGCCAGGACTCTCCCGATAGCGAGAGATGCTTTAGCGAATTTAGGATGTCGCCAAAGGGTGAGTATTGGAAGATGTCCGCGGCGGTGAATTCCATAACCGGCGCCCAATCCGATTCGATTGGTAGGGGCGTGGGAGGTCCGGAGTCCGGCAAGGAGTCCGGCACCTCGGAATCACGAGTTTCGCGAGGGACAAGGTTAGTGTTCGGCTCCATCGCCGTGGAAGTTGAAGCCCTCGAGGTGGTGTCCATCCACCGGTCCTCGATCTGGGCGATCGGCTCCGGACTAAGGGCCGAAGCGGATTCGTGTGCGGCCACCAAGGCACTGTTCGGCGGCGGAGCTAGATCATGCCCATCGCAACAGTGCGGTGCGCTTGGCTTTGGCTCGAGCCCGTCGAAGATCAAGTCCCCACGGATGTCGGCTGTGAAGTTTAGGCTTCCGAATCTGACCTGATGGCCAGGGGCGTAGCTTTCGATCTGCTCCAGATGGCCAAGTGAATTAGCCCGCAGTGCGAAGCCGCCGAATACAAAGATCTGTCCGGGGAGAAAAGTCTCACCCTGGACAGCGTTGTTGATTGAAGATGCCATCGAGCCTATCGGTGACGACACAGAGGAACTCTCAATGAAAGCACCAATGTCGGTGTCAAAACCGGCGGATCTTGGGTAGGGGGTCCCGAACTGTGCGTCTAGGCGGATGGTAACAGGAGACAAGGGACACGATGTTTTACCCAGGTTCGGGCCCTCTCGATGGAGGTAAAACCCTACGTCCTACTTGATTAATATTGATGATATGGGTAGTACAAGAGTGGATCTACCACGAGATCAAGGAGGCTAAACCCTAAAGCTAGCCTATGGTATGATTGTTGTAATGTATGTTGTGTCCTACGGACTAAAGCCCTCCGGTTTATATAGACACCGGAGGAGGCTAGGGTTACACAGAGTCGGTTACAATGGTAGGAGATCTACATATCCGTATTGCCAAGCTTGCCTTCCACGCCAAGGAAAGTCCCATCCGGACACGGGACGGAGTCTTCAATCTTGTATCTTCGTGGTCTTGGAGTCCGGCGGACGATGATAGTCCGGCTGTCTGGACACCCCCTTGTCCAGGACACCCTCAACCGTCCACCGCACCAGAGTTGTTCCCGCTACGCCATTGTTTGCCGCCTCGGATCTGCTTCCCTGCCGCCGACAGACGGCCATCACACCACACTCAACAACTTGGCCATGGGTTCGTCCAAGGTTGCACCGTCCTCCACAACTTCTGGTTTCCAGCAAACAACAAGAAGATCGTCGGAAAAATAGAAGGAGGACACAGCACTGCCAGCAGAAAGAGGTACTCCTCTTCCCTTATTCATGCAAATCTTACATCTCCGCTCACACTGTATTCATCCCACAAAGAAACTAGTTGAGCGCTTCTTACTGCATCTTCTTCGTGATACTAAATGCACAAGGTTTCCTCCCTTTTACTATTTCACCTTTGGTAGAGGTCAGTAGCCCGCCTGGATTTCAATTCAGGGTCAGTCGAACCGCAATGAAAAGCAGCAGCACCTGCTTAAGCACGCGGAGCACCTAGTCCGCCTGTTCCCCGGGGAAGCGGCGCATCGGTGTCTATCATAGGGGTGTGGGGCGCAGGAGCTGCTTGCGCCCGATCTGGAGGTCGGCGGGGCTTGAATGGATGGCCGGGGGGCAGTGCCAAGCACGGCGGTGCGGTGAGGTCGAGGGGAGGGCGCAGGCAGGGGAGGAATACTGGGCCGGTGGTCGCTGGTGTTTCGAGGAAGATCGTCAACACTGACTGGCTGGAGGTAAATGAAGGCGATCTGCCCATTCTTTGTACATCGAACGGTGCAGAAAAAATGGACTGACCTATTTTCTTTCAGTCGACTGTTATTTTCATAAAATCCTGTAGTAATTTAGTGTGCCATGCATGTTGCGGAGCTATCATATGTCTCCTATCATTTATTTCTCACTGACCTGCTATCTGCTACCTTTACACTGTACTAATTGTGCACACACTTCATCCATACTGACACTATTGTTTTTTTCTGCATGGGTATTTCAGACTCTGACGCAGTGTTGATGAATGTAGAAAAGAAAAGACAGAAGTCACTCCAGTGTAATTCAAAGATAAGCACTAAGCATTTCAGCGCTCTAATGGGTGCAGTGTCAGTAGTTGGACACGGTAAACGTAGCTCTGCAGTTGATGATCTCAATTGCCACACACAACCATCCCAGGTGCTTGCTTTAACTTCACGCTGTCAAATGTGGTTGCATCTTGCATATGGTGTCTAGCTTGTATTGCTTCCAATTTGGTTAAATTGCATCTGCTTACTTTAGACATTATACCTTTGATAATGACATGTCTTCCTGTTTTTGATACATACTACATATGTCTATTAACCATGTTCGTACATCCAACTAATGCTCTTTTGTATCCCTCATCAATCACTTATGATGAGACAGTCACCCGAGTGGGTTACTGTGAGACGCCCTACTCGTTTAAAGAGTGCAGTGTCATCCTCCCCACATGATTCTCAAGAAACAGCAAGGCTAAATGAAGATAGTCAAAGTAGCTCTCTAGTTGATCACCGCAATTCTCCCACACCACCATCGCATGTGCTTGCTCTTACTTGGCAGTGTGATATGTGGTTGCATGTTGCATATGGTGTCTACCTTGTAATGCTTCTAATTAGGGTAAATTGCATCTGCTTAATTAACACATTATACCCGTGAATATGGCATGCCTTCCTGTTTTTGGTACATACTACGTCTTTCTATTAACCATGTTCTTACATCAAACTAGTTTTCTTGTGTATCCCTCATCAATGCTCCTAATTTGTTAAATTGCATCTCCTTAGCTTACACATTATATATGTGAATATGACACGCCTTCCTGTTTTTGGTACATACTACATCTGCCTATCACACCATGTTCTTACATCAAACTACTGTTCTTGTGTATCCTGCATCTATCGCTTATGATGAGACAGTCACGCGCGCGGGTTAATATGAGACGCAGTACTCTTATAAAGAATGCAATTTCATCCTCTCCACATGATTCTCAAGAAACAACAAGCCTAAATGAAGATATTGAACATAGCTCTGTACCTGAAGACCGCACTTCCCCTACACCACCATCACAGGTGCTTGCTCTAACTTCGCAGTGTGATATGTAGTTGCATGTTGCATACGGTGTCTAGCTTGTAATGCTTCTAATTAGGGTCAATTGCATCTGCTTAGTTTACACACTATACCTGTGAATATGACATGCCTTCCTATTTTTGGTACACACTACATCTATGTGTTAACCTTGTTCTTACATGAAACTACCTCTCTTCTGTATCCTGCACAATTCACTTACAACGAGTCACCTTTATTCGTTGCATATTGCATATTATTTCTAGCCTGTTGCCATGTATTGCTTCTAATTTGGTCAAATACATTTGTTAGGGCACCCTTTTAATTTGGCAGAGTGATATTGGTTTCATCTTTCATATGATTTCTAGCTTGCATCGATTCTAACAAGTTCAAGCACCTTGTGCTTAGTTTACACTTTATACATCATACATGTCAATATGTCACGCCGTCCTATTTTTCATACATATTCCATCCTCCTATCATGCGGCTGCTTACATGAAAGTAGTGTTCGTCAGTATCATGCATCGATGAGTTCTGAAGAGCAAATTTTATTCCTTTTTCTTGTGGGTTTGACTTGACAAGGCAAAATCAAGAAAGAGGAAGGAAAAGAGTAAGGAAGGCGATGATGGTGGTCCTCTATAGCAACGTAAATGAAGCATCTGTACCTATTCTCCTTGTGCTGATAGTGCATTACAAGGTCCAAGTCTCCGCTCCCCTACTCCACCATCAAAGGTGCTTGCTCTAACTTGGCAGTGTGATATCTGGTTGCATGTTGCATATGGTGTCTAGCTCGTATTGCTCCTAATTAGTGTAAACTGCATCTGCTTAGCTTACACATGATACATGTGAATATGACATGCTTTCCTGTTTTTGGTACATACTATATCTGTCTATCACACCATGTTCTTACATTTAACTATTCTTCTTGTGTATCCTGCATCAGTCACTTATGATGGGACACCTTTAAGTTGGCAGTGTGATATTGGTTTGCATCTTGAATATGATTTCTAGCATGTATCGCTTCTAGTTTGATGAACGCCACCTATGACGAGACAGTTTTAACTTGGCAGAGTGATATTGATTGCACCTTCCATATGGTGTCTTGCAGTGTTTCTAATTTGTTGAAGTGCCTTCTGCTTAGTTACCACATCATAGGTGTGAATATGTCAAGCCATCCATTTTTTTGTACATATTCCATCCTCGTATCATGACTTTGCCTTTCATCAGAGTAGTGTTTGTCAGTATCATGCATGAATGAGTTCTGAAGAGCGAATGATATTCCTTTTTCTTGTCGGTATGACCTCACAATGCAAAATCAATAAAGCTGAAGGAAATTGGAAAGGCATTGGATGATGGTGGTCCTTCCGAGCAACTGAAACGGAGGTTCTCTACAAATTCTACTCCGCCATTCTCCCAACAAGATTCACAAGACAACGCAAGGCTAGACAGTCAACGTAGCTGTGTAGATGATGAGCACATCTCCCCTACTCCATCATCACAGGTGCTTGGTCTAACTTGGCACTATTATATGTGGTTGCATGTTGCGTATGATGTATAGCTTGTATTGCTTCTAACTTTGTTGAATTGCATCTGCCTACTTTACACATAATGCCTGTGAATATGACGTGTGTTCCTGTTTCTACATCAGACTACTATTCTTGCATATCCCGCATCAGTCACTTATGATAAGGCACCTTTAAGTCGCCACTGTGATATTGGTTGTGTCTTGCATATGATTTCTAGCATGTACTGCTTCTAATTTGTTGAAACGCCATACAGTTTGAACTTGGCAGAGTGATATTGGTTGCATCTTTCATATGGTGTCTAGCTTGTAGTGCTTCTAATTTGTTGAAATGCCTTCTACTTAGTTACCACATCATAGGTGTGAATATGTCACACCATCCTGTTTTTCATACATATTCCATCCTTGCATCATGTGTTTGCCTTTCATTCGAGTAGTGTTCGTCAGTATCATGCATGAATGAGTTCTGAAGAGCGAATTTTATTCCTTTTTCTTATCGGTTTGACTTCACAATGCAAAATCATTACAACTGAAGAATTAGTCCGGCAGTGGATGATGGTGGTCCTTCGGAGCAACTCAAACAGGGGTCTCTACAGATTCTACTCCGCCATCCTCCCAACAAGATTCACAAGACAACACAAGGTTGGACAGTCAATGTAGCTGTGTAGATGATGAGCACATCTCCCCTACTCCACCATCACAGGTGCTTGCTCTAACTTGGCACTATTATATGTGGTTGCATGTTGCTTATGATGTCTAGCTTGTATTACTTCTAACTTGAATTGCATCTGCTTACTTTACACATAATGCCTGTGAATATGACATGTGTTCCTGTTTCTAGAACATACGTGTACATGATGAGCACATCTCCCCTACTCCACCATCACAGGTGCTTGCTCTTACTTGGAACTGTTATATGTGGTTGCGTTTTCTGTATTGCTTCTGATTATGTTGAATTGCATCTGCGTAGCTTACAACTTATACCTGCAACGATCACTTACCCATAAGACACATTTAACTTGGGACTGTGATGTAGGTTGCATCTTGCATTGTCTTCTAGCTTGTACTGGTTCTAATTTCTTGAAATGGCACTTACGACGAGACACTTTTTACCTGATAGAGTGATATTGGTTGCATGTTCATATGGTGCCTAGCTTTCATTTCTTCTAATTTTGTTGAAATGCATTCCGCTTACTGTTTTTTCATACATATTCCATCCTCCTATCGTATGTGTGAATATGAAACGTCGTATTTTTTGTATATATTCCATCCTCCTATCCTGCGCTTGCCTTACATCAAAGTAGTGTTCGTCTGTATCATGCATCAACCAGTTATGCAGAGCTAATTTTATTCATCTTCTTGTGTTTTTGACTTCATAAGGCAATATCAGAAAATAGGAAGGAAAAGAGTAAGTCAGGGGATGTTGGTGGTCCTCCGCACCGATGCAAACAGAGACTCTCTAGATTTGCCACTGCTACTGCTAATGAAGTTGAAGTCCCAAGTCTACATGATGAGTTCATCTCCCGTACTCCACCATCGCTGGTGCTTGCTCTAAGTTGACAGTGTGATAATTGGTTTCATGTTGCATATGTTGTCTAGCCTATATTTCTTCTATTTTGATTAAATTGCACCTGCTGAGTTTATACGTTATACATGTGCATATGACATGGCTTTTTGTGTCTAGAATACACTGCATCTACCTATCATACCATGTTCTTACATCAAAGTACTGCTATTGTGTATCCCACATCAGTCACTCATGATTGGACGCTTTTAACATGGCAGTTTGATAGTGGTTGCATATTGCATTGATTTCTATGTTGTACTGCTTCTAATTTTTCGAATTGCCACTTATGACATGACACTTTTAACTTGGCAGAGTAATATTGGTTGCATCTTTCATATGGTGTCTAGCTTGCATTACTTCTATTTTCTTGAAAATCCTTCTGCTTAGTTTGCACATCGTAGCTGTCAATATGTCATGCCATCCTGTTCTTCTTACATATTCCATCCTCATACGGTTGTCTTACATCAAAGTATTGCTTGTCTGTATCATGCATCAATGAGTTCTGAAGAGTGATTTTATTCTTTTGTGTTGTGGGTACAGCTTGACATGGCAAAGTCAAAAAAGAGCAAGGAAGATAATATAGTAGGGAGTGCCGTTACTTGTCGGGTGAAATGAAAAAGGTTCTGCCGTCGAGATTCTGCTGGTACTTATAGTGCAGTAGAAGGTCCAAGTCCACCGGCTAAATCTACAAACACGGTATCACCTGCTCCACCATCTGCAGCATCCGCTTCAACTGTACCAGCATCTCAACCAGTTACTCGTTTGTTTGCTCCGAAACTGGCCAGTTCCCAAGCTGCCTTCACACCTAGCGCTACTTTTGAAGCACTGCTGACACAACAGGACTTGGCAAGATCAGATGAACCTCATGAGCATCAACACCAAGAAGGTACCTGACCGAGTCAAGTTGCAGTTGCATGCTCTTTATATGTACTCTCACAGTTTGATGTACACTAACACTTTCCATATTCGTTGTTGAACTAGCACCACGGCGCAAGCGGAAATAAAGATCAGGGATAATGCTTGACAGATTAACAAAATTTAAAGGAGGAAGAATGGAGATCCATTTTGAGGCAGGTTTAAAAAGGCCACGTGATGCTACAGAGTCAGCCAAGTTAGTATCAGGGGCAGCCGTTGCCGTTAGGTGTCATGCACGTATCCTCCCAACGTGGATCCAGTACAGGAATGAGAAATACAATACCCAGTTTAACACCTTCCTTGACCATTTATCCGTAAGTAATGTTATTTATCGCAATTAGTAATATTGTCTTGCTCTGTCCCATACTTTCTAGCTTCCTCCTAATAAGACTCACATTCTTTTTTCAACAGATGAGGTTCAAGTTGGATCCGAAAGATGATGCAACTAAACAAGCATTATCGGTGTCAAAACCGGCGGATCTCAGGTAGGGGGTCCCGAACTGTGCGTCTAGGCGGATGGTAACAGGAGACAAGGGACACGATGTTTTTACCCAGGTTCGGGCCCTCTCGATGGAGGTAAAACCCTACTCCTGCTTGATTGATATTGATGATATGGGTAGTACAAAAGTAGATCTACCACGAGATCAGAGAGGTTAAACCCTAGAAGCTAGCCTATGGTATGATTGTTGTTCTGTCCTACGGACTAAAACCCTCCAGTTTATATAGGCACCGAAGAGGGTTAGGGTTACACAGAGTCGGTAACAATGGTAGGAGATCTACATATTCGTATCGCCAAGCTTGCCTTCCACGCCAAGGAAAGTCCCATCCGGACACGGGACAAAGTCTTCAATCTTGTATCTTCATAGTCCAGGAGTCCGGCCAAAGGCTATAGTTCGGCCATCCGGACACCCCCTAATCCAGGACTCCCTCAGTAGCCCCTGAACCAGGCTTCAATGACGACGAGTCCGACGTGCATATTGTCTTCGGCATTGCAAGGCGGGTTCCTCATCCGAATACTTCATAGAAGATTTTGAACACAAGGATAGTGTCCGGCTCTACAAAATAAGTTACACATACTACCGTAGAGAGAATAATATTTACACAAATTCAATCTGCTGACATATTCTGTGGCGCGACATCACACCACGACCAAGCCTTTATTCGAATCGTTTTTACTGTCCTTCCTCAGTGCGTTTAGCGAGGCAGTTTCCTTGGCACGTCTTGTCAAAGCAGAGATCACGTCCCCTTATTCCGGGATTATCATCAATATGGGCGTGGGTAACCGAACCACGCCATTGATTACGGCGCTTGGGAGATAAGCGAGTTTTGCCAGGCTGGTGGGGACGCATAGCTTCGTCCATATAAGGGGATAAGGATCCACCTTTTTACCTACGCCTTCTTCCTCCTTTGCTTATCCATTTCCACGCACTCGAGCTCCAGCACCCAAGTCTACACATCTCACCTCAACCTTCCCCAGCCATGTCTGGAGTGAGAGGCAAGTGGATGGCCTCCTCGGTCACGGAGGGGCACATCAAGAGGTTGCGGAAGGCCGGATACTTGTCCAGCGACATTGCACATCGGCTCCCCGACAAGGGGCAGCTCATCCCCACCCCCGGCCCCATGAGAGGGTGGTGTTCCTCACCCATTTCCTCCGCAGACTAGGTTTTCCACTTCACCCATTTGTTCGGGGGCTCATGTTCTACTACGGCCTGGATTTCCACGATCTGGCCCCGAATTTCATCCTCAACATCTCGGCGTTCATCGTCGTGTGCGAGGCCTTCCTCTGCATCCAGCCCCACTTCGGCTTATGGCTGAAGACCTTCAATGTCAAGTCGAAGGTAGTGGGCGGCCGCCAAGCAGAGTGCGGAGGTGCCATGGTGGGCAAGATGCCCAACGTCCTATGGCTCAAGGGCTCCTTCGCGGAGACCATAAAGGGGTGGCAATCGGGGTGGTTCTACATCACTGAGCCGCGTGACCCTAAATGGGCAGCGGCCCCCGAATTCCGATCTGGCTTCCCTACACGGCTCACCTCTTGGAAAGAGACGGGCCTAACATGGGGTAATTCAGAAGAGCTGACCGGACTCTAATCCTGCGTCAAAAACCTGGTGAGCAAGAAGCTCAAGCTCGTCAACGTAGTCCAGGTCATGCTCATCCGCCGGATCCTCCCGTGCCAACAACGGGCCTTCAGCTTGTGGGAGTTTGATCCGGCACAGCACCAAACCTTGAGCAGGCTCTTCGACACTACGTATGAAGATGCCTGGAAGGTGCTGTTCAAGGGCGCCGAGGCTCCCGCATCCGCTACCGAAGATCACGGATTCAGCTCGTAGCGTCAAGCTGGCGAGGTAAGCTATTTCACCCTTTACAGAACACTTTTTCTCCATAGTTTGACTCTCTGCGGGATCTAAACTTACCTTTGACAGGCCTGGCAAAAGACGTCCGGGCAGGTTAACTGTCCGGCTCCCTTGCCAGAAGACCTAGCGGACGCCCAATTAACGGGGCTGCTGGTTCCGGCGCCTTACGTGGTGCCAGAGAAGAAGGCCAAGAAGAAGGCCACGGGAACTCAAAGGAGTTCCCGGCGCCAGGTGTTGTTGGACTCATCGTCCGATGACTCCGAGGCGGACTCCTCCCACGAAGATGAGGAGGAGGAAAAAGAGGCCTCTCCCCCAGCGGGGGAAGAGAAGAAAAGGAAGGCCGCCCCAACCGGGGAGGCTGGAGGGTCCAAAAAGGGAAGGACCCTTCCTCCGGACTACTCCACCAGTGCCGACGATGGCGAAGAGGAGTGGCCACCGAGGGATAAGCCCCTGGCGAAATCATAAGTGTCCGGATAACAAAATAACTCATGGCGTTTCATTTGCCGCATAGTATCTCCTAACGCCGAATATAACCCTGCAGCCCGCCCAAGGGCGAGCTCGACGCTTCAACGAGCGGCTCCCTGGATTCGTCGGACGTGAATAGCACCTCACTTCCGGCTGCTTCCTCTCCTCATGCTACGGATGATGCTGAGGTGGGGTCCCAAAAGGGGCCCAGCCAGGAGGAGGTGGTCTAGGAGGCGCCGCAAGGCGACCTCCCAGACTCCAGGCGCAAGGGGGATAAAACCCCAAAGGGCTCTAAGTCCGGCCCTGGGCCGGACTCCGCACCGGAACCTTCAGTGGTTCCGGAGTCCGGCAGGCGGCCCCTTCGTAAGAAGGGCGAGACTGCGACATCGGTGACCTCCATCCAACCAGAGGCACTGGATAATTTCCTGGAGGTGCTTAACGGCGCCTCCATCAACGAGGAGCACCGCACTGTTATGAGTGTGGTGAGTCAGAAAGTTCAGTCCGCCAAGAGCGGGCTGACTGAAGCCTATGCCAGCCTTCTAACAGGCTTTGAGGTATGTATTTAAGATATGTAAAAATATTACCGCATAGACAGTAGCCCCTGATGCTCAGTTTGGTGTTCGGAAAGAAAAAACGAACTGAGGATCTAATAAGATGTACGCAGGAGTCTAACATAAGTATGTCAATATGGGGAATGCAGGCTGCGCTGCTAACCTCTGCCGCACTGACTGCGGAGGTCAATGCATTGAAGCAGAGCCTCGAGAGGTCCGAGAACGAGCTCATGCTTGCCAAGAAGCAGCTCGAGGACAAGGAAGGTAAGTAATACCTTATGGAAGTATATAAAAGATGTGGTTGCAAAAAATGACAGGAATAACGTGAGTATTGCAGGGGCCAAGAACGAGGTGGCGACCCTGAAGGAAGCGGTGTCCAAGGTCGAAAGCAATGCGGCCGCGGAGCGCACCGAGCGAGAGAAACAGGAGGCGCGGGTGGCGGAGGTGCGGCAAGAGCTCCAGGCTCTCGTGGAAAAACACGAGAGTTTGGAGCGTGACTCAAGGACTCGAGAGTTCGAGCTGGCCTCGGCCCTTGAGAGCGCCAAAGCCGCTAAGGCCGAAGCCCAAAAAGCCCTTCAGGAAATTGAGGCAATGAAGAAGATAGCGGCGGGTAAGGCATTCTTCATGCAAAGCAAGCACGTGCAAGTGAATTACTTGTTACTTTCCCGAATCCAGAGCTCTCTAGGAGCATTTGCAGATCTGCCCTGCAGTGTGTCTGACGCTATTGTATTCTACCGGGCCGAGGAGGGGAGCTCGACGGAGAAGGTGTTCTGGTCTCAGTATGCTGAGGCCGGACACCCGGTGCCCTTAAGCGACCAGCTGAAGCAGCTAGTCGAGCTCCATAGGGTGGTCGAACAGGCCATGAAGGGCCTCATAGTTCGGGTGTGGCCTAAGGAAGCCATGCCTGGGAGCTACTTTGGGCTGGTGAGGCGGCTGGTGGACGCCTGTCCATGGATTGAAGTCGTCAAAAGCTCCGTCTGCATCGAAGGTGCCCGTAGGGCCCTTGCCCGTGCTAAAGTGCACTGGGGCAAGATGGACGCTGAGAAGCTTGTGACGGACGCTCCACCGCCGGGCAGGGAGTATTGCAAGCCCGAGATGTATTATCAGGGCGTCCTGAAGGGTGCCCGCCTTATAGCGGGTGAATGCTCCAAAGATGTAATTTTTGACTAAACTCGCATTTGTTATCATGTACACTTGAAAACTTGTTCATATGCGCTAAGCAACTCTTTTGAATTTAAAATATTGCCTTCTGCCCCCATGCCACGAGTGCTGGGGTGTTCGGGATAAACTTGAGCGCTCTTTTTCCCACTCTTGGGTCCTTCGAGGGAGGAGCTCAACGCAACGAACAAGGCAACTGGACTATAATGCTTGAACAATCTCACTTAGCCATAGAATTCTATAATTTTAAATTTCGGCAAAGCCCCTAGTATTCGGAAGACCGAGTTCGGGGCGCTATCCACGCCTGGGCCGGACAAAGCCGACTCCTCGCTCTAAGCGGCATAAGTCTTTAGGGACTCGAAAAACCTCTCGAACAGCGACCGGATCTCGCCCTATCATGTCGGTCAGTTTTAGCTTTCTCCACTAAGGTGCTCAACCCAACTCAACCGGGGCACAATCGCAGTGGTTCTCCCAGCGCTACCTTAGCCGATATAATGGAACGTAAGGTACCAAAACATGGGAGCCGGGCAAACCCAACTATTGACCAAGACATGATTCGGAGCCGATGCATATAATGCTACAAGTTCGGGGTGCCGCACTTGTGAAAGTGTTCGGACTTATCACACCATATTTTGGGGTACTTAAGCCCCTGGTGTATTTGGCCATACCAAAGTGTACGGGTGCAACATGTCATAAGTGAACATGTATAGATAAGAAAAAGGAATGCAATAATAGGCAAAAGTTGTGCATTGTTTAATAAAAAAGCTGCGGTAAAAGCAGAACGATACAAATAGTGCGATAAGGAAGGGACGGGACTAGTTGACATGTCCCCCTCCAGGAGCGAGCTGCGGGATGATATGTAAAACAAGTATACTGCTCGTTATAGAGACCACCTGGACACTCGACGTAGCTTTCTGCTTCCCTGGCTGTTGCATCGTGTGTTCGGCAATTCTACTGCCAGACAGGGCTTCTTGAGAAAGGAGTCCTGAAAGTAAGAAAAAAAAGGAATGACACAATCGGGAGCCCCTGGTGCGGTTGAGCCGCATTCTGGGCCTGCCATGGTCGTGCCCCTCCCCCTATGCCCATGGTATTTCCAGAGCGTAATTATGTACGCGTAGTACTGGTTTCGCAATTTCGCGAGGGCTATGGTTGGGGCCGCATTGCTACGTGTGCTCGGAACGTGCCAGGCGGTCTTGTTGTAGGTTACTTCGGGCGCGCTTGACGGTGTCTGGACGTTTGATAGCCGGACTCGAGAATCGCCTTGAGAGGCTGCTTTGTACTTCCGCCACGAGGGTGATACGTCTCCGTCGTATCTACTTTTCCAAACACTTTTGCCCTTGTTTTGGACTCTAACTTGTATGATTTGAATGGAACTAACCCGGACTGATGCTGTTTTCAGCAGAATTGCCATGGTGTTGTTTTATGTGCAGAAAACAAAAGTTCTCGGAATGACCTGAAACTCCACGGAATATCTTAGAATAAATAATAAAAAAATCCTCACCAAAGATGAAAGCCAGGGGGCCCACACCATGTTCACGAGGGTGGGGGGGCGCGCCCCTCCCCCTGGGCACACCGCCCTACCTCGTGGGCCCCCTGGTGGCCCTCCGACGCCAACTTCAACTCCATATATTGGCTTTCGGGGAGAAAAAAATCAGAGAGAAAGTATCATCGCGTTTTATGATACGGAGCCGCCGCCAAGCCCTAATCTCTCTCGGGAGGGCTAATTTGGAGTCCGTTCGGGGCTCTGGAGAGGGGGATTCGTCGCCGTCGTCATCATCAACCATCCTCCATCACCAATTTCATGATGCTCACCACCGTGCGTGAGTAATTGCATCGTAGGCATGCTGGACGGTGATGGGTTGGATGAGATTTATCATGTAATCGAGTTAGTTTTGTTAGGGTTTGATCCCTAGTATCCATTATGTTCTGAGATTGATGTTGCTATGACTTTGCTATGCTTAATGCTTGTCACTAGGGCCCGAGTGCCATGATTTCAGATCTGAACCTATTATATTTTCATGAATATATGTGTGTTCTAGATCCTATCTTGCAAGTCTATAGTCACCTACTATGTGTTATGATCCGGCAACCCCGAAGTGACAATAATCGGGACCACTCCCAGTGATGACCATAGTTTGAGGAGTTCATGTATTCACTATGTGCTAATGCTTTGTTCCGGTTCTCTATTAAAAGGAGGCCTTAATATCCCTTAGTTTCCATTAGGACCCCGCTGCCACGGGAGGGTAGGACAAAAGATGTCATGCAAGTTCATTTCCATAAGCACGTATGACTATATACGGAATACATGCCTACATTACATTGATGAACTGGATCTAGTTCTGTGTCACCCTATGTTATGACTGTTACATGATGAACCACATCCGGCATAATTATCCATCGCTAATCCGGTGCCTACGAGTTTTCCATATACCGGTTTACGCTTATTTACTTTTCCGTTGCTACTGTTACAATCACTACAAAAATACCAAAAACATTACTTTTGCTGTCTTTACTTTTGTTACCGTTACCACCACTATCATATTACTTTGCTACTAAACACTTTGCTGCAGATACTAAGTTTCCAGGTGTGGTTGAATTGACAACTCAGCAGCTAATACTTGAGAATATTCTTTGGCTCCCCTTGTGTCGAATCAATAAATTTGGGTTGAATACTCTACCCTCGAAAACTGTTGCGATCCCCTATACTTGTGGGTTATCAAGACCTTTTTCTGGCGCCGTTGCCGGGGAGCATAACTCTATTCCTTGAGTCACTTGGGATTTATATCTGTTGGACACTATGAAGAATTTGAAAGATGATCAAACTACTATTTTGCCGTCAACTACGAGGGGAGGTAAGGGATTGCCATCTAGCCTTGCACTAGATTCTCCTTCTGTTATGAGTAAGTTTGCGACACCTAAACCTACTACTGCTATTGATTCTGATATGTCACATGTTATTGATGATGCCACTTCTGCTATGCATGATACTTATGATGAAACTACTTCTATGCTTGATACTACTATGCCACTTGGTGAATATCTTGATGAGCAAATTGCTAGGTCTAGAGAAAGAGAAATTATTGAACCTGAACACGATAATGTGAGTGATGATGAACCTATGCCTGCTATTCCTGAGGGTTATCTATTTAATGTTGAATCTATTGAAGCTGTTCTTGCTTGCCAGGATAGTCTTGAACATAAGAGGTTGCTAATTAAGTGGAGTAAAGAATCTTTTAGAGGTAGGATGAGACCCGACCCTGCTTTTGCTACTTCACCTATCTGTGTTCCTGATCAGGATTATTATGATTTTTCTGTCGATCCAGATATAATTACTTTGGTTGAATCTGATCCTTTTTATGGCTATGAATCTGAAACTGTTGTGGCACATCTTCGTAAGTTAGATGCTATAGCTGGCCTGTTTACTAATAATCAGAGATCACGCCACCTTTATTTACTCAAAATATTTCCGTTCTCATTAAAGGGTGATGCTAAGAAATGGTTTAATTCTCTTGATCTTGGTTGTGTGCAAAGTCCCTAGGATATGATTTATCACTTCTCTGCTAAATATTTCCCTGCTCATAAGAAACAAGCTACTTTGAGGGAAATATACAATTTTGTGCAAATTGAAGAAGAGAGTCTCCCACAAGCTTGGGGGAGGCTTCTCAAGTTACTTAATGCTTTGCCTGATCATCCTCTTAAGAAACCTGAAATATTTGATATCTTTTATAATGGACTAACTTATGCTTCCAGAGATTACCTGGATAGTTGTGTTGGTTCTCTTTTCAAGGAAAGAACACCGGATGACGCTGAAATTTTATTGAATAATATGTTGGCAAATGAAAATAATTGGGCACCTCCTGAGCCAACTCCTGAGCCAATTACTGAGCCAATTACTGTGTTCTATTTCTCAGTCCCGAAGATATGCAAGAGGCAAAGAAATCTATGAAAGAAAAAGAGCCATTTGCATTTCTGTCCCTAACTCGAACCACCTAATCACATATACCCCTAATTCGAAAGCCTGCTCAAAAATGCCCCTCCGCCGTTAGGTGCCCTTACAAAAATGCACTTATGCGCCATTACCGTCCGGTCAAAGAGCTTTGACCATCCTAAAAAAATAGCAAAAAAATCTAAAAATCTAAATTTTTGTGAGATCGAAATTACTCATGTGCGCAAGGTGCGTGCAAATTTTCTTGCTATTTTGACATTCCAGGAGCTCGTGGCGAGGAAAACAGTTAATCTGTACACTTGTGAACAGTAAATTTGAAATAAAATAGCAAGAAAATTCAAAAAAATATGAAATTTTTTGGCATCATGGGGGCTTGGGTGGACAAGGTGCTTGCAAGTTTTTGTGATCAAATGACATGCGAGGACCTCTAGCAAAAAATAACAAAATAGTCATTTTTTCCAAAGTTTTTTCCCGAGCCAAATTTTGTTTTTTTCTCCACGAGCTCCTACAGTCTCCAAACACAACAAAAATTTGCACGCACCTTGCAGACCCGAGCCACTTTGATGCCAAAAAATTTCATATTTTTTTGAATTTACTGTTCACAAGCATATATATTTACTATTTTTCTTGCCACGACCTCCTGGAATGTCCAAATAGCACGAAAATTTGCACGCATCTTGTGAACCTGAGTATCTCTGATCCCACAAATTTTCATATTTTTTAGATTTTTTTGCTATTTTTTTCAGGACGGTCAAAGCCCTTTGACCAGCTTTGACTGGCTTTGACCGGACGGTAACGGCGCAGAAGGGCATTTCTGTAAGGGCACCTAATGGCAGAGGGGCATTTTTGAGCAGGCTTTCGAATTAGGGGCAAATGTGAGTAGTGGGTTCGAGTTAGGGACATAGATGTAAAAGACCCAAAGAAAAAGGTATTAAAGCTGAAGATGTTAAGAATTACCTCCTATTAAAGAAATGCATGGTCTTAATTTACCGCCTGTTGAAGAAGTATATGATCTCAATTACTTATTTACTGAAGAACCTCCCGATATCCCGACACAGGTAGTAAAGGTAAATTCTCTCTATAGATATGATAAAGCTGAAGTTCCTCCTACTAAAATTGCTAGTCAGTGCTTGGATGAGTTTGATGACTTTATGTTTAAGCAAGATGACTTTAATGCTTATTTTGGTAGACAACTAAAACATAATACCTTTATGATTAAACGCTTGAGTGATTATATGGCTGATATTAGAGGTGAACTTAAACTTGTTAGCAAACATGCTTCTATGGTTACCACTCAAGTAGAACAAGTACTTAAAGCTCAGAAAAAAGTGCTTGATGAAATGAATAGTAAGAAAAATGATTATGCTGTTAGAGTGGCTACTAGAACTGGTAGAATAACTCAGGAACCTTTGTATCCTGAAGGCCACCCTAAGAGAATCGAGAAAGATTCTCAGAGAAATAATATTGATATGCCTAGTTCTTCTAAGAGGAAGAAAAAGAAAAATGATAGGACTGTGCAAACTTCTAGTGAACCTATTGCTGAACCACCTGATAATCCAAATGACATCTCTGTTTCTGATGCTGAAACACAATCAGGTAATGAACATGAACCTAGTGATAATGTTAATGATAATGTTCATGTTGATGCTCAACCTAGTAATGATAATGATGTAGAAGTTGATCCTGTTATTGATCTTGATAACCCACAATCAAGGAATCAACGTTATGACAAAAGAGATTTTGTTGTTAGGAAACACGGTAAAGAAAGGGAACCATGGGTTCAGAAACCCATGCCTTTTCCTCCGAAACCATCCAAGGAAAAGGATGATGAGGATTTTGAGCACTTTGCTGAAATGATTAGACCCATCTTTTTGCGTATGCGATTAACTGATGTGCTCAAAACAAATCCTTATGCTAAGTACATGAAGGATATCATTACTAATAAAAGAAAGATACAGGAAGCTGAAATTTCCACCATGCTTGCTAATTATACTCTTAGGGGTGGAATACCAAAGAAACTTGGAGATGCAGGAGTACCTACTATACCATGCTCCATTAAAAGAAATGATGTTAAAACTGCTTTATGTGATCTTGGAGCCGGTGTTAGTGTTATGCCTCTCTCTTTATATCGTAGACTTGACTTGAATAAGTTGACACCTACTGAAATATCTTTGCAAATGGCTGATAAATCAATTGCTATACCTGTCGGTATTTGTGAGGATGTGCCTATTGTGGTTGCAAACGTTACTATCTTAACGGACTTTGTTATTCTTGATATTCCCGAGGACGATAGTATGTCTATTATTCTTGGAAGAACTTTCCTTAATACTGCAGGGGCTGTTATTGATTGCAACAAAGGCAATGTCACTTTTCATGTTAATGGTAATGAGCATACGGTACACTTTCCGAGGAAACAACCTCAAGTTTATAGCATCAACTCTATTGGAAAAACCCCATCGATTATATTTGGAGGTTTTGAATTTCCTCTCCCTACTGTCAAGAAAAAGTATGATATTCTTATTGTTGGGGATTTTCATATCCCCGTTGAGGTAACTTAGTGTCATTCGAAATTTCTCCGGTTCCATGATTATTCGGAATGAGTTTGTTAACAAGACTTGATCAACCTTGTTAGTGGGTTCATTTTGATGATCACGAGATGGATGAAACTAGAAGCACAACCTTCTGTACCCTTTTTATATTTTCTGTTATTTAGTAGAAATAAAGTAAAATAATATTTTTCTGTCTGTTTCCTGATTTATCGGTGCAATATAAAAATATCCCGAAAATAAAGTCCTCAGAATGCCATGCCAATTTAATAAGATTTTTTCGGGAATATTTGAGAATTTACTGTGCAAAAATTATCACGGGGGGAGCTACCACCTGGCCATGAGGGTGGAGGGCGCGCCCTACCCCCGTAGGCGCGCCCCCTGCCTCGTGGGCCCACGGTGGCCCTCCTCCACTTATTCCTGCACCCATCTTCTTCCTCTGTCTCACACAAACACAAAAAACCAACTCAAACACGAGTTCCAGCCCCGTTGCTGTGATTTTCGATCTCCTTGCTCAAAGCACCTCTCGCAAAACTACTTGGGGAGATTGTTCCTTGGTATGTGATTCCTCCATTGGTCCAATTAGTTTTTGTTCTAGTGCTTTATTCATTGCAAATTTGTGATGCATAGGTGACCATGTTCTTGAGCTTGCATGTCAAATTTATATGGTTCCAAGTAGTTCCAATGCTTCATATAGGCTCTAGGCACTTGTGGGAGTTGTTGCTATCAATTTTATTGAGGTTGGTTCACTTTTATTTGAAGTTACTAAAAATTTCAGAAATTTTTCAGAGGAAACAATATGCTTAGGAGGATGTTCCAAGGTGGTCCTTCAAGGAAGCAAGGTCCCAGGCTTGCGATACGTGATGCTGACGAGGAACCACCAAGAGACACTCCTGTGAGGCCTTGTGAATGGCCATCGGAAAATTTTATGAATCAAGTGGGAATTAAAGAAGAATTCTACGCATATTTGCGTAATGCCGATCTTGAGGACTTTGAAGCTGATAAATGCCCACAGTATCGTGACCTCACAAGTTCATTTGTGGGGAGACATTCGAGAGGAAGATATATTATTACCAGAGAGGAGGCAGATGAGTACGAAAGGAGAGTGGAGGCTGCTCGACTCCATGCTACAGCTCAGGCGGCGATAGCCGCTGCGTCACACTACGACCCCAGCTTCACCTACGGATATCCGCCAGGCCATCCCTGGCAATAGACCAACTTAGGCCAAAATCCTAAGCTTGGGGGAGTACGTATTTCTCACCGATATTACATTCATGTTCACACACACTCATTGCTAGATGTCGGTGCTCATACTCTTTCATTGTATTATTCATGCTAGTTTAAATTTCTTTTTCCTACTTTCTTCTTTTGTGTTTTATAAACTAAAAATAAAAATAAAAAATTAGTTAGTTTACTTTCCATGCTTGTAGTAGAATTAAAAAGAAAACCCAAAAATATTTCCCGTTCTTCTTTTACTTGTTGGGAGCTTTCCCGTGTAAATAGTTTTTATTTCTTTTTCTTTCTTTGGGGGTCGAGAAAACCATATTGAAAATGCTTAGTGGCTCTTTTATGCATGATTGATTATCTTTCCCTACTAATAAACCAGCGATCGCTTCTGATCGTCCGTCATTGGTCATTTTGCAAAAAAGTCCCCCTGTTTCTTAGGAATTAACCCGTGGTCCTACTTAAATCTGGATAACATTTCGTTTTTTGCAAAAAACACCCTGCCTCCACTGAACCGCCATGAATGCCCCGCCGCTTGCCGCCGGCGCTGACTCCGCAGAAGCCAAGGCAGGAGATGCGTCACGGCGGGCGTATGCGCCGCCCGAGCCCAGGAATGGGGCGAGGCACGCCATGCGTTGGGTGCCTGCGAGAGAAGTGAGAGATGAGCGGGAGAGAAAAGGGAGGACGGGAGAAAGGAGATGGAAGGCCAGAGGGAGAGAGAAGAGAGCGGTGAGGTGCGGCGGCGGTCCTGTTGTTGGTGCTGCTCGCCGGTGGCGAGCCGGCCATCAGCGCGAGGAGGTGAGCTAGAGGGTGGATGTGCCGGTCGTAGGGGAGGAGGGCGCCAACGGCCGGCGAACTCCAGCCGCCAGGCTCCCTGCATGCTCCGTGCATGACCTGGGAAGGGGACAATAAAGAATTGAGAGGAAGAAGGAGAAAGCAGGGAGAAGGAGAGTGTTATGGGGCTGCGTGCGCGAGTACACGGGAGGTGGATCGGGTGCTGAGCGGAGGAGGACGGAGGCTTGTTGGTGGCCTCGATCTGCTCTGGATCGCGCTGCGCTGCATGGTGGGAGGGGGGCTAGCAACAGCAGCGGCCGTTGAGGGAGGGAGGGTGCTGCGTGGTAGTTTCAGAGAGATGGGGAGAGAAGATAGGAAAGGAATCGGGGATGGGGGAGAGAAGAGGACGATAACTGCTGAAACGATAAGGTTGGAGGTTAGCGGTGAGCGGCTGAGACGAGGACGAGGATGAGAATAGCGGTGCCGTGGGGCCAGACGACATGCGTCGCCTGCTCGAGATGGCTACTTTGTCTACAGCTGGATATAGGACACCCGAGCAGGCTTGAGTGGACACGGGAGCACTCGCCGAAATAGGACTAAATTAGCCATCAAATCGTTCGATTCTGGGCGTGCACATCTGATTACTTTTCTGTATCAACGTACACATGCCGGGTTTGGTTTTACTTTTTTTTCCTTATTGAAGATTTGCATTTGTTTCTGTTTTTGACTGACTGCATAGATCAGGACACACACGACTGAAACATACTCCCTCCGTCCGGAAATACTTGTCCTATAAATGGATAAAATGGATGTATCTATAACTAAAATAAGTCTAGATACAACCATTTCTGGGACAAGTATTTCCGGACGGAGGGAGTATATGCCTAGACGTCCAATGAAATAAATACATAAATTATCTCTGGCCACTGATTCCGATTTATACAAGTGCATAATAAAACATAGGCGCAAAACATAGGCAATTACATATCATGGCTACAAAGTCTTCAATTGTTCTCAATAAAGTTGTTATTCCAAATCAGGAAGAATATGCCATGCTTGATGTCCCTGAAGAAGTTGTTTTCTAGAGAAGTCCCTGAAGATGGTTATGTTGAAGGTGGTATGGAGGAACGAGGCAACCAGCTTATACATCCTTTCGACCCGAACATTGATGCTATGAAGAAAAAAGAATCAGATAAAATTACTTTGAAAGAGATGCATATATGATATTTTTATTTTCTGATATCATTGCAATGGTTAATCTATCAGTGTGGTATGCTTAGTCACTAGGCATCGACAAAACGCTCTACAATGTTGTACTGTAGTCAGGCAAAAAACATGATGAATATAGAAGTGCTCTTACTTTAGTATCATTTTTTGCTTTCTAAATTGCTTCAAGGAAAAACTTGATCAGTAGTCTAGCATGGAAACAGCACATACATTCTCATGCTTATGTCCAACATAATTATATTTATTTATAAGTAGCTGCATATGCTCTATTTATGATGCAAATTTTATATTTGATATTTAATCAACATCATCTTCATATAGTATACAAAACTCTCATGCAGGCAAGCAATTTGGATGGCAATCTCGAGTCATGGATCCCAGCGAATAAAAAAGAAAAAAATATAGAGCAGTATGTATGAACGACCAGTGAAGAAAAACAAAAAAAGCATCATGAAGCGTATGAACCAAACAAAAGAATTAAAGATTCAACCCAGTTGCCAAAAGAATCACTGTTCAAGATATCTTCCGACATTCCGATAAATCGCCCGGTTTATCGCTTACCGGTGTCTGGCCGATAAGATAAATCGGCTGATAAATGAGCCGATATAGCGATAAATCGGTTGATATGTCGATAAACTAGCCGATTTACCCCTTATCATGGGTCGATCGATAAGTTCACGATAAGCGATATCCCAAACATTAAAATACACACAAGGGAAGAAGAAATATGCAAACGTTAAGCCAACACAGAAGATAAAAAAGTGCGCATGGGAAAGGCAGAAATACACAAATATGCAACCAGGACAAAAAAACCTAGAATAGAGCAAATTATAGCTAACCGTGAATTGAGGCGCAACACACTAAACAAAGATTCAATTGCGATGAAGAATCATGCATATATCATCACAGAACAGGAAGTTAATACATCTATACGACTAGGACTGCATGGTTAGCACACACACAACATCCTTAGACGCTAGGCGAAGTATACGACATTATCATTGTGTGATATCAGTAACTCAACGTAAGTGTTGTGTCTGTGATTTTTTATTATCAGCACAATGATTAATTTACAGGTGAGATATGCATTGTCATTATATATTGACGGTCTAATGTACAATATCATATAGAAGTCAGGCAAAAACATCTTGTGCACCCTTACTTCAAAAATCCTTTGGATTAGTAACTGAACTCTTGGAGAATTTGCTTCCAAGTCGAGAAAATGCACTCGATGAAAGTCCTCCATGCACCCCTCTCTTCAACCACTGCCCCTCTACCCCGTAGCAACGCACGGGCATGTTTCCTAGTTTATACCTAGAGCCCATATTACTTGTCTTCTCTCTTGAGTTGAATGCTTGCAGATTCCAGCTTAGTCCAATGCACGTGCACTCTTATTATTATACACACCGCTCGGTCGTGCGAGTGAAAGGCAATAATGATGATATATGATGAACTTATTGAGAAGAGAAAAGCTGGTACGAACTCGACCTCTTTTGTTTTTGTAAATATGATGATTCATCGTTCCTGATTCAGCTATTATGAAGTAAACATATTTGCAATGACATTTAGAGATTATAGTTGCTTGTGTCATGCTTGATTAGCTATGAGTTATAATGGTTTACCTTGTGTGCCAACATGCTATTAGAATGATTATGATATGGTATGATGGGGTGGTATCCTCCTTTAAATGCATTAAGTGACTCGACTTGGCACATGTTCACGCATGTAGTTGAATCCAATCAACATAGCCTTCATGATATTTATGTTCATGGTGGATTATATCCTACTCATGCTTGTACTCGGTGTGAATTAATTTTAATGCATGTTTACGACTGTTGTCGCTCTCTCAGTTGGTCACTTCCCAGTCTTTTGCTAGCCTTCACTTGTACTAAGCAGGAATACTGCTTGTGCATCCAAACTCCTTAAACCCCAAAGTTATTCCATATGAGTCCACCATACCTTCCTATATGCGGTATTTACCTGCCGTTCCAAGTAAATTTGTATGTGCCAAACTCTAAACCTTCAAATAAACATTCTGTTTTGCATGATCGAATAGCTCATATGTCAACTAGAGCTGCCCTTATCTTCCGTGTTAGGCGGGTTATTCTCAAGAGGAGTGGACTCCGCTCCTCATTCACGAGAAAATGGCTGGTATTCAGGATGCCCAGTCCCATGCTTTATGCAAACTAAATCAAAATAACTGCAAACAAAACTCCCCTTGGGACTCGTTGAATGTTGGAGGCACTCGTTGTTTCGATCAAGCCATGGATTGATGCTTGTGGAGGAAGGGGAGTATAAACTTTACCATTCTGTTTGGGAACCGCCTATAATCTGTTTAGCATGGAAGATATCATCGTCTTTTAGTTGTTATGTTGACAATGAAAGTATGCCGCTCAAAATATAATTTATCTCTATTTCAAAACCGAGCTCTGGCACCTCTACAAATCCCTGCTTCCCTCTGTGAAGGGCCTATCTATTTACTTTTATGTTGAGTCATCACCCTTCTTATTAAAAAGCACCCGCTGGAGAGCACACTGTCGTTTGTCTTCATTATTATTGGTTTATATTGGGTATGACTTGACTGGATCTCTTTTACCATGAATTACAATGTTTAGTTAGTCCTTGATCTTTAAAGGTGCTCTGCATTTATGTTTTGCGGTCTCAGAAAGGGCTAGCGAGATACCATTTTGTTATATCATGTTATGATTATTTTGAGAAAGTGTTGTCATCCGAGTTTTATTATTATGGCTCGCTAGCTGATTATGCTATTGATATGAGTAATTGTGAGACCTACGTGTCATTGTGAGTACGGTTAGTTCGTAATAATTGCTGAGACTTGAATGCTGGCTTTTCATGTTTACAACAACAAGAGCAAACAGAGTTTGCAAAAGTTTTTCTTTTTCTCTTTCAGTTTGTCAACTGAATTGCTTGAGGACAAGCAAGGGTTTAAGCTTGGGGGAGTTGATACGTCTCCGTCGTATCTACTTTTCCAAACACTTTTGCCCTTGTTTTGGACTCTAACTTGTATGATTTGAATGGAACTAACCCGGACTGATGCTGTTTTCAGCAGAATTACCATGGTGTTGTTTTACGTGCTGAAAACAAAAGTTCTCGGAATAACCTGAAACTCCACGGAATATCTTAGAATAAATAATAAAAAATCCTCGCCAAAGATGAAGGCCAGGGGGCCCACACCCTGTTCACGAGGGTGGGGGCGCGCCCCCCTACCTCGTGGGCCCCCTGGTGGCCCTCCGACGCCAACTCCAACTCCATATATTGGCTTTTGGGGAGAGAAAAATCAGAGAGAAAGTATCATCGCGTTTTACGATACGAAGCCGCCGCCAAGCCCTAATCTCTCTCGGGAGGGCTGATCTGGAGTCCGTTCGGGGCTCCGGAGAGGGGGGTTCGTCGTCGTCGTCATCATCAACCATCCTCCATCACCAATTTCATGATGCTCACCGCCGTGCGTGAGTAATTGCATCGTAGGCTTGCTAGACGGTGATGGGTTGGATGAGATTTATCATGTAATCGAGTTAGTTTTGTTAGGGTTTGATCCCTAGTATCCATTATGTTCTGAGAATGATGTTGCTATGACTTTGCTATGCTTAATGCTTGTCACTAGGGCCCGAGTGCCATGATTCCAGATCTGAACCTATTATGTTTTCATGAATATATGTGTGTTCTAGATCCTCTCTTGCAAGTCTATAGTCACCTACTATGTGTTATGATCCGGCAACCCCGAAGTGACAATAATCGGGACCAGTCCCGGTGATGACCATAGTTTGAGGAGTTCATGTATTCACTATGTGCTAATGCTTTGTTCCGGTTCTCTATTAAAAGGAGGCCTTAATATCCCTTAGTTTCCATTAGGACCCCGCTGCCACGGGAGGGTAGGACAAAAGATGTCATGCAAGTTCATTTCCATAAGCACGTATGACTATATACGGAATACATGCCTACATTACATTGATGAACTGGAGCTAGTTCTGTGTCACCCTATGTTATGACTGTTATATGATGAACCACATCTGGCATAATTATCCATCGCTAATCCGGTGCCTATGAGTTTTCATATACTAGTTTACGCTTATTTACTTTTCCGTTGCTACTGTTACAATCACTACAAAAATACCAAAAACATTACTTTTGTTGTCTTTACTTTTGTTACCGTTACCACCACTATCATATTACTTTGCTACTAAACACATTGCTGCAGATACTAAGTTTCCAGGTGTGGTTGAATTGACAACTCAGCTGCTAATACTTGAGAATATTCTTTGGCTCCCCTTGTGTCGAATCAATAAATTTGGGTTGAATACTCTGCCCTCGAAAACTGTTGCGACCCCCTATACTTGTGGGTTATCAGAGGGCCGCCATATGCTCCTCCGTTCGGAGAGAGCGTTCGGTGTTTCCGTTCACCGTAATGACTCCTCTAGGGCCTGGCATCTTGAGCTTGAGGTATGCGTAGTGCGGCACCGCATTGCACTTTGCAAATGCGGTTCGTCCGAGCAATACATGATAGCCGCTGCGGAGCGGGACTATGTCGAAGATTACCTCCTTGCTTCGGAAGTTATCCGGGGATCCGAAGACCACTTCAAGTGTAACTGAACCTGTACAGTTAGCCTCTACACCTGGTATGATGCCTTTGAAGGTCGTCTTTGTGGGTTTAATCCTTGAGGGGTCTATGCCCATCTTGCGCACTGTATCATGATAAAGCAGGTTCAGGCTGCTGCCGCCGTCCATCAGGACTCTAGTGAGGTGAAATCCGTCAACGATTGGGTCTAGAACCATTGCGGCGAATCCGCCATGGCAGATGCTAGTGGGGTGGTCCCTTCGATCAAAAGTGATCGGGCAGGAGGACCACGGATTGAACTTTGGGGCGACTGGCTCCATCGCATATACGTCCCTTAGTGCACGCTTCCGCTCCCTTTTGGGTATGTGGGTTGCGTATATCATGTTCACTGAGGGAGTCCTGGACTAGGGGGTGTCCGGATAGCCGGACTATCATCATCGGCCGGACTCCAAGACTATGAAGATACAAGATTGAAGACTTCGTCTCGTGTCCGGATGGGACTTTCCTTGGCATGGAAGGCAAGCTTGGCAATACGGATATGTAGATCTCCTACCATTGTAACCGACTCTGTGTCACCCTAGCCCTCTCCGGTGTCTATATAAACCGGAGGGTTTTAGTCCGTAGGACAACAATCACAACAACAATCATACCATAGGCTAGCTTCTAGGGTTTAGCCTCCTTGATCTCGTGGTAGATCCACTCTTGTACTACCCATATCATCAATATTAATCAAGCAGGAGTAGGGTTTTACCTCCATCGAGAGGGCCCGAACCTGGGTAAAAACATCGTGTCCCTTGTCTCCTGTTACCATCCGCCTAGACGCACAGTTCGGGACCCCCTACCCGAGATCCGCCGGTTTTGACACCGACATTGGTGCTTTCATTGAGAGTTCCTCTGTGTCGTCACTGATGGGCTTGATGGCTCCTTCGATCATCAACAACGACGCAGTCCAGGGTGAGACTTTTCTCCCTGGATAGATCTTCGTATTTGGTGGCTTTGCACTGCGGGCCAATTCGCTTGGCCATCTGGAGTAGATTCAAAGCTACGCCCCTGGCCGTCGGGTCAGATTTGGAAGTCTAAACTTCACGGCTGACATCCGCGGAGACTTGATCTTCGACAGATTCAAGCCACAGCCGAGCGCGCCGCACTGTCACGATGGGCATGATTTAGCTCTGCTGCCGGACAGTGCCCTGGAGGCCGCACATGAGTCCGCTCCGACCCTTAGTTCGGAGCCGACCGCGCAGATCGAGGACGGGTGGCTAGACACCGCCTCGGGGGCTGCAACCTCTACGGCGATGGAGCCGAATACTGACTTTGTCCCTTGTAAAGCTCATGACTCCGAGGTGTCGGACTTCTCGCCGGACTCCGAACCTCCTGCGCCCCCTCCAATCGAATCCGATTGGGCGCCGATCATGAAGTTCACCACCGCGGACGTCTTTCAACACTCACCTTTTGGCGACATCCTGAATTCGCTAACGTATCTCTCGCTATCAGGAGAGCCCTGGCCGAATTACGGTCAGGATGGTTGGGATGCGGATGACGAAATTCAAAGCCCACCCACCACCCACTTTGTAGCCACTGTCGACGATCTAACCGACATGCTAGACTATGACTCTGAAGACATCGACGGTATGGACGACGATGCCAGAGATGACCAAGAACCAGCGCCTACGGGGCACTGGAAGACCACCTCGTCATATGACATATACATGGTGGACATCCCAAAGGATGGGAATGGCGAAGAAGCAGCGGAGGCAGATTCCTCCAAGAAACAGCCCAAGCGCCGGCGTCAGCGGCGCCGCTCTAAATCCCGCCACAGCAAGAATGGAGATTCCAGCACCGGGGATAATAACACCCCAGAGAGTTCCGAAGACAACCCCCTCCAGCAAGATTCAGCACAGGAGGATGGAGAAGCCAGCCCTCATGAGAGAGCGGCAGACGAAGAAGTAGAGGATGATAATTACATTCCTCCCTCCGGAGACGAGGCAAGCCTCGATGACAACGAATTCATCGTGCCCGAGGATCCCGTCGAACAAGAGCGTTTCAAACGCAGGCTTATGGCCACGGCGAACAGCCTGAAGAAAAAGCAGCAACAGCTTAGAGCTGATCAAGACCTGCTAGCCGACAGATGGACTGAAGTCCTTGCGGCCGAAGAGTATGAACTCGAACGCCCCTCCAAAAGCTACCCCAAACGCAAGTTGCTCTCCCGATTAGAGGAGGAGGCATATAAACTTGCATCACCAGAGCACAATACGGCTGACCGACCACCTCGTGGCCGCGACAGAGAGGCCTTTAGGCCGTCCATCAGAACCGTACCCCGGCATCACTCGAAAAGCACAAGGCCATAGGGGAACGCTCCGGACTTGCGAGACATATTGGAGGATAAGGCGAGACAATCAAGATCGATCTACGGATCACGTGGGCGCCCCACAATGCGCGATGACTACTGTCGCGCCGGATACAGCAACTCCGGCTGGGCCGAACACAGTAGACAAAGCTCGCTTGAGCTACGTCGTGATATTGCCCAATATAGAGGCGCCGCACACCCACTATGCTTCACAGATGAAGTAATGGATCATCAAATTCCTGAAGGGTTTAAACCCGTGAACATTGAATCCTACAACGGCACAACAGACCCCGCGGTTTGGATCGAAGACTATCTCCTTCATATCCACATGGCCCGCGGTGACGATCTTCACGCCATCAAATATCTCCCACTCAAGCTTAAAGGACCAGCTCGGCATTGGCTTAACAGCTTGCCAGCAGAGTCAATTGGGTGTTGGGAGGACCTGGAAGCCGCATTCCTTGACAACTTCCAGGGCACATATGTGCGACCACCAGACGCCGATGACCTAAGCCACATAATTCAGCAGCCAGACGAATCGGCCAGACAGTTCTGGACACGGTTCTTAACAAAGAAAAACCAAATCATCGACTGTCCGGATGCAGAGGCCCTCGCAGCCTTCAAACATAACATCCGCGACGAGTGGCTGGCCCGGCACCTAGGACGGGAAAAGCCGAAATCCATGGCAGCCCTCATATCACTCATGACCCGCTTCTGCGCGGGAGAGGACAGCTGGCTAGCCCACAGTAACAACCTCAGCAAAAATTCTGGCAGTCCGGATACCAAGGACCGCAATGGCAGGTCGCATCGAAACAAAAACAAACACCGCGTTAACGGCGATAACACTGAGGATACGGCAGTCAACTCCGGATTCAGAGGCTCTAAACCCGGTCAGCGGAAAAAGCCATTCAAAAGAACTACTCCGGGCCCATCCAATTTGGACCGAATACTCGAGCGCTCTTGCCAGATACATGGCACCCCCGAAAAGCCAGCTAATCACACCAACAGGGATTGTTGGGTATTTAAGCAGGCAGGTAAGTTAATTGCCGAAAACAAGGACAAGGGGCTGCATAGCGATGACGAGGAAGAGACCCGGCCGCCGAACAATAGAGGACAGAAAGGTTTCCCCCCACAAGTGCGGACGGTAAACATGATATACGCAACTCACATACCCAAGAGGGAGCGGAAGCGTGCACTCTGGGACGTATACGTGATGGAGCCAGTCGCCCCAAAGTTCAACCCATGGTCCTCCTGCCCGATCACTTTTGATCGAAGGGACCACCCCACCAGTATCCGCCATGGAGGATTCGCCGCATTGGTTTTAGACCCAATCGTCGATGGATTTCACCTCACTAAAGTCCTGATGGACGGCGGCAGCAGCCTGAACCTGCTTTATCAGGATATAGTGTGCAAGATGGGCATAGACCCCTCAAGGATTAAACCTACAAAGACGACCTTCAAAGGCGTCATACCAGGTGTAGAGGCCAATTGTACAGGCTCAGTCACACTGGAAGTGGTCTTCGGATTCCCGGATAACTTCCGAAGCGAGGAGTTAATCTTCGACATAGTCCCGTTCCGCAGCGGCTATCACGCTCTGCTCGGACGGACCGCGTTTGCAAAGTTCAACGCGGTGCCGCATTACGCATACCTCAAGCTCAAGATGCCAGGACCTCGAGGAGTCATCACAGTCAACAGAAACATTGAACGCTCCCTCCGAACGGAGGAACACACAGCGGCTCTCGCGGCAGAAGTACAGAGCAGCCTCTTAAGGCAATTTTCGAGTCCGGCCGTTAAGCGACCGGACACGGCCAAATGCGCCCGGAGTAACCTACAACAAGACCACCTGGCACGTTCCAAGCACACGTAGCAATGCGGCCCCAACCCCAGCCCTTGCATAATTGCAAGACTAGTCCTTCGCGTACATCATTACGCTCTGGAGATACCATGGGCATAGGGGGAGGGGCACGACCACGACAGGCCCAGAGTGCGGCTCAACCACACCAGGGGCTCCCAAGTGTGTCACTCTTTTTTCTTTTTTTTTCTTTTTTTTCTTACCCACAGGACTCCGTTCACCAGAGGCCCTGTCCGGCAGTAGACCTGCCGAACTCACGATGCAACAGCCAGGGAAGGAGAAAGGCTACGACGAACACTCAGGTGGTCTCCATTACGAGCATTGAATCTGTTTAATACACCATTCCGCAGCCTACCCCTGGAGGGGGGACATATTTAATAGTCCAATCCCTTGCTTACCGCACTATTTGTATCGTTCTGCATTCATGGCAGTATTTCTGTAATAAACAATGCATCACTTTTTGCTTATAATTGCATTTCTTTCTTATATATGTTCATTTATGACATGTTGCATCCGTACACTTCGGTACGGCTAAACACACTAGGGGCTTAAGTTCCCCACATTATGGTGTGATAAGTCCGAACACTTTCACAAGTGCAGCACCCCGAACTTATAGCATTATATGCATCGGCTCCGAATCATGTCTTGGGTCAATAGTTGGGTTTGCCCAGCTCCCATGTTTTGGTACCTTACGTTCCGTTTTATCGGCTAAGATAGCACTGGGAGAACCACTGCGATTGCGCCCCGGTTGAGCTGGGCGAGCGCCTCAGTGGAGAAAGCTAAAACTGACCGTCATGATAAGGCGAGAGCTGGTCGCTGTTCGAGAGGTCTTTTCGAGTCCCTAAAGACTTATGCCGCTTAGAGGGAGTGAGGGAGTCCTGGACTAGGGGGTGTCCGGATAGCTGGACTATCATCGTCAGCCGGACTCCAAGACTATGAAGATACAAGATTGAAGACTTCGTCCCGTGTCCTGATGGGACTTTCCTTGGCGTGGAAGGCAAGCTTGGCAATACGGATATGTAGATCTCCTACCATTGTAACCGACTCTGTGTAACCCTAGCCCTCTCCGGTGTCTATATAAACCGGAGGGTTTTAGTCCGTAGGACAACAACCATTACAACAATCATACCATAGGCTAGCTTCTAGGGTTTAGCCTCCTTGATCTCGTGGTAGATCCACTCTTGTACTACCCATATCATCAATATCAATCAAGTAGGAGTAGGGTTTTACCTCCATCGAGAGGGCCCGAACCTAGGTAAAAACATCGTGTCCCTTGTCTCCTGTTACCATCCGCCTAGACGCACAGTTCGGGACCCCCTACCCGAGATCCGCCGGTTTTGACACCGACATTGGTGCTTTCATTGAGAGTTCCTGTGTGTCATCACTGATAGGCTTGATGGCTTCTTCAATCAACAACAACGCCATCCAGGGTGAGACTTTCCTTCCCGGACAGATCTTCGTGTTCGGCAGCTTTGCACTGCGGGCCAATTCACTTGGCCATCTGGAGCAGATCGAAAGCTATGCCTCTGGCCATCAGGTCAGGTTTGGAAGCCTAAACTTCACGGCCGACATCCATGGAGACTTGATCTTTGACGGATTCGAGCCACAGCCGAGCGTGCCGCGCAGTCACGATGGGCATGATTTAGCTCTGCCGCCGGACAGTGCCCTGGTGGCCACACACGAATCCGCTTCGACCCATAGTTCGGAGCCGATCACGCAGATCGAGGACGGGTGGCTGGACACCGCCTCGGGAGCTGCAACTTCCACAGTGATGGAGCTGAACACTGACCTCGTCCCTTATAAAGCTCGTGACTCCGAGGCACCGGACTCCCTGCCGGACTCCGAGCCTCCTGCGCCCCTGCCAATCGAATCCGATTGGGCGCCGATCATAGAGTTCACTGCGGCGGACGTCTTTCAACACTCACCCTTTGGCGACATCCTAAATTCACTAAAGCATCTCTCGCTATCCGGAGAGCCTTGGCCGGACTACGGCCAGGATGGTTGGGATGCGAACGATGAAGAAATTCAAAGCCCACCCACCTCCCACTTTGTAGCCACTGTCGACGATCTAACCGACATGCTAGACTACGACTCTGAAGACATCGACGGTATGGACGACGATGCCGGAGACGATCAAGAACCAGCGCTCACCGAGCACTGGAAGGCCACCCCAACCCATGACGTATATATGGTGGACACCCCAAAAGGAAGCGATAACGAGGAACAACGGGGCGCGACAAAGGATAATCCCGCCGACAAACAACCAAAACGGCGACGCAGACGCCGCCCTAAGTCTCGCCTCGACAAAAACAGCACTCCTAATGACCCAGCAATAGAGCAGTGCAAACCAGTAGACGACGAACATGCAACCAAGCAACCGTCCGAACAGGACGAATCGGATAATCAATCCATGCCCGGCGAAACCAACAGTCCAGATGACCTCACGCCGGACACACCACCGGAGCATAAGAACCTTCACAAAAGACTCGTCGCCACTGCAAGAAGTCTGAAGAAGGAAAAACGGAAGCTCAAAACAGCGGAAGACATACTTAGAATGAGGTGGAGCAAAGTACTCAAGACCACGGACAAATATGGCAATGGCCACCAAACAAAGAGCTACCCGAAGCGCAAGCTGCTGCCTTAATTCGACGAGGAGGCCATAGAGCCCCCACAGTCAAAAAGCAAAGAGGCCGCCTGGCCGGATAGACAACCAGATGACAGGCCAAAAGCGACAAGCAGCGCCGCACACAAGCCGACTCATGATCCTCGAAAAACAAATGGCCCGGTCAGGTCCATTTACGGGCCAAAAAAGAGGGGCCCAGGAAGCAACACAGCATGCCAAGTGTTCGAAGATAGCGGCACACCCAAATACAGGGGCGCCGCACACCCACTATGTTTCACCGATGAGGTGCTGGATCATGAATTTCCAGCAGGGTTCAAACCCATAAACATAGAGGCATACGATGGAACAACAGACCCTGGAGTCTGGATAGAGGATTACATACTACACATACACATGGCTAGAGGAGATGATCTCCACGCCATAAAATATCTACCCCTCAAGCTCAAAGGGCCAGCTCGGCATTGGCTCAAAAGCCTCCCAGAAAACACTGTTGGAAGTTGGGAAGAGCTCGAGGACGCGTTTAGAGCAAAATTTCAAGGGACTTATGTCCGCCCTCCGGATGCAGACGATCTAAGTCATATAACTCAACAGCCCGGAGAGTCAGCGCGCAAATTCTGGAACAGGTTCCTTACCAAAAAGAACCAAATAGTCGACTGCCCGGACGCTGAAGCCTTAGCAGCTTTTAAACACAACGTCCGAGACGAATGGCTCGCCAGACACCTCGGCCAAGAGAAGCCGAGGACAATGGCCGCGCTAACAAGCCTCATGACCCGCTTTTGCGCGGGGGAAGACAGCTGTTGACACCAGATTTTGGCATGGTCACGAATTCGGGTTCGTATGCAAAAGTTAGAGGCAACGCTTTGCGGGCCGGCCCTGAATGAGAAAGTGTTCGGCCTTTGCCGGCTGAATGAAAACCTTGTTGGGGTAGAACCTTACCAATGTGAGGGCTTGCCGGCATGGAAACCTTGCCGGCGGAGAAGCTTGCCGGCATGGAAACCTTGCCGGCGGAGAAGCTTGCCGGTGTGAAATCTTGCCGAGGGAAACCTTGCCGGCGGAGAAACTTGCCGGCGTGGAAAGCTTGCCGATGGAAGCTTGTCAGTGTGAAATCTTGCCGGGGGAGAAATCTTGCTAGGGAGGAACCCTTGTCGGTGTAAAAACCTTGCCGGGGTGAAACCTTGTCGGTGTGGAAAGCTTACCCGGGTGGAAGGCCTGCCGGGATGGAGATTGTGATAGTCAAGCCGACGAGAAGTTGAAGATGGGCTCAGAAGCTAATTCAAATGATCATGGATGGAGAAATGTCCTACACGAAAGTTGTGCGCCTCGTCGAAACCATCGATTTTGATATAAAGATCGTCTCAATCCGAGGTCGTATGCAAAAGTTAGAGCCCGCACAGCGAGACCCTCCAGAGGGCAAAATGTGACGCCTGGAACCAGACACATATATGGGTGTGTCTGATGAGCTGCGTGAGTAATTATCTGTTGTGCACGAGCGATTTGACCCTCGAGATGACCTCTAGTGAAAAAACGTTCAACATGAAAGATATTCGTCTCGTCGAAACGGTCAAGATTGCTTTTGGACTCGTTTCCATCCAAGATTGTTTGCCATCACAAAAAGGACTAGCAAGGTACAGTCAGTATAAACCGAACAGTTTTGGAAAGTTCGGATAAAACTAGTCCGAATTTGACTAGGGTTTTGGACGTGAATTGATGCAATTTTCTTGTAAGGAAAGCCTAGATGAGTCCTTTTCTTGTACGGGAAGTCCAGTCGCCTCTTATATATGTTGGGGGTGACGGCCGATTGAAGAACACACAATCGAACAAATCAATATACTACTTTTTTCATCTACGTTTTATCTCTCCATTGTATTTCTCTCTCGTTCTTCGCTGTTCTTCGTGTTTAAGAGCTGCGAATCACGAGGCTCTAGGGGCGAGCAAATCGACCTAGGGCAGCCCATAGCCGCCGCACTCCCTGACGGGGTCCCTCTCGGGGGTGTGGGGTTTTCGGGTCTGCAAAAGCGCCCGTCGACTGTCTTGCGTATCGCGCTGTCGGTCGGGTCTCCTTCGACGTGAGCTGCGGTACATCAACCCCGGCGTCGAGGGTACACGTGACGTGTTCGTGTGTCAACACACTTTTTGGCGACTCCGCTGGGGAAAGAAGATCAATCATCATCATCCACCATGTCTGATCTTCCCAAGCCATCTGAGGTAGACGCCGATAACATCATTAAGCCTAGTCTTGATGAGATATCGGCCGATCATCGCCAAGTCTATGAGGAGTACAAGAAGGCGCGCAAAGAGAAGGATTTGCAGGAGTTCCTTGCAAAATTCAAGAAGGATCGCCAAGGCAACATCACTCCGATTGAAGAAATCAAGTTCCCTCCTCTTCAAGCCGAGCAGGTTAAACCCGCTGTGAGTACTACCTTTTCTCCTGAGCAGTGGGCTGAGATTGAGAGTCGTATAGCCGATGGTAACAATCTGGTCTATCAAACTTTCATAGAAAATACCAATGCTCAGAAAAATATATCTCAATCATCTAGTGGTAATGATGGTGTAGCTGCTAGTGTGCAAAACCCTAATCTGGCTTTACCTATCTCATCGGCGCCTCCCATGCTGATGACTTATTATCCTACTCAAACAAATCAGATTGTGACTGCACCCATTAATCCTATTATGAGCATATCAAGTTTGGCGGCAACGCCGAACCAAACCCTACCTACAGCTACAACCGCTCGGCCATTACCGAACTATAGTTCGGCATACATGCCACAGTTCATACCTACTGCTAGTACTTCTACTCCTCCTATGCCGCTACCACAAGTTGCATCGTCCACTATGGATGATGGTCTAGCTAATCTTAGAGAGGAGATGGCTAAGATGCTTCGAGAGAATTTTGGGGTTGAGTTACCTTGGAATTGGATTTACCAAAAGCCGTACCCCGAGTACTTTGATGCCATCCAATGCCCTCCGGGATATAAGATTCCAGATTTTGTTAAGTTCAATGGAGAGGGCACAAAAACCACATGGGAGCATGTTAGTCAATATTTAGCACAATTGGGTGAGGCAGGCTCATTGAATGAATTGAAAGTGCGTTTATTTCCTTTATCATTAACTGGTACCGCATTTTCATGGTTTTCTTCTTTACCGCATGGTTCCATTCGGGTTTGGTCGCAGCTAGAGCAGAAATTTCATGATCACTTTTACAGCGGCGACAATGAACTCAAGTTATCACATCTAACATCGGTTAAACAGAAGCATGATGAATCGGTCTCCGATTACGTCAAAAGATTCAGAGAAACGAAAAACCGATGTTTTAGTTTGGTGATAACCGAGAGAGACTTGGCAGACCTAGTATTGAGTGGTTTGAGAACTCCCATTAGAGAAAAGCTAGAAGGCTATGAGTTCTTAAATATTAACCAAGTCTTACAAAGGGCTTTGGCTCAGGAAAGCCGAAGCAAAGACCTCAAAGAAGTGCATAGATACAAAGCCGATCGTCCAAAGAGGAATATGGTGGAATATGACAGTGATCACTCGGACGATGAGGGTGATGTTTTTGCTACTGAATTTGTTTGGCCATCTAAGGCCAAACCCTTTACTTGCAATGATCTGAAACCGATTCATAAGAATCGTGATGAAGAGATGAAGTTTACTTTTAACATTGCTAAGTGTGATAGAATATTTGATGCTTTGCTGCAGGCTAAGATTATTAGAATATCTCATACTTTACCGCCGTTTGAAGAGCTAAAACGGCGTGCTTATTGCAAGTATCATAATTCTTTTTCTCATGCTACTAACGATTGCAATGTTTTTCGACGACAGATACAATCGGCCATTAATGACGGACGATTGAACTTTTCTGAGATGCAAGTTGATAAACTACCTTTTCCAATGAATACCATGGATTTGGAGGGGAAGAAGCTACTCATTCGGTCGGAGGTAGCCGAATCTACTAATAAATCTAATGTCATTGTTGGTGAGCCCAGGAAAGACAAGGAGGACAACAAGGTCTTGGGGAGACAGGTTGTGCTTGATAAGCAACCCGATGGCAAGGAAGTGATCAAAATCACCATCAAGAATCCTACACTCGGGGGGCAACCGCAAGTGCAAGGAAATACTCGTGTTAAATTTGTCAAGCCCAAGAGTCCAGAAGTTGGCAAGTGGAAGACGAATGAAGCTAAAGTGCAGCGCAAGAAAATCAAGCCAACTTTTGATATATTGTTGTCCAAGTATGCCAGTCATGCAGTCGGTTCTAGCTCCAACCGGTCATCAAATCTGAAGCGCTCAAGGTCACCTCCTCGGGAAGAATTTCAGCATCATGCAAGGCCATATGGGTCGTGGGCGCCGGGACCATGGGTGCCGCCACCCCCTATGTGCCATACTACATGGGAGACTTCAATGAAGGATGGTGGCAGCCCCCAATGGCCCCTTATGCTTTTCATTCGGGTTGGGCAGAACCAAGGAGGTCCGTTCGTGAGAGACTTTCCTTTCCCACACGAGGCCGTTTGAACAATGGTGTCAATCGGCCAGTGCAAGATAATCAAAAAAGGGTCGGCAAGCAAGAATGGCGTGTTAAGTCGCCAAGTGCTGCAATGGTCGAGTCAAGCAAAGGCAAGGAAAAAACCGATACCGACTCACTCATCTTGGGCTCCGAAACATTCGCCATACAACAGCCAATTATGCATAACGATCCGACTGAGCTGATACTTGCTATCGCGCCAAAGCACTCGGCTAATGACCTTGAAGCAAGCACCAGCCAAGTAAAAACGAGAGATCCTAAATACACTCAGCCAAAGTGGTGTCCTCCAGGGCTAACAAAGACACAAAAGAGGAAACTACAGAGGTTAAGGAGTCAAGAGATGGCAGAACAAGAGGCCGAGAAGTAAAGGGATAAGTTGTTCAATGACACTCGGCCTATGTTACCTACAAAACAAGTGTGGAGGCCCAAACAAATACAAGATGCAGTGGCTTCTACACCTATCACAGCAGCACCTGCACCACCAAAAGAGGACGACTCAATCATTGCATCGTCTATGTTACCTATTGCTTCCTCTTCACTCGGACAAATTTCAGAATCGGTGGATACACTCGATGAGGAGGCTGATATGTTAGATTACGAGTCTACACCGGTTCATGAAGGTATGGATATTAATATGGTGTATTATTTACCCGCTGAGTTTCGTGCTGTAGATGAGGAAGGGGAGGTGGCTCAGCTGGATTTTGGCCCTAAAAATGCAATATTCGAGAAGCCAAAAGACCCAGTAACGCATCTGAAACCGTTATATCTCAGAGGTCATATCAATGGTCACCGCTCACTCGAATGCTTGTTGATGGTGGTGCTGTGGTGAATCTTATGCCATATTCGGTCTTCAAAAAATTGGGGCTGCATGATGAAGAGTTGATAAAGACCAACATGGTGCTCAATGGATTTGAAGGCAAAGAGAAAACTGAAGCCAAAGGTGTGATGTATGTGGAGCTCACGGTGGGAAGTAAAACTTTGGCTACTGCATTCTTTGTCGCTAAGGTGCAAGGTAACTACAATGTTATACTAGGCCGTGATTGGGTTCATGCAAACCAGTGTGTGCCATCCACTATGCACCAGTTTTTGATTCAGTGGGTTGATGATGAAGTGGAAGTCATTCATGCGGATAACTCGGCCTGTGTTGCTTTGACCGATGCATCGGTAGATTGGCAACATCCCAATGCTACTTGCTTGACGGGACGTGACTTGTTAGAATTTGATTTTCTCAGCGCGACCAAGAATGGTTTTGTGCCTGTCTCTTTAAAGCCGACTGAATGCAATCGGCTCCAAAGTATGATATATTTAAATGGATCCTAGTTCCGAGTGGTTACAAAAACGTCTTGAAAAGTATCGGTTCAGTGAGAACGATATGTATGAGCCTATAGAGGAGTTGGATGACATGGATAAACTGGGACAAGGTTTTACATCAGCCGATCCATTAGAAGAGGTAGATATTGGAGATGGTTCAGTCACTCGACCGACATTTATAAACAAAAATTTGAAAGCCGATTGTAAGGCTAAGTTAATCAAGCTATTGAAAGAATATGTTTGTTGCTTTGCATGGGAATATCATGAGATGCCAGGGTTAAGCCGAAAGCTAGTGGAGCATCGGTTGCCTATAAAGGCCGGTTTTAGACTTTATAAACAGTCGGCCAGAAAATTTAATCCGAAAACATATGACCGGATCAAGGAAGAGATCGGTCGACTGCTTGAAGCAAATTTCATTCGACCTTGCAGGTATGCCGAGTGGATTTCTAACATTGTCCCAGTGAAGAAGAAAGGATCCGGCAAGTTGAGGGTGTGCATTGATTTTAGAGATTTGAATAGGGCTACACCCAAAGATGAGTATCCTATGCCAATAGCCGATATGCTTATTAATGATGCTTCTGGACATAAGGTTATTAGCTTTCTAGATGGTAATGCCGGATACAATCAAATTTTTATGGCCAAAGAGGACATGTACAAAACGGCTTTCCGATCCTGGTTTCCTTGGTTTATTCGAGTGGACAGTGATGACATTCGGATTAAAAAATGCTGGCGCCACATATCAAAGGGCTATGAATTTGATTTTTCATGATTTACTCGGTGTCATACTTGAAGTTTATATTGATGATATTGTTGTCAAATCGGATGCTTTTGAATCTCACTTGGCCGATTTACGTTTAGCTTTTGAAAGAATGAAAAAGTATGGACTGAAGATGAATCCTTTGAAGTGTGCTTTCGGCGTGTCAGCTGGCAAGTTTTTGGGTTTCATTATTCATGAAGATGGCATAGAGATTGATCCCAAAAAGATAGAGGCTATACAGAAAGTGGAGGCTCCAACATGCAAGAGAGATATGCAAAAGTTCCTTGGCAAGGTCAATTATTTGAGAAGGTTCATAGCTAATCTATCAGGGAAAGTTGATGCATTTACTCCTATCCTTCGGTTAAAAAATGCTGCTGATTTCACTTGGGGGGCAAAACAGCAAGAAGCATTTGATATGATCAAGAATTATTTGTGCACTCCTCCGGTGATGAAAGCACCAAAGCATAGGGAACCCTTCAGACTTTACATTGCAGCAGAGGAAGGAGTTATTGGTGCTGTTCTAACTCAAGAAACCGAAGGAAAAGAGCATGCTATCACTTATTTGAGCCGCCGCTTATTGGACGCAGAGACAAGGTATACATTTATTGAAAAATTATGTCTATGCTTATATTATGCTTGCACAAAATTGAGACATTATTTAGTACCGAGTGCTTGCATAGTAGCTTGTCAGACCGATGTCATTAAATACATGTTGCATAGGCCAATTCTTAGTGGTAGAATTGGCAAGTGGGCTTATGCTTTAATTGAATATGATTTGGCTTATGAATCTCTAAAATCCATGAAAGGCCAAATTGTTGCTAATTTCATTGTTGAACATCGGATTAATGACAAGCATGATGTTGATATGAACCTTGTTTCATTAGTACCATGGAGATTATACTTTGATGGTTCAGTTTGTAGCAATGGCCAAGGTGTTGGTATTGTTTATATATCTCCTCATGGTGCTGTTTTTGAAGCCTCATGCCGCTTAGAATATTTTTGCACAAACAATCAAGCCGAATATGAAGCATTGTTATTCGGCCTAGAGATGTTACTTGCTATAGGTGTTACACATATTGAGGCTTACGGTGATTCGTTACTAGTAGTGCAGCAAATATCTAAAGTCTTTCAGTGTTTTGACGAATCACTTAATGTTTATCTGGATAGATGTCTAGATATAATTTCTACTTTGGATTGTTTTAGCATTGCACATATATCTAGACATGACAATTGGAAAGCAAATGAGTTGTCACAACAAGCATCTGGATATCATGTTGATCATGGCATGTTTTTTATTTCTCAAAGTCCGATGTCTTGTCTTACCAGTATAGAAGAGGCCGAACCAGAACCCACTGATTCGGTCATTACCAAAAAATCTAGTGCAGATGACAATTCCGACTGGAGGAAGCCCATTGTTGCTTACTTGCGCAATCCGAGTGAAAGGGTGGACAGGGCTGTTTGGCGTATGGCTTTTAAATATACTATGAGGGATGATGACCTTTATCGCCGAACAGTTGATGATATTCTTTTAAAATGCTTGGATGAGGAACAAGCAAGAGTTGCTATGGGATAGGTACATGAGGGCATTTGTGGTACTCACCAGTCGGCTCCCAAGATGAAATGGTTATTACGACGTGCTGGGTTTTATTGGCCGACCATGATTAATGATTGCTTCAGATATTATAAAGGGTGCGAAGCTTGTCAAAAATTTGGTGATGTTCAATTGGCTCCTGCTGCTATGTTGCATCCTATTATCAAGCCGTGGCCTTTCAGAGGGTGGGGTTTAGACTTTATTGGGCAAATTCATCCATCTTCCTCAAAGGGGCATCGGTTCGTGTTGGTGGCAACTGATTATTTCACTAAATGGTCTGAAGCAGTACCTCTCAAGAACATGACACATACGGAGGTAATTCAATTCATAACCGAGCACATTATTCATAGATTCGGTATTCCTCAAACGTTGACTACAGATCAAGGTTCATCTTTTATGTCACACCAAGTCAGAGAGTTTACCGAATCTTATAATATAAAGTTGCTCAATTCTTCTCCATATTATGCCCAAGCTAATGGACAAGTTGAATCTAGCAATAAGATATTGATCAAGCTCATCAAAAAGAAGATTGAGGATAATCCAAGAAAATGGCATGAGTTATTGTCTGAAGCTTTATGGGCACATAGAATCTCAAGGCATGGTGCTACAAAGGTGACTCCATATGAGCTAGTATACGGTCAAGCGGCTGTTTTACCAGTGGAAGTGAATTTGAGTGCTTTGAGAATAGCCAAATAGAATGATTTATCGGCAATGGACTTTTACAATTTGATGATGGACAACATTGATGAAGTTGCTGATAAACGTTTGGCTGCTTTAAGGGCCATAGAGAGGGACAAGCTGAGGGTAGCCAGAGCTTACAATAAAAAGGTCAAGTTGAAGAATTTTCAAGTTGGCGATCTCGTGTGGAAGGTGATTCTACCAATTGGTTCAAGAGACAGAAAATTCGGGAAGTGGTCTCCAAGTTGGGAAGGTCCTTTTAGAATTGCAAGAATAGTTCCCGGAAACTCTTATTTGGTGGAATCTGTACAAGGGGTACTGTTACCTCGAGCTCTCAATGGCAAGTATTTGAAGAAATACCACCCAAGTGTGTGGCAAGAAGCCTAAGTGGGCAATGGCCGATATATGATTATCGCCCTTAGCACAAACATGGCCGATACCTGATTATCGTCCTGAGGAAAATAGATGGCCGATGGAGTGTTGACATCGTTCTTAGAACAAACACAGTACAAGTTATTTTTCGGCACACAAGCTTTGCCGAAAAATAGGGGGGCATGTGTTGACACCAGATTTTGGCATGGTCACGAATTCGGGTTCGTATGCAAAAGTTAGAGGCAACGCTTCGCGGGCCGGCCCTGAATGAGAAAGTGTTCGGCCTTTGCCGGCTGAATGAAAACCTTGTTGGGGTAGAACCTTACCAATGTGAGGGCTTGCCGGCGTGGAAACCTTGCCGGTGGAGAAGCTTGCCGGCATGGAAACCTTGCCGGCGGAGAAGCTTGCCGGTGTGAAATCTTGCCGAGGGAAACCTTGCCGGCGGAGAAACTTGCCGGCGTGGAAAGCTTGCCGATGGAAGCTTGTCGGTGTGAAATCTTGCCGGGGGAGAAATCTTGCTAGGGAGGAACCCTTGTCGGTGTAAAAACCTTGCCGGGGTGAAACCTTGTCGGTGTGGAAAGCTTACCCGGGTGGAAGGCCTGCCGGGATGGAGATTGTGATAGTCAAGCCGACGAGAAGTTGAAGATGGGCTCAGAAGCTAATTCAAATGATCATGGATGGAGAAATGTCCTACACGAAAGTTGTGCGCCTCGTCAAAACCATCGATTTTGATATAAAGATCGTCTCAATCCGAGGTCGTATGCAAAAGTTAGAGCCCGCACAGCGAGACCCTCCAGAGGGCAAAATGTGACGCCTGGAACCAGACACATATATGGGTGTGTCTGATGAGCTGCGTGAGTAATTATCTGTTGTGCACGAGCGATTTGACCCTCGGGATGACCTCTAGTGAAAAAACGTTCAACATGAAAGATGTTCATCTCGTCGAAACGGTCAAGATTGCTTTTGGACTCGTTTCCATCCAAGGTTGTTTGCCATCACAAAAAGGACCAGCAAGGTATAGTCAGTATAAACCGAACAGTTTTGGAAAGTTTGGATAAAACTAGTCCGAATTTGACTAGGGTTTTGGACGTGAATTGATGCAATTTTCTTGTAAGGAAAGCCTAGATGAGTCCTTTTCTTGTACGGGAAGTCCAGCCGCCTCTTATATATGTTGGGGGTGACGGCCGATTGAAGAACACACAATCGAACAAATCAATATACTACTTTTTTCATCTACGTTTTATCTCTCCACTGTATTTCTCTCTCGTTCTTCACTGTTCTTCGTGTTTAAGAGCTGCGAATCACGAGGCTCTAGGGGCAAGCGAATCGACCTAGGGCAGCCCATAGCCGCCGCACTCCCTGACGGGGTCCCTCCCGGGGGTGTGGGGTTTTCGGGTATGCAAAAGCGCCCGTCGACTGTCTTGCGTATCGCGCTATCGGTCGGGTCTCCTTCGACGTGAGCTGCGGTGCATCACCCCCGGCGTCGAGGGTACACATGACGTGTTCGTGTGTCAACAACAGCTGGCTAGCAAGATGCAGCACCAGCGACCCGAGTACATCCGAGATCAGAGATGGAAATGGAAAATCACAGCGCAGAAAGGATCAACGCCGGGATAAAGAAAAAAGCCCAAAGAACACGACGGTCAACGCCGGATTCAAAAGCTCGCGGCCAAACAATAAAACACTGCCTTTTAAGGACAACAGTGATGAGCTATCCAACTTAAACAAAATTTTGGATCGGATATGTGAAATCCACAGTACCTCCGGAAGGCCTGCAAACCACACCCACCGAGATTGTTGGGTTGGGTTTTTAAACAGTCCGGCCTACTCAACGCCGAACACAAGGGGCTCGACGCGCCAAGCGAGGATGATGACGAACCCCACCAGCAGAGCACTGGAAAACAAAAGACTTTCCCACAAGAAGTCAAAACAGTAAACTCACTTCATGTGATAGTACGGAAAAACAATGCGGCACCCGCTAAGGTAGGTGTCGCACGGTCCACCCCAGCGGAACCTCGAGATTGGATGTCAAAACCAATCACTTTCGACCACCTGGATTATTCCAGAAGTATTCGAAATGCAGGATGGACTGCTCTGATATTGGATCCTATAATCGACGGACTATAATTTACACAAGTCCTGATGGACGGCGGCAGCGATTTAAACCTTCTATATCCGGACACAATCCGCAAGTTGGGGATAGACCTTACTAAAATTCGACATAGCCGCACTTCCTTCAAAGGAGTGACGCCAGGCCCTTACGCCAAGTGCACAGGCTCCTTACTACTAGAAGTTGTGTTCGGATCACCCGACAACTTCCGACGTGCAAAGCTAATCTTTCATGTCGCCCCATTTAAAAGTAGCTATCAAGCACTATTGGGACGTGAAGCTTTTGTCCGCTTTAATGCAATACCACATTACGCATCTCTTACACTTAAAATGCCCGGTCCACGTGGCATCATTTCATTAAAAGGTCATTCAAAGACCCCGGATACGGCTAGACGAGTCCGGCATAAATAAGCTAGGGGCTCCCTAGCCGCACACCCCTTCACAAGGGGCTGTGCGTATAAGCAATAATGAGCTAATATAGGCTCAGCTTTATTCATTCATTAATATTTAGATTTTTAACTTTTCGCACGATTTCCTTTCAAACTAAGTTCCTCTCTTTTTACAGATGAACAACGTGCACACCCGTCCAGGATACGGCACAACGGAGACACAGGCGCAGACGTGCAGTAGGGACCCGTTGCAAGGATTCTTTTCAGATTAAGACCCTGCGTAAACCTTTTTTACTGTCTCTTGTTGCTATAATCCCCTGGTTTCTCATGATAACCAGAAAGGAGACTGACGTTTTGGCATCGGCCGCGTCAGAGGACCTTGCCTGTACCTGGACACTAGGGACTTAGGGCATTGTTCTGCCCGTCATTATAAAGATCGAACACCTTAGGGAGTGTTCGGCGTCTCGAGTTAGGCCTTATATGCATCAGCTCCGAATCATGTCTTTGGTCAAATGTTGGGTTTGCCCGGCTCCTGTGTTTTGCTGCCTTACGTTCCGTATCATCGGCTAACGCGGCACTAGGAGAACTACTGCGATTGTGCCCCAGTTCGGCTGGGCGAGCACCTCAGTAGAGAAAGCCGAAAACTGACTGTCATGATACAGCGAGAGACTGGTCAACCACTCGATCGACCACCAGAATGTTTAGAATTCCTCCGCTTTGACGAAGGACCGTTTCCCGGTCAGGCACATACGCGCCCCGAATTCAGAGAGCGCGGTGCCCCCAGGGGCTATATCGTAGCCCCACCCTCGAACTCCCATGGCTAAGTGAAAGTGATAAAACATTATAGTCTGGTTGCCTCGTTTGCTATGCTACCACCTCCTTCACAGGACCGAGACGTCGGATTAAGTGTGAAAATGCGCTATTTTTGCGAACACCCCCGCACCTTGTGCATGGGGGCTGCAGCCGACGACTGCCATCTTTCAGGTTATACACACGTATACATAAACGGGTGCACGGGAGATATTTCAATACTTGAACGCACAAGTATAAAAAGCGCCTACATCATAAACATTGTTTTACAAAATAAAATGTTCATTTGAACGTGACATATTTTGAACACTGCGACTCTTTTACACGAGCACCACGCAGAACTTCCCCAAAATAGTGCTCGGCGGGTAACCGGCTCTCGTCCGAACCCTGGGTCGCAACAGCGGTGGCATCCATCTCTATCCAAAGTGTCTTCACACGGGCGAGGGCCATCCATGCACCCTCTATGCAGGCCGACCGCTTCATCGCCTTGATATGTGGCAGCGCCCCAAGAAATTGCTGCAATAAGCCAAAATAGCTCTTCAGCTTGGGCCTATCCGGCCAGACATGAGTCACGATATCCGTCATGGCAAGCCCGGACAACCTATTCAGCTTAGCCCACTCGGCCAACCGGTCGGTCAGCGAAAGTGAATGCTCCGGAGTATAGAATTGAGACCAAAACAGCTCTTCCATCTTGTGATCCTTCTCGCTTCGGAAGTGCACAACGGCATCCGCTGCACTCGCTGCTAAGTCCATATAAGGATCCTCCAGACCCCACAGCTGGCCAAGCTGAGCGTACTTTGGATTCGTAAACTTTTGGCGCAGCAGAAAGGGCTTGCCAGCCACAATATCTCCGGCCTGGCGCAGCTCCTCCTTTATAGCCCGCATCGCAGAACGGGCATCCTTGGCTTCGGCGGTGGCCTTTCCCAGGTCTTCTCGCTCCAATAGGCGCTCCTTTTCAAGAACCTCCTTGCGGTCGGTAGCATCTTTTAACTTCATGGCCATTTCGGCCATCTCCTCCCTGCTTCGGCAGTGTGCAGCCCTTTCGGCTTTTAACTCTTCAGCCGCCCTCGAGGCAGCCGCATCACTCCTTCTGGCTTGCTCCTTGGCTTGAGCAAGTTCTGCCTGAAGGCTCTCCACAGCAGAGCACCATCTGCGTCAAGCACACATATTGTAAGAGGTGGGCTTCGGCTCCCTTACTAGGTGACCACGGAGAAAAAACTTACCTTGCGACTCGTCAAGTTGCTTGTTGACTAGCACGATGTCCGCATCCGCAACGTCGAGCTGCCGCTTTAGTTCAGCAACTCTATCAGTCCGGCTGGCCCCCGGACTATCCGCCACCTGCTTAGGAAAGGCAACAGTTAATACCTGCGACTTTGATCCTCGGCACTCTGTCGCTTTCGACAACCTACCGAGTCTCAGGGGCTACTATCTATAAAGGGCGCACTTTATGTGCAAAACTGTCAAAAAGGTGTGTCATTTTTGCGTACCTCAAACCCCGCCAGCAAACTCCTGACGGCATTACGCTCCTTCAGCTCCCCCGGCCGAACACTAGTCGGCGCCGAACTCTTCGGGTCTGCCGGGCTTGGGGATACCCTCCGTGATGACACTTCAGGTTCGTCCGCCCTATCCGACGGCGCAGCGGACGGAGGCGTCTCGCTCTCCACCATCTCCGGACGAAGGTCCCCCGAAGACGAGCTCATCTGAGAAGGTCGGAGATCCGAACTACAAGGTAAAAACTTCAGTTATCCTCAGAAGCACAAATAGGGATGTCTCTTATTATCAAACTCCCTTTTCTCTACTTACGGCTCGCTGGAGGGCTGATTCTTTAGGGGAGACTGTGCGGCCGGGGCCTCCCCGGATGCAGGACCCTCTGGTGAAGATTTCTTCCCCCGCTTAGGGGCTTTGGCCTCCGGGTCTCCGGAGGCGGTCCTCTTCTCCCCTTGGAGGGAGGGATTCTCGATCCGCCCTTTTTCAAGAGCCTCCTTGGGTGAGACTGTAGCTCCTTTATTTTCGCCTTCGCCTTCTTCTGAAGGCGCAACCTCCAGCATCCTCACCAGCACGGGATCCGGCGCGGTCTCTGGGAGGGGGGGCGGACACCGTATCAGCTTTGCTTGCGCTATCCACTCCTGTTAAAGGACAACAGGTTAAAAGGCGAATTGTAGAAAGGCAAACAAATGGTATGTCCGAACACCGAGCTACTTACTTGAGTATCCAGGCGATTGCAGCTTAGGCCGGCGTCCTTGGTCAATTCCGGACACACCTCCCGTGATCCGAAGAACAATTTGTACATCTCCACGGGTGTCGTACCCATGAAGTGATGGAGAATCCGTGGTCCCTCCGGATTAAACTCCCATAGCTGGAGAGGACGGCGTTTGCAGGGCAGGAGATGCCTAATCAGCATAACCTGCATCACCACGACCAGATCGATCTCCCTCGCTTGGAGGTCTCGAATCCGGCCCTGCAATAGGGGCACGTCCTTTGACGGCCCCCAGTTGAGCCCTTGGTTGACCCACGACATCAACCGTCGTGGAGGTCCCGAGCGGAATATGGGCGGCGGCTTCTGCCTGCTGCCCTTCGGAGCGGTAATATAGAACCACTCATGTTGCCACAGGCCGAGCTCCTCTTGGAAGGAGCCCTTGGGCCACGGGGCATCGGCCCTCCTGCTTACGGCCGCCCCGCCGCACTTTGCTTGACGCCCCTTGATCATCTTTGGCTCCACATTGAAGGTCTTCAGCCACAGGCCGAAGTGGGGGGTGACGCGGAGGAAGGCTTCGCAGACGACAATAAATGCAGAAATATGGAGGATGGACTCCGGAGCCAAGTCGTGGAATTCCAACCCATAGTAAACATGAGCCCTCTCACAAAAGGATCCGTCAGGAAGCCTAAACCCCGACAGAGGTGGGATACAAAAACGACGTACTCGCCGGGCTCGGGGGTGGGGATGGCCTACCCTTCGGGGGGCAACCTGTGCGAAATCTCGTAAGACGGGTACTTGGCCTCTCGCAGCTTTAGCACGTCCTCCTCCGTGACGGAGGAGGGCATCCACCGGCCCTGAAGGTCGGAGTCGGACATTGTTGAAGGTCCGGAGCGCTCGAATCTGGGGCTCTGGGTGTTGGAACTTGGAGCAAGGAGAAGATTCGATGGAGGATTGAAGAAAAGAAACGAGCCTTGGTCCCATTATAAAGAGGGAGAATACCAAGAGCCATTTTCGTGACCGTTCGGGACCCGCCTTCGATAGAGGGGGCGTGGCAACGGGCGCGGTTGGGTTACCCACGTCCGTATTGATGAGAATCCTAGAATAAGGGGAACACGATCTCTGCTTCGACAAGACGTGCCAAGGAAACCGCTTCGCTAAACGCGCTGAGGTGGTATAATAAAGAACGATTCCAGTAAAGGCTTGGTGGTGGTGTGACGTCATGCCACAAAATACATCAGCGGATTGAACTTGTGTACATAATATTCTCTCTACGGGGGAATGTGGAAATTATTTTGCAGAGCCGGACACTATCCTGGTGTTCACAATCTTTTATGAATTATTCGGAGGAGGAATCCGCCTTGCAATGTCGAACAATATACGCGTCGGACTCATCGTCATTGAAGCCTGGTTCAGGGGCTACTGAGGGAGTCCTGGACTAGGGGGTGTCCGGACAGCCGGACTATCATCGTCAGCCGGACTCCAAGACTATGAAGATACAAGATTGAAGACTTCGTCCCATGTCCGGATGGGACTTTCCTTGGCGTGGAAGGCAAGCTTGGTGATACGGATATGTAGATCTCCTACCATTGTAACCGACTCTGTGTAACCCTAGACCTCTCCGGTGTCTATATAAACCGGAGGGTTTTAGTCCGTAGGACAACAACCATTACAACAATCATACCATAGGCTAGCTTCTAGGGTTTAGCCTCCTTCATCTCGTGGTAGATCCACTCTTGTACTACCCATATCATCAATATCAATCAAGCAGGAGTAGGGTTTTACCTCCATCGAGAGGGCCCAAACCTGGGTAAAAACATCGTGTCCCTTGTCTCCTGTTACCGTCCGCCTAGACGCACAGTTCGGGACCCCCTACCCGAGATCCGCCGGTTTTGACACCGACAGCGAGGAACCAGCTTTGTCCGGCCCAGGCGTGGATAGCGCCCCGAACTCGGTCTTCCGAACACTAGGGGCTTCGCCGAAATTTAAAATTATAGAATTCTATGGCTAAGTGAGAGTGTTCAAGCATTATAAGTCCGGTTGCCTCGTTCGTTGTGTTGAGCGCCTCCCTAGATGGACCCAACAATGGGAACAAGAGCGCTCAAGTTTATCCCGAACACCCCAGCACTCGTGGCATGGGGGCTGAAGCCAACGACTTGCCATCTCTCAGATTTGATAAACGGCCGCACAGAAGGTAATATTTTAAATTAATAAGCGTTGCTTAGCGCATATGAACACAGTTTTCAGCGCACAGGATAACATAATGCGATTCTACTCAAATATTACATCTTTGGAGAACTCATCCGCAATCATGCGGGCACCCTTCAGGACACTCTTATAATACATTTCGGGCGTGCGATACTCCTTGCCCGCCGGCGGCGCGTCCGTCAGAAGCTTCTCAGCGTCCATCATGCCCCATTGCACTTCTGCACGGGCAAGGGCCCGACGGGCACCTTCAATGCAGGCGGAGTGCTTGACGACTTCCACCCAGGGACACGCATAATTCGGGTAAGTAATAGGTAATTCACATCCACATGCTTGCTTTGCATGAAAAATGCCTTACCCGCTGCTATTTTCTTCAAATCCTCGATCTTCTGGAGGGCCTTGTGGGCTTCGGCCTTAGCGGCTTTGGCGCTCTCAAGAGCCGATGCAAGCTCGGACTCTCGAGTCTTTGAGTCATGCTCCAAACCCTCATGTTTCTCCATGAGAGCCTGGAGCTCTTGCTGCACCTCCGCCACCCGCGCCTCCTGCTTCTCCCGCTCGGCCGCAGACACCGCCTCCTTCAGGGTCTCCACCTCGTTCGTGGCCCCTGTAGTACCCATGTTATCCTTGTTATTTCTCTTGCAACCAAATCCTTTTCTGTAAGGTACAAATTTAATACGGTGTTACTCACCTTCCTTGTCCTCGAGTTGCTTCTTGGCACGGCCGAGCTCGTTCTCGGACCGCTCGAGGTTCTGCTTCAAAGCATCGACCTCCGCAGTCAGTGCAGCAGAGGTCATCAGCACAGCCTGCAATCACATATTGACATATTTTGTAGACCTCCTGCGTATATCTTTTTAGATCCTCAGTCCAGCTTTTCTTCCCGAACACCGAACCGAGCATCAGGGGCTACTGTCTATGTGGTATTATATTACATATTTTAAATTTCTTACCTCAAAGCCTGTTAGAAGGCTGCTGCAGGCTTCGGTCAGCCCGCTCTTGGCGAGCTGAACCTTCTGAATCACAGCACTCATGATAGTGCGGTGTTCTTCCTCGATGGAAGCGCCGTTGAGCGCCTCCAACAAGTTATCCAGTGCCTCCGGTTGGACGGAGGCCGCCGGTGTCACAGTCTTGCCCTTCTTACAAAGGGGCCGCCTGCCGGACTCCGGAACCACTGCAGGTTCCGGTGCGGAGTCCGGTGCAAAGTCCGGGTGGTTGCCCTGTGGCGCCTCCGGAGCCTCCCCCTCCTGGTGGGTCCCCTCCTGGGATCCCACCTTGGCGTCATCAGCATCACGAGGGGTGGAGGCGGTCGAAAGGGAATCCATATCCGACGTAGCCAAGGACCCGCTCGACGAAGCGGGAAGATCATCCTTGGCCGGACTACAGGTTGTATGCGGCATTAGAAAGACACCGTGTGGCAAAGTGAAAAATTATAAACTACCTAGGAGTCTGGATACTTACGATCTTGCCAGGGGCTTGGCCCTTAAGGGCCACTCCTCGTTGCCATCGCCAACATTAGCGGAACAGTCCGGGGGAAGGGTCCTTCCCTTCTTGGACCCTTCGGCCTCCCTCGCTGGGGAGGCCTTCCTCTTCTTCTCTCCCCCCGCTGGGGGAGAGTCTTCTTTCTTCTCCTCCTCGTCCTCAGGGGAGGAGTCCGCCTCGGAGTCATCGGACGATGAGTCCGATACCACCTGACGACGGGAACTCCTTCGGGTTCCCGTGGCCTTCTTCTTGGCCTTCTTCTTCGGCACCATGTAAAGTGCCGGGACCAGCAGCCCCGTCAAACGGGTGTCCACTGGGTCTTCTGGAAGGGGAGCTGGACAGTTAACCTGTCCGGACGTCTTCTGCCAGTCCTATTAAAGGCATTGGGAGTTTAGATCCTGCATAGAGTCAAACTATGAAAGAAATGAGTGTCCCATAAAGGATAACATAGCTTACCTCGTCGGCCGGGCGCTGCGTGCTGAATCCACGATCTTCAGTTGCGGATGCGGGGGCTTCTCCGCCCTTGAATAGCACCCTCCAGGCAGCTTCGTACATCGTGTCGAAGAGCCCGCTCAAGGTCCGGTGCTGTGCCGGATCAAACTCCCACAAATTGAAGGCTCGTTGCTGGCAGGGGAGAATCCGGCGGACGAGCATGACCTGGATCACGTTGACAAGCTTAAGCTTCTTGTTCACCAGGGTCTGGAGACAGGACTGGAGTCCGGTGAGCTCCTCCGAACTACCCCATAGCAAGCCCTTCTCTTTCCAGGAGGTGAGCTGCATGGGGATACTAGATCTGAACTTGGGGGCCGCTTCCCATTTAGGGTCACGCGGCTCGGTGATGTAGAACCACCCTGATTGCCACCCTTTGATGGACTCCACGAAGGCGCCCTCGAGCCAGGTGACGTTGGGCATTTTGCCCACCATGGCGCCTCCGCACTCCGCTTGGACGCCCTTCACCACCTTCGGCTTGACATTGAAGGTCTTTAGCCACAAGCCGAAGTGGGGCTGGATGCAGAGGAAGGCCTCGCACACGACGATAAACGCCGAGATGTTGAGGATGAAGTTTGGCGCCAGATCATGGAAGTCCAGGCCGTAGTAGTACATGAGCCCCCGAACGAAGGGGTGAAGTGGGAAGCCCAGTCTGTAGAGGAAGTGGGGAAGAAATACGACCCTCTCATGAGGCCTGGGGGTGGGGATGAGCTGCCCCTCATCGGGCAGCCGGTGCGCGATGTTGCTGGACAGGTATCCGGCGCCGCGTAGCTTCTTGATGTGCCCCTCCGTAACGGAGGAGGCCATCCACTTGCCTCCCGCTCCGGACATGGCTGGAGAAGGTTGAGGCGAGATGTGTGGACTTGGGCGCTAGAGCTCGAGTGTGCGGAGATGGATAAGCAAAGGAGGAAGAAGGCGTAGGTAAAAAAGGTGGATCCTTATCCCCTTATATATGGGCGGACGAAGACTATGCGTCCCCACCGGCCTGGTAAAACTCGTTTATCTCCCAAGCGCCACAATCAATGGCGCGGTTGGGTTACCCACGTCCGTATTGATGAGAATCCCGGAATAAGGGGAACACGATCTCTACTTCAACAAGACGTGCCAAGGAAACCGCTTCGCTAAACGCGTTGAGGTGGTATAATAAAAACGATTCAAGTAAAGGCTTGGTAGTGCTGTGACGTCGCGCCACAAAATACGTCAGCAGATTGAACTTCTGTACATATTATTCTCTCTACGGTGGTATGTGGAATTTATTTTGCAGAGCCGGACACTATCCTGGTGTTCACAATCTTCTATGGATTATTCGGAAGTGGAACCCGCCTTGCAATGCCGAAGACAATATGCGCGCCGGAATCGTCGTCATTGAAGCCTGGTTCAGGGGCTACTGAGGGAGTCCTAGACTAGGGGGTGTCCGGATAGCCAGACTATCATCATCGGCCGGACTCCAAGACTATGAAGATACAAGATTGAAGACTTCGTCTCATGTCCGGATGGGACTTTCCTTGGCGTGGAAGGCAAGCTTGGCAATACGGATATGTAGATCTCCTACCATTGTAACCGACTCTGTGTAACCCTAGCCCTCTCCGGTGTCTATATAAACCGGAGGGTTTTAGTCCGTAGGACAACAATCACAACAATAGTCATACCATAGGCTAGGTTCTAGGGTTTAGCCTCCTTGATCTCGTGGTAGATCCACTCTTGTACTACCCATATCATCAATATTAATCAAGCAGGAGTAGGGTTTTACCTCCATTGAGAGGGCCCGAACCTGGGTAAAAACATCGTCTCCCTTGTCTCCTGTTACCATCCGCCTAGACGCACAGTTCGGGACCCCCTACCGGAGATCCGCTGGTTTTGACACCGACATTCACCGTCCGCACTTGTGGGGGGAAGCCCTTCTGTCCTCTATTGTTCGGCGGCTGGGGCTCCTCATCGTCGCTATGCAGCCCCTTGTCATTGTTTTCGGCATTAAACTTGCCTTCCTGCTTGAACACCCAACGATCCCTGTTGGTGTGATTGGCTGGTTTTTCGGGGGTGCCGTGTATCTGGCACGAGCGATCGAGTATTTGGTCCAAATTGGACGGGCCTGGAGTATTTCTTTTGAATGGCTTTTTCCGCTGACCGGGTTTTGAGCCTTTGAATCCGGCATTGACTGTCGTATCTTCAGCATTATCGCCATTAATGCGGCGCTTGTGCTTGTTGCGACGCGACCTGCCGTTGTTGTCCTTGGTATCCGAATTACCAGGGCTCTTGGTCATATTGTTACTACGAGCTAGCCAGTTGTCCTCTCCCGCGCAAAAGCGGGTCATGAGTGTTGTGAGGGCTGCCATGGATTTCGACTTTTCCTGTCCTAGGTGTCGGGCAAGCCACTCGTCGCGGATGTTATGTTTGAAGGCTGCTGTCGGTGTCAAAACCGGCGGATCCTGGGTAGGGGGTCCCGAACTGTGCGTCTAGGCGGATGGTAACAGGAGACAAGGGACACGATGTTTTTACCCAGGTTCGGGCCCTCTCGATGGAGGTAAAACCCTACTCCTGCTTGATTGATATTGATGATATGGGTAGTACAAGAGTGGATCTACCACGAGATCAAGGAGGTTAAACCCTAGAGGCTAGCCTATGGTATGATTGTTGTTTGTCCTATGGACTAAAACCCTCCGATTTATATAGACACCGGAGAGGGCTAGGGTTACACAGAGTCGGTTACAATGGTAGGAGATCTACATATCCGTATTGCCAAGCTTGCCTTCCACGCCAAGGAAAGTCCCATCCGGACATGAGGCGAAGTCTTCAATCTTGTATCTTCATAGTCTTGGTGTCCGGCCAATGATGATAGTCCGGCTATCCGGACACCCCCTAGTCCAGGACTCCCTCAGTAGCCCCTGAACCAGGCTTCAATGACGACGAGTCTGGCACGCATATTGTCTTCGGCATTGCGAGGCGGGTTCCTCCTCCGAATAATTCATAGAAGATTGTGAACGTCAGGATAGTGTCCGGCTCTGTAAAATAAATTCCACATACCACCGTAGAGAGAATAATATTTACACAAGTTCAATCTGCTGACGTATTTTGTGGCGTGACGTCACACCACTACCAAGCCTTTACTTGAATCATTTTTATTATACCACCTCAGCGCGTTTAGCGAAGCGATTTCCTTGGCACGTCTTGTCGAAGTAGAGATCGTGTTCCCCTTATTCCGGGATTCCCATCAATACGGACGTGGGTAACCCAACCGCGCCCGTTGCCACGCCCCCTCCATCGAAGGCGAGTTCCAAACGGTCACGGGGACGGCTCTTGGTATTCTCCCTCTTTACAATGAGGCCAAGGCTCGTTTCTTTTTCTTCAATCCTCAATCGAATCTACCCCTCGCCCCAAGTTCCAGCACCCAGGGCTCCAGATTCGAGCGCTTCGGACCTTCGACAATGTCCGGCTCCGACCTACAGGGCCGGTGGATGCCCTCCTTTGTCACGGAAGAGGACGTGCTAAAGCTGAGAGAAGCCAGGTACTTAACCTACGAAATTTCGCATAGGTTGCCTGCCCAAGGGCAAGTCATTCCTACTCCCGAGCTAGGCGAGAGCGTCGTGTTCGTGTCTCACCTCCGTCGGGGTTTAGGCTTCCCGATGGTTCCTTTTGTGAGAGGGCTCATGTTTTACTATGGGCTGGAATTCCATGACTTGGCTCCGGAGTCCATCCTCCATATCTCATCGTTCACTGTCGTCTACGAAGCCTTCCTTCGCACCACCCCTCACTTCGGTTTGTGGCTCAAAACTTTCAACGTGGAGCCGAAGATGATTGAGGGGTGTCAGGCAGAGTGCGGCGGGGCGATTATAAGCAAGAGGGCTGATGCTCCATGGCTCGAGGGCTCTTTTCAGGAGGAGCTCGGTTTTTGGCAGCAGGAGTGGTTCTATATTACCGCTCCCAAGGGCAGTAGGCAGAGGCCGCCGCCCGTCTTTCGCTCTAGCCCTCCACAACAGCTGACATCATGGGTCAACAAAGGACTTGACTGGGGGCCGTCCAAGGACGTACCCCTATTGCAGGGCCGGATTCCAGACCTCCAAGAGAGGGAGATCAATCTAGTCGTAGTGATGCAGGTTATGCTGATTCGACGTCTTCTGCCCTGCAAACGTCGCCCCCTCCGCCTGTGGGAATTCAATCTGGAGGGACCACGAGCTCTCCAACACTTCATGGGTACGACACCCGTGGAGATGTACAAATTGTTCTTCGGATCACAAGAGGTGTGTCCGAAATTGACCGAGGACGCCAGCTTAAGCTGCAATCGCCCGGATACTCAAGTAAGTAGCCCTGTGTCCGAACATACCGTTTGTTTGCATATCTTGGATTCGCCTTTTAACCAATCGTCATTTGAACAGCAGTGGATAGCGCAAGCAAAACTGATACGGTGTCCGGCCCCCCTCCCGGAGACCGCGTCGGATCCCGTGTTGGTCAAGATGCTGGAGGTTGCGCCTTCAGAGGAGGGCGAAGGGGAAAATAGAGAAACTACCGCCTCTACCAAGGAGGCTTTCGAGAAAGGGGGGATTGAGAATCCCTCCTTCCAGGGGGAGAAGAGGACCGCTTCTGAAGATCTAGAGGCTAAGGCCTCAAAGCGGGGGAAGAAATCTTCACCAGAGGGTCCTGCGCCAGGGGAAGCCCCGGCCGCACTATCTCCCCTAAGGAATCAGCCCTCCAGCGAGCCATAAGTAGAAAAAGGGGAGTTTTGTAATAAGGGACATCCCTATTTTTGCTTCTGAGGATAACCGAAGTTTTTACCTTGTAGTTCGGATCACCATCCTTCTCAGCTGAGCTCGTCTTCGGGGGACCTTCGTCCGGAGATGATGGAGAGCAAGACGCCTCCATCTGCCGCACTGTCAGGCGGGGCGGACGACCCTGAGGTGTCATCGCGGAGGGTATCCCCGAGTCTGGCAGGGCTGGAGAGTTTGGCACCAACTGGTGTACGACCGGGGGAGATGAAGGATCTGCTCGAGAGGGCGTCTGAGGGAGTCCTGGACTAGGGGGTGTCCGGATAGCCGGACTATCATCATTGGTCGGACACCAAGACTATGAAGATACAAGATTGAAGACTTCGCCTCATGTCCGGATGGGACTTTCCTTGGCGTGGAAGGCAAGCTTGGCAGATCTCCTACCATTGTAACCGACTCTGTGTAACCCTAGCCCTCTCCAGTGTCTATATAAACCGGAGGGTTTTAGTCCGTAGGACAACAACCATTACAACAATGATACCATAGGCTAGCTTCTAGGGTTTAGCCTCCTTGATCTCGTGGTAGATCCACTCTTGTACTACCCATATCATCAATATTAATCAAGCAGGAGTAGGGTTTTACCTCCATCGAGAGAGCCCGAACCTGGGTAAAAACATCGTGTCCCTTGTCTCCTGTTACCATCCGCCTAGACGCACAGTTCGGGACCCCCTACCCGAGATCCGCCGGTTTTGACACCGACATTGGTGCTTTCATTGAGAGCTCCTCTATGTCGTCACTGATAGGCTTGATGGCTCCTTCGATCATCAACAACGATGCAGTCCAGGGTGAGACTTTTCTCCCCGGACAGATCTTCGTATTCGGCGGCTTTGCACTGCGGGCCAATTCGCTTGGCCATCTGGAGTAGATCGAAAGCTACGCCCCTGGCCGTCAGGTTAGATTTGGAAGTCTAAACTTCACGGCTGACATCCGCGGAGACTTGATCTTCGACGGATTCGAGCCACAGCCGAGCGCGCCGCACTGTCACGATGGGCATGGTTTAGCTCTGCTGCCGGACAGTGCCCTGGAGGCCGCACATGAGTCCGCTCCGACCCTTAGTTCGGAGCCGACCGCGGAGATCGAGGATGGGTGGCTAGACACCGCCTCGGGGGCTGCAACCTCTACGGCGATGGAGCCGAATACTGACTTTGTCCCTTGTAAAGCTCGTGACTCCGAGGTGCCGGACTCCGAACCTCCTGCGCCCCCTCCAATCGAATCCGATTGGGCGCCGATCATGGAGTTCACAGCCGCGGACGTCTTTCAACACTCACCTTTTGGCGACATCCTGAATTCGCTAAATTATCTCTCGCTATCAGGAGAGCACTGGCCGAATTGCGGTCAGGATGGTTGGGATGCGAACGACGAAATTCAAAGCCCACCCACCACCCACTTTGTAGGCACTGTCGACGATCTAACCGACATGCTAGACTACGACTCCGAAGACATCGACGGTATGGACGACGATGCCGGAGACGACCAAGAACCAGCGCCTACGGGGCATTGGAAGACCACCTCATCATATGACATATACATGGTGGACATCCCAAAGGATGGGAATGGCGAAGAAGCAGCGGAGGCAGATTCCTCCAAGAAACAGCCCAAGCGCCGGCGTCAGCGGCGCCGCTCTAAATCCCGCCACAGCAAGAATGGAGATTCCGGCACCGGGGATAATAACACCCCAGAGAGTGCCGAAGACAACCCCCTCCAGCAAGATTCAGCACAGGAGGATGGAGAAGCCAGCCCTCAAGAGAGAGCGGCAGACGAAGAGGTAGAGGATGATAATTACATTCCTCCCTCCGGAGACGAGGCAAGCCTCGATGACAACGAATTCGTCGTGCCCGAGAATCCCGTCGAACAAGAGCGTTTCAAACGCAGGCTTATGGCCACGGCGAACAGCCTGAAGAAAAAGCAGCAATAGCTTAGAGCTGATCAAGACCTGCTAGCCGACAGATGGACTGAAGTCCTTGCGGCCGAAGAGTATGAACTCGAACGCCCCTCCAAAAGCTACCCCAAACGCAAGTTGCTCCCTCGATTAGAGGAGGAGGCATATAAACCTGCATCACCAGAGCACAATACGGCTGACCGACCACCTCGTGGCCGCGACAGAGAGGCCTTTAGGCCCTCCATCAGAACCGTACCCCGGCATCGCTCGAAAAGCACAAGGCCACAGGGGAACGCTCCGGACTTGCAAGACATATTGGAGGATAAGGCGAGACAATCAAGATCGATCTACGGATCACGTGGGCGCCCCACAATGCGCGACGACTACCGTCGCGCCCGATACAGCAACTCCGGCCGGGCCGAACACAGTAAACAAAGCTCGCTTGAGCTATGTCGTGATATTGCCCAATATAGAGGCGCCGCACACCCACTATGCTTCACAGATGAAGTAATGGATCATCAAATTCCTGAAGGGTTTTAACCCGTGAACATTGAATCCTACGACAGCACAACAGACCCCGCGGTTTGGATCGAAGACTATCTCCTTCATATCCACATGGCCCGCGGTGACGATCTTCACGCCATCAAATATCTCCCACTCAAGCTTAAAGGACCAGCTCGGCATTGGCTTAACAGCTTGCCAGCAGAGTCAATTGAGTGTTGGGAGGACCTGGAAGCCGCATTCCTTGACAACTTCCAGGGCACATATGTGCGACCACCAGACGCCGATGACCTAAGCCACATAATTCAGTAGCCAGACGAATTGGCCAGACAGTTCTGGACACGGTTCTTAACAAAGAAAAAACAAATCGTCGACTGTCCGGATGCAGAGGCCCTCGCAGCCTTCAAACATAACATCCGCGACGAGTGGCTGGCTCGGCACCTAGGACAGGAAAAGCCGAAATCCATGGCAGCCCTCACATCACTCATGACTCGCTTCTGCGCGGGAGAGGACAGCTGGCTAGCCCGCAGTAACAACCTCAACAAAATTTTTGGAAGTACGGATACCAAGGACCGCAATGGTAGGTCGCATCGAAACAAAAACAAACGCCGCGTTAACGGTGATAACACTGAGGATACGGCAGTCATTATTCGCCGGATTCAGAGGCTCTAAACCCAGTCAGCGGAAAAAGCCATTCAAAAGAACTACTCCGGGCCCATCCAATTTGGACCGAATACTCGACCGCTCTTGCCAGATACATGGCACCCCCGAAAAGCCAGCTAATCACACCAACAGGGATTGTTGGGTATTTAAGCAGGCAGGCAAGTTAATTGCCGAAAACAATGACAAGGGGCTGCATAGCGATGACGAGGAAGAGACCTGGCCGCCGAACAATAGAGGACAGAAAGGTTTCCCCCCACAAGTGCGGACGGTGAACATGATATACGCAACTCACATACTCAAGAGGGAGCGGAAGCGTGCACTCAGAGACGTATACGCGATGGAGCCAGTCGCCCCAAAGTTCAACCCATGGTCCTCCTGCCCGATCACTTTTGATCGAAGGGACCACCCCACAAGTATCCGCCATGGCGGATTCGCCCAATTGGTTTTAGACCCAATCGTCGATGGATTTCACCTCACTAGAGTCCTGATGGACAGCGGCAGCAGACTGAACCTGCTTTATCAGGATACAGTGTGCAAGATGGGCATAGACCCCTCAAGGATTAAACCTACAAAGACGACCTTCAAAGGCGTCATACCAGGTATAGAGGCCAATTGTACAGGCTCAGTCACACTGGAAGTGGTCTTCGGATCCCCAGATAACTTCCGAAGCGAGGAGTTAATCTTCGACATAGTCCTGTTCCACAGCGGCTATCACGATCTGCTCAGACGGACCGCGTTTGCAAAGTTCAACGAGGTGCCGCATTACGCATACCTCAAGCTCAAGATGCCAGGTCCTCGTGGAGTCATCACGATCAACGGAAACACTGAACGCTCCCTCCAAACAGAGGAACACACAGCGGCTCTCGCGGCAGAAGTACAGAGCAGCCTCTTAAGGCAATTTTCGAGTCCGGCCGTTAAGCGACCGGACATGGCCAAACGCGCCCGGAGTAACCTACAACAAGACCACCTGGCACATTCCGAGCACGCGTAGCAATGCGGCCCCAACTCCGGCCCTTGCATAATTCAAAGACTAGTCCTTCGTGTACATCATTACGCTCTGGAGATACCATGGGCATAGGGGGAGGGGCACTACCACGACAGGCCCAGAGTGCGGCTCAACCACACCAGGGGCTCCCAAGTGTGTCGCTCTTTTTCTTCTTTTTCTTACCCACAGGACTCCATTCACCAGACGCCCTGTCCGGCAGTGGACCTGCCGAACTCACGATGCAATAGCCAGGGAAGGAGAAAGGCTACGACGAACACTCAGGTGGTCTCCATTACGAGCATTAAATCTGTTTAATACACCATTCCGCAGCCTACCCCTGGAGGGGGACATATTTAATAGTCCAATCCCTTGCTTACCGCACTATTTGTATCGTTCTGCATTCATGGCAGTATTTCTGGAATAAAAAATGCATCACTTTTTGCTTATAATTGCATTTCTTTCTTATATATGTTCATTTATGACATGTTGCATCCGTACACTTCGGTACGGCTAAACACACCAGGGGCTTAAGTTCCCCACATTATGGTGTGATAAGTCTGAACACTTTCACAAGTGCAGCACCCCGAACTTATAGCATTATATTCATCGGCTCTGAATCATGTCTTGGGTCAATAGTTGGGTTTGCCCGGCTCCTATGTTTTGGTACCTTATGTTCCGTTTTATTGGCTAAGGTAGCACTGGGAGAACCACTGCGATTGTGCCCTAGTTGAGCTGGGCGAGCGCCTCAGTGGAGAAAGCTAAAACTGACCGTCATGATAAGGCGAGAGCTGGTTGCTGTTCGAGAGGTCTTTTCGAGTCCCTAAAGACTTATGCCGCTTAGAGCGAGGAACCGGCTTTGTCCGGCCCAGGTGTGGATAACGCCCCGAACTCGGTCTTCCGAACACTAGGGGCTTCACCAATATTTAAAATTATAGAATTCTATGGCTAAGTGAGAGTGTTCAAGCATTATAAGTCCGGTTGCCTCGTTCGTTGTGTTGAGCGCCTCCCTAGATGGACCCAACAATGGGAACAAGAGCGCTCAAGTTTATCCCGAACACCCCAGCACTCGTGGCATGGGGGCTGAAGCCAACGACTTGCCATCTCTCAGATTTGATAAACGGTCGCACAGAAGGTAATATTTTAAATTAATAAGCGTTGCTTAGCGCATATGAACACAGTTTTCAGCGCACAGGATAACATAATGCGATTCTACTCAAATATTACATCTTTGGAGCACTCATCCGCAATCATGCGGGCACCCTTCAGGACACTCTTATAATACATTTCGGGAGTGCGATACTCCTTGCCCGCCGGCGGCGCGTCGAAGCTTCTCAGCGTCCATCCTGCCCCAGTGCACTTTTGCACGGGCAAGGGCCCGACGGGCACCTTCAATGCAGGCGGAGTGCTTGACGACTTCCACCAAGGGACACGCATCAACCAGCCGCCGCACCAGGCCGAAGTAGCTCCCAGGCATGGCCTCCTTGGGCCATAGCCGAACTATGAGGCCCTTCATGGCCTGTTCGGCTACCTTGTGGAGCTCGACCAGCTGCTTCAGCTGGTCGCCAAGGGGCACCGAATGTCCGGCCTCAGCATACTGAGACCAGAAGACCTTCTCCATCGAGCTCCCCTCCTCGGCCCGGTAGAAAGCGGCAGCATCTGACACGCTGCGGGGCAGATCCGCGAACGCTCCTGGAGAGCTCCGAATTCGAGTAAGTAATAGGTAATTCACATCCACGTGCTTGCTTTGCATGAAAAATGCCTTACCCGCTGCTATTTTCTTTAAATCCTCGATCTCCTGGAGGGCCTTGTGGGCTTCGGCCTTAGCGGCTTTGGCGCTCTCAAGAGCCGATGCAAGCTCGAACTCTCGAGTCTTTGAGTCACGCTCCAAACCCTCATGTTTCTCCATGAGAGCCTGGAGCTCTTGCTGCACCTCCGCCACCCAAGCCTCCTGCTTCTCCCGCTCGGCTCGCTTTGCGGCCGCATTGCGCTCGGTCGCAGACACCGCCTCCTTCAGGGTCGCCACCTCGTTCGTGGCCCCTGTAGTACCCATGTTATCCTTGTTATTTCTCTTGCAACCAAAATCCTTTTCTGTAAGGTACAACTTTAATACAGTGTTACTCACCTTCCTTGTCCTCGAGTTGCTTCTTGGCATGGCCGAGCTCGTTCTCAGACCGCTCGAGGTTCTGCTTCAAAGCAGCAACCTCCGCAGTCAGTGCGGCACAGGTCAGCAGCGCAGCCTGCAATCCTATATTGACATATTTTTTAGACCTCCTGCGTATATCTTTTTAGATCCTCAGTCCGACTTTTCTTTTTGAACACCGAACCGAGCATCAGGGGCTACTGTCTATGTGGTATTATTTTACATATTTTAAATTTCTTACCTCAAAGCCTGTTAGAAGGCTGCTGCAGGCTTCGGTCAGCCCTCTCTTGGCGAGCTGAACCTTCTGAATCACCCCACTCATGATAGTGCGGTGTTCTTCCTCGATGGAAGCGCCGTTGAGCGCCTCCAACAAGCTATCCGGCGCCTCCGCTTGGACGGAGGCCGCCGGTGTCACAGTCTTGCCCTTCTTACGAAGGGGCCGCCTACCGGACTCCGGAACCACTGCAGGTTCCGGTGCGGAGTCCGGTGCAAAGTCCAGGACGTTGCCCTGTGGCGCCTCCGGAGCCTCCCCCTCCTGGTGGGTCGTCTCCTGGGATCCCACCTCGGCGTCATCAGCGTCACGAGGGGTGGAGGCGGTCGGAAGGGAATCCATATCCGATGTAGCCAAGGACCCGCTCGACGAAGCGGGAAGATCGTCCTTGGCCGGACTACAGGTTGTATGCGGCATTAGAAAGACACCGTGTGGCAAAGTGAAAAATTATAAACTACCTAGGAGTCTGGATACTTACGATCTTGCCAGGGGCTTGGCCCTTAAGGGCCACTCCTCGTTGCCATCACCAACATTAGCGGAACAGTCCGGGGGAAGGGTCCTTCCCTTCTTGGACCCTTCGGCCTCCCTCGCTGGGGAGGCCTTCCTCTTCTTCTCTCCCCCCGCTGGGGGAGAGTCTTCTTTCTTCTCCTCCTCGTCCTCAGGGGAGGAGTCCGCCTCGGAGTCATCGGACGATGAGTCCGATACCACCTGACGACGGGAACTCCTTCGGGTTCCCGTGGCCTTCTTCTTGGCCTTCTTCTTCGGCACCATGTAAAGTGCCGGGACCAGCAGCCCCGTCAAACGGGTGTCCGCTGGGTCTTCTGGAAGGGGAGCCGGACAGTTAACCTGTTCGGACGTCTTCTACCAGTCCTGTTAAAGGCATTGGGAGTTTAGATCCCACATAGAGTCAAACTATGAAAGAAATGAGTGTCCCATAAAGGATAACATAGCTTACCTTGTCGGCCGGGCGCTGCGTGCTGAATCCGCGATCTTCAGTTGCGGATGCGGGGGCTTCTCCGCCCTTGAACAGCACCCTCCAGGCAGCTTCGTACGTCGTGTCGAAGAGCCCGCTCAAGGTCCTATGCTGTGCCAGATTAAACTCCCACAAATTGAAGGCCCATTGCTGGCAGGGGAGAATCCGGCGGACGAGCATGACCTGGATCACGTTGACAAGCTTAAGCTTCTTGTTCACCAAGGTCTGGAGACAGGACTGGAGTCCGTTCAGCTCCTCCGAACTACCCCGTAGCAAGCCCTTCTCTTTCCAGGAGGTGAGCTGCATGGGGATACCAGATCTGAACTCGGGGGCCGCTGCCCATTTAGGGTCACGTGGCTCGGTGATGTAGAACCACCCCGATTGCCACCCTTTGATGGACTCCATGAAGGCTCCCTCGAGCCAGGTGACGTTGGGCATTTTGCCCACCATGGCGCCTCCGCACTCCGCTTGGACGCCCTTCACCACCTTCGGCTTGACATTGAAGGCCTTTAGCCACAAGCCGAAGTGGGGCTGGATGCAGAGGAAGGCCTCGCACAAGACGATAAACGCCGAGATGTTGAGGATGAAGTTTGGCGCCAGATCATGGAAGTCCAGGACGTAGTAGTACATGAGCCCCCGAACGAAGGGGTGAAGTGGGAAGCCCAGTCCGCGGAGGAAGTGGGGAAGAAATACGACCCTCTCATGAGGCCTGGGGGTGGGGATGAGCTGCCCCTCGTCGGGCAGCCGGTGCGCGATGTCGCTAGACAGCTATCCGGCGCCGCGCAGCTTCTCGATGTGCCCCTCCGTAATGGAGGAGGCCATCCACTTGCCTCCCGCTCCGGACATGGCTGGAGAAGGTTGAGGCGAGATGTGCGGACTTGGGCGCTGGAGCTCGAGTGCGGAGAGATGGATAAGCAAAGGAGGAAGAAGGCATAGGTAAAAAAGGTGGATCCTTATCCCCTTATATATGGGCGGACGAAGACTATGTGTCCCCACCGGCCTGGTAAAACTCGCTTATCTCCCAAGCGCCACAATCAATGGCGCGGTTGGGTTACCCACGTCCGTATTGATGGGAATCCCGGAATAAGGGGAACACGATCTCTGCTTCGACAAGACGTGCCAAGGAAACCCCTTCGCTAAACGCGCTGAGGTGGTATAATAAAAACGATTCAAGTAAAGGCTTGGTAGTGGTGTGATGTCGCGCCACAAAATACGTCAGCAGATTGAACTTGTGTACATATTATTCTCTCTACGGTGGTATGTGGAATTTATTTTGCAGAGCCGGACACTATCATGGTGTTTGCAATCTTCTATGGATTATTCGGAAGAGGAACCCGCCTTGCAATGCCGAAGACAATATGCGCGCCGGACTCGTCATCATTGGAGCCTGGTTCAGGGGCTACTGAGAGAGTCCTGGACTAGGGGGTGTCCGAATAGCCGGACTATCATCATCGGCCGGACTCCAAGACTATGAAGATACAAGATTGAAGACTTCGTCTCGTGTCCGGATGGGACTTTCCTTGGCGTGGAAGGCAAGCTTGGCAATACGGATATGTAGATCTCCTACCATTGTAACCGACTCTGTGTAACCCTAGCCCTCTCCGGTGTCTATATAAACCGGAGGGTTTTAGTCCGTAGGACAACAACCATTACAACAATGATACCATAGGCTAGCTTCTAGGGTTTAGCCTCCTTGATCTCGTGGTAGATCCACTCTTGTACTACCCATATCATCAATATTAATCAAGTACGAGTAGGGTTTTACCTCCATCGAGAGTGCCCGAACCTGGGTAAAAACATCGTGTCCCTTGTCTCCTGTTACCATCCGCCTAGACGCACAGTTCGGGACCCCCTACCTGAGATCCGCCGGTTTTGACACCGACTGCGTCTATCTCAGAAGATCACCGTACATTAATGAGTACGGTGATTGAAAGAATTTCATCCGCTGAGGGCGGGTTGCATGATGCCGTCAGAAGTTTACTGGCGGGTTTTGAGGTACGTAAAAATGACATACCTTTTGACAGTTTTGCACATAGAGTGCGCCTGTATAGATAGTAGCCCCTGAGACTCGGTATGTTGTCGAAAGCGACAGCGTGCCGAGGATCATAATCTCAGTTATTAATTCTCGCCTTTCCTATGCAGGTGGCGGATTGTCCGGTGGCCAGCCGAACTGATAGAGTTGCCGAGCTAAAGCGGCAACTCGACGTTGCGGATGCGGACATCGCGCTGGTCGATAAATGACTTGATGAGTCACAAGGTAGGTTGTTTCTCCGTGGTCACCTAGTAAGGGAGCTGATGCCCACTCCTTACAACATGTATGCTTAATGCAGATGGTGCCGCTGCTGTGGAGGACCTTCGGGCAGAGCTTGCTCGAGCCAAGGAGCAGGCCAGAAGGAGTGATGCGGCTGCCTCGAAGGCAGTCGAAGAGCTAAAAGCCGAAAAGGCTGCTCACTGCCGAAGCAGGGAGGAGATGGCCGGAATGACCGTGAAGCTGAAGGATGTTACCGACCGCTATGAGGTTCTTGAAAAAGAACGCCGAGCGGAGCAGGAAGCCCTGAAGAAGGCCACCGCCGAAGCCAAGGATGACCGTTCTGCAATGAGGGCTATAAAGGAGGAGCTGCGTCAGGCCGGAGACATTGCGGCTGGAAAGCCCTTTCTGCTGTGCAGGAAGTTCACAGATCAGAAGTATGCTCAGCTTGGCCGGCTGTGGGGTGCGGAGGATCCTTATCTGGATTTGGCGGCGAGTGCGGCGGATGCGGTTGTGCACTTCCGAAGCCAAAAGGATCACGAGATGGAAGAGCTTTTTTGGTCTCAATTCCACAGTCCGGAGCGTTCACTTCCATTGACCGATCGGTTGGCTGAGTGGGCTGAGCTGAATAGATTGTCCGGATTTGCCATGACGGATGTAGTGGCTCATCTGTGGCCGGATAGGCCCAAGCCGAAGAGTTATTTTGGCTTATTACAGCAATTCCTTGGGGCGGTGCCGCATATAAAGGCGATGAAGCGGTCGGCATGCATAGGGGGTGCACGGATGGCTCTCGCCCGTGTTAAGACATACTGGGCGGAGATGGATGCCACCGACGTTGCATCCCGGGGTTCGGACGAGAGCCGATTACCCGCCGAGCACTATTTTGGGGACATCCTGCAGGGCGCTCATTTAATAGAGTCGCAGTGCTCGAAAAATGTTATGTTCAAATGACATGTATGATTTGTAAACCCATATTCATAATATAAGTGCTTTTTATACTTGTGCGTTCAAGTATTCAAATATCTCCTGTGCGGCCGTTAATGTATACGTGTATATAACCTGAAAGATGGCAGTCTTTGGCTTCAGCCCCCACGCACATGGTGCGAGGGTGTTTGCAAAATAGTGCATTTTCACACTTAATCCAACGTCTTCGTCCTGTGAAGGAGGTGGTAGCGTAGCAAACTAGGTAACCGGACTATAATGCTTTATCATTTTCACTTAGCCATAGGAGTTCGAAGGTGGGGCTACGATATAGCCCCTAGGGGCACCGCGTTCTCCGAATTCGGGGCACGTATGTGCCTGACCGGGAAACGGTCCTTCGTCAAAGCGGCGGAATTCTAGACATTCCGGTGGTCGATCGAGTGGTTGACCAGTCTCTCGCTATATCATGATAGTCAGTTTTCGGCTTTCTCTACTGAGGTGCTCGCCCGGCCGAACCGGGGCACAATCGCAGTAGTTCTCCTGGTGCCGCGTTAGCCAATGATACGGAACGTAAGGCAGCAAAACACAGGAGCCGCAACATTTGACCAAAGACATGATTCGGAGCTGATGCATATAAGGCCTAACTCGAGATGCTGAACACTCCCTGAGGTATTCGGTCTTTATGAAAACGGGCAGAACGATGCCCTGAGCCCCTAGTGTCCAGGTACGGGCGAAAACTTCTGACGCGGCTGATGCCAAAAAGCCAGCCTCCTCCTCGGTTATAATACGAAGTCGGGGGATGTGTATCAACAAGAGACAGTAAGAAAGGTTTACGCAGGGTCTTAATCTGAAAAGAATCCTTGCAACAGGTCCTTGCTGCACGTCTGCGCCTGTGTCTCCGTTGTGCTGTATCCTGGACGGGTGTAGCACGCTGTTCATCTGTAAAAGAGAAGAACTTAGCTTGGGAAAATACCGTGCAAAAAATGTATTTAAAACAGAGTATGATTTAAAAAATGAATAAAGTTGAGCTTTATTGGCTCTCATTGTTTATGCACGCAGCCTCTTGTAAAGGGGTGCGCGTCTAGGAAGCCCCTAGTTTATTTATGCCGGACTTGCCTAGCCGTGTCCGGGGTCTTGAACGACCTTTTAATGAGATGGTGCCGCGTGGACCGGGCATTTTAAGTGTAAGAGACGCGTAATGCGGTATTAAGTTAAAGCGGGCGAAAGCTTCGCGTCCCAATAGTGCTTGGTGGCTACTTTTAAATGGGGCGACATGGAAGATTAGCTTTTCGCGACGGAAGTTGTTGGATGAACCGAACATAACTTCTAGCCGTAAGGAGCCCGTGCACTTGGCGTAAGGGCCTGGCGTCACTCCTTTGAAGGAAGTGCTGCTATGGCGAATTTTGGTAGGGTCTATCCCCATCTTGCGGATTGTGTCCGGATATAGCAGGTTTAAATCGCTGCCGCCATCCATCAGGACTTGTGTAAATTGTAGTCCGTCGAATATAGGATCCAATATCAAAGCAGTCCATCCTGCGTTTCTAATACTTCTGGAGTAATCCAGATGGTCGAAAGTAATTAGTTTTGACATCCAATCTCGGGATTCCGCTTGGGTGGGCCGTGCGACGCGTACTTTAGCAGGTGCCGCACCATTGTCCCGTATTATCACATGAAGTGAGTTTACTGTTTTGACTTCTTGTGGGAAAGTCTTTTGTTTTCCGGCACTCTGCTTGTGGGGTTCGTCATCGTCTTCGCTTGGTGTGTCAAGCCCCTTGTGTTCGGCGTTAAGTCGGCCGGACTGTTTGAAGACCCAACAATCTCGGTGGGTATGGTTTGCAGGCTTCGCGGGGGTACTATGAATTTGACATATCCTATCCAGAATTTTGTTTAGGTTGGATAGCTCGTCACTGTTGTCCTTAAGAGGCAATGTTTTGTTGTTCGGCCGAGAGCTTTTGAACCCGGCGTTGACCGCCATGCTCTTTGGGCCATTTTCCTTACTCCGGCGCTGATCTTTTCTGCATCGTGATTTTCCATTTCCATCTCTGACCTCAGATGTACTCGGGTCGCTGGTGCTGCATCTTGCCAGCCAGCTATCTTCTCCCGCGCAAAAGCGAGTCATGAGGCTCGTTAGCGCGGCCATTGTTCGTGGTTTTTCCTGGCCGAGGTGTCTGGCGAGCCATTCGTCTCGGACATTATGTTTAAAAGCTGCTAAGGCTTCGGCGTCCGGACAGTCGACTATTTGGTTCTTTTTGGTGAGGAACCTGTTCCAGAATTTGCATGCTGACTCTCCAGGCTGTTGAGTTATGTGACTTAAATCGTCTGCATCCGGAGGGCGGACATAAGTCCCTTTAAAATTTGCTCGAAACGCATCCTCGAGCTCTTCCCAACTTCCAATGGTATTTTCTGGGAGGCTTTTGAGCCAATGCCGAGATGGCCCTTTGAGCTTGAGGGGTATTTTATGGGATGGAGATCATCTCCTCTAGCCATATGTATGTGTAGGATGTAATCCTCAATCCAGACTCCGGGGTCTGTTGTTCCGTCATATGCCTCTATGTTTACGGGTTTGAATCCCGCTGGAAATTCATGATCCAGTACCTCATCGGTGAAACATAGTGGGTGTGCGGCGCCCCTGTATTTAGGTGTGCCGTTATCTTCGAATACTCGGCGTGTTGTGTTGCTTCCTGGAGTCCTCTTTTTTGGCCCATAAATGGACCTGATCGGGCCATCCTTTTTGCGAGGATATTTATGTGTATCATGTGCCGACTTGTGTGCGGCGCCGCTTGCCGCTCTTAGCCGGTCATCTGGTTGTCGATGTCTTCGGAGTCGAAGTCTAGCATGTTGGTTAAATCATCGACAGTGGCTATAAAGTGGGTGGTGGGTGGGCTTTGAATTTCTTCGTCGTCCGCATCCCAACCATCCTGACCGCAGTTTGGCCAGGGTTCTCCTGATAACGAGAGATACTTTAGCGAATTCAGGATGTCGCCAAAAGGTGAGTGTTGAAAGATGTCCGCGGCGGTGAACTCCATGATCGGCGCCCAACCGGATTTGATTGGAGGGGGCGCGGGAGGTTCGGAGTCCGGCGAGGAGTCCGGCACCTCGGAGTCACGAGTGTCACAAGGGACAAGGTCAGTATTCGGCTCCATCGCCATAGAGGTTGCAGCCCCGAGGCGGTGTCTAGCCACCCATCCTCGATCTACGCGGTCGGCTCCGAATTAAGGGTCGGAGCGGACTCATGTGCGGCCTCCAGGGCACTGTCCGGCAGCAGAGCTAAATCTTGCCCATCGTGACAGTGCGGCGCGCTCGGCTGTGGCTCGAATCTGTCGAAGATCAAGTCTCCGCGGATGTCGGCCGTGAAGTTCAGGCTTCCAAATCTGACCTGATGGCCAGGGGCGTATCTTTCAATCTGCTCCAGATGGCCAAGCGAATTGGCCCGTAGTGCAAAGCCGCCGAATACGAAGATCTGTCTGGGGAGAAAAGTCTCACCCTGGACCGCGTCGTTGTTGATGATCGAAGGAGCCATCAAGACTATCAGTGACGACACAGAGGAACTCTCAATGAAAGCACCAATATCGGTGTCAAAACCGGCGGATCTCGGGTAGGGGGTCCTGAACTGTGCGTCTAGGTGGATGGTAACAGGAGACAAGGGACATGATGTTTTTACCCAGGTTCAGGCCCTCTCGATGTAGGTAAAACCCTACTCCTGCTTGATTGATATTGATGATATGGGTAGTACAAGAGTGGATCTACCACGAGATCAAGGAGGCTAAACCCTAGAAGCTAGCCTATGGTATGATTGTTGTTCGTCCTATGGACTAAAACCCTCCGGTTTATATAGACATCGGAGAGGGCTAGGGTTACACAGAGTCGGTTACAATGGTAGGAGATCTATGTATCCGTATTGCCAAGCTTGCCTTCCACGCCAAGGAAAGTCCCATCCGGACACAGGACGAAGTCTTCAATCTTGTACTTCATAGTCTTGGATTCTGGCCGATGATGATAGTTTGGCTATCCGGACACCCCCTAGTCCAGGACTCCCTCAGCTGTAAGGGCCTCTGCATCCGGACAGTCGACGATTTGATTTTTCTTGGTTAGGAACCGTGTCCAGAATTGTCTAGCCGATTCCTCTGGCTGCTGAATTATGTGGCTTAGGTCATCGGTGTCTGGCGGTCGCACATAAGTGCCCAGGAAGTTGTCGAGGAATGCGGCTTCCAGGTCTTCCCAACAACCGATTGACTCTGCTGGCAAGTTGTTAATCCAATGCCGAGCTGGTCCTTTAAGCTTGAGTGGGAGGTATTTGATGGCGTGTACATCATCACCGCGGGCCATGTGGATATGAAGGAGATAGTCCTTGATCCAGACCGCAGGATCTGTTGTGCCATCATATGATTCAATGTTCACGGGTTTGAAACCCTCAGGGATTTGATGATCCATCACTTCGTCTGTGAAGCATAGTGGGTGTGCGGCGCCTCTGTATTGGGCTATATCATGACGCAGCTCAAATGAGCTTTGTCTATTGTGTTCGGCCCGGCCGGAATTGCCATATCCGGCGTGACAGTTATCATCACGTATCGTGGGGCGCCCACGCAATCCGTAGATCGATATTGTTTGCCTTGCCTTGTCCTCCAATATATCCCGCAGGTCTGGCGCATTTTCCCGCGCCTTGGTATTTTTTGAGCGGCGCCGGGGTGCGGCTTGAGTGGAGGGCTGAGAGGCCTCTCTGTCGCGGCCACGAGGTGGCCGGTCGGCCATATTATGCGTTGGTGATGTAGGCTTAGGTGCTTCCTCTTCTAATCGGGGTAGCAGCCTGCGTTTTGGGTAGCTCTTGGAGGGGCGTTCAAGTTCGAACTCTTTGGCCGCCAGGACTTCAGTCCATCTGTCGGCTAGCAAATCTTGGTCAGCTCTAAGCTGCTGCTGCTTTCTCTTGAGGCTGCTTGCCGTGGCCATAAGCCTGCGTTTGAAACGCTCTTGTTCGACGGGATCCTCAGGCACGACAAATTCATCGTCGTCGAGCATTGCCTCGTCTTCAGAGGGAGGCATGTAATTATCGTCCTCTACCTCTCTGCCTGCCGCTCTCTCATGAGGGCTGGCTTTTCCATCCTCCTGCACTGAATCTTGCTGGAGGGGGTTGTCTTCGGCACTGTCCGGGGTGTTATTATCTCCCGTGCCGGAATCACCATTTTTGTTGTGGCGGGATTTAGAGCGGCGCCGCTGACGCCGGCGCTTAGGCTGTTGCTTGGAGGGGTCATCCTCCGTTGTTCCATCGCCATTCCCATCTTTTGAGATGTCCACCATGTATATGTTGTATGACGAGGTGGCCTTCCAGTGCCCTGTAGGCGCTGGTTCTTGGTCGTCTCCTGCATCGTCGTCCATACCGTCGATGTCTTCGAAGTCGAAGTCGAGCATGTCGGTTAAATCATCAACAGTGGCTACGAAGTGGGTGGTGGGTGGGCTTTGAATTTCTTCGTCACCCGCATCCCAACCTTCCTGACCATAGTCCGGCCAGGGCTCTCCTGATAAAGAGAGAGACTTTAGTGAATTCAGGATGTTGCCAAAGGCGAGTGCTGAAAGATGTCCGCAGCGGTGAATTCCATGACCGGCGCCCAATCGGATTCGATTGGCAGGGGCGCGGAAGGTTCGGAGTCCGGAGAGGAGTCCGGCACCTTGGAGTTACGAGCCTTGCAAAGGACAGGGATGGTGTTCAGCTCAATCGCCGTAGAGATTGCAGCCCCCGAGGCGGTGTCCAGCCACCCGTCCTCGATCGCCGCAGTCGGCTCCGAGCTAAGGGTCGAAGCGGACACTGGTGCGGCCTCCAGGGCACTGTTCGGCGGCAGAGCTAGATCATGCCCATCGTGATAGTGCAGCGCGCTTGGCTGTGGCTCGAACTCGTCGAAGATCAAGTCTCCGCAGACGTCAGCCATGTAGTTCAAACTTCCAAATCTGACCTGATGGCCAGGGGCGTAGCTTTCAATCTGCTCCAGATGGCCAAGCGAATTGGTCCGCAGTGCAAAGCCGCCGAATACGAAGATCTATCCGGGGAGAAAAGTCTCACCCTGGACTGCATCGTTGTTGATGATCGGAGGAGCCATCAGGCCTAAAGATGATGACACAGAGGAACTCTCAATGAAAGCACCAATGTCGGTATCAAAACCGACGGATCTCGGGTAGGGGGTCCCGAACTGTGCGTCTAGGCGGATGGTAACAGGAGACAAGGGACACGATGTTTTTACCCAGGTTCGGGCCCTCTCGATGGAGGTAAAACCCTACTCCTGCTTGATTGATATTGATGATATGGGTAGTACAAGAGTAGATCTACCACGAGATCAGAGAGGCTAAACCCTAGAAGCTAGCCTATGGTATGATTGTTGTTCTGTCCTACGGACTAAAACCCTCCGGTTTATATAGGCACCAAAGAGGGTTAGGGTTACACAGAGTCGGTTACAATGGTAGGAGATCAACATATCCGTATCGCCAAGCTTGCCTTCCACGCTAAGGGAAGTCCCATCTGGACACGGGACGAAGTCTTCAATCTTGTATCTTCATAGTCCAGGAGTCCGGCCAAAGGCTATAGTTCGGCCATCCAGACACCCCCTATTCCAGGACTCCCTCAAGCATGCACTCATGTTTTTCAGTCTGCTCTGCGACAGTACCGGTACCACCTTAGAAAATCTCACTTTGAAGGCAAGGCTAACAATGAAATCGCCCAAACATCTCCAGTGGAATATATTACAGATGAAGACTGGACAGCCCTTGTTAAACACTGGTCTGATCCAAAGTATCAGGTAGGCTATATGTATTTGATCAGACCACATATTGAACTTGTATTTATGTATGTGCCTTACAAGTGTATCTTCTTCTAGGCTAACTGTTTGAAGAACAAAACCAACCATTCTAAAGTGAAACTCCAACAGACAACAGGATCTCGTAGCTATATTGCACACTACGAGGCTCTTGTAAATAGCTGCTACTTCCTTCTTCTTTTTTGTGCCATATTATCGTATCTATATTGACTTGTTCCAAATACAGAGGAAAGCCCATGCGGACCAAAAAGAACCTGAACCGAATGCAGTGCAAATCTTCAACGATTGCCACACCAGCAAGATGAAGGGCATGAGCACACCAGTTCAAGCCGCTGTTGTAAGTCCTTACTCCTCCTGCCTTGAACTGATTGGTACTGTGATGTGTTAATTTAACTACTTGGTTTGCAGCCAATGTCAGTTACTCTGTTCACTTTTATACACAGTTGTCTTAACCTATCATTTTACCTTAGATGGTTTAAAAGAGATGAAGGATATTCTTTTGGTCTTGATTTGTAATCTAGTTGTTATGTTCACGTGCGCACACAATGATAAAATAGCATGTTTGTTTTATATCTGTTTGCCCATGATATGAATGATGTCATACTATGTTCATCCTACTTTAAACCATGTCTCTTTATCCTTAGATGTCAACGAATGTGAGGAAATATACAATACAGTAGGCATGGTGCATGGACATATGTTCCGAAAGTGATTTTATTATGTAGTTGGCACTACAATACATGCTAATGTATTACAGTAGTTCACCAAAATAAGTTATGTATAAACATTTAACCTACTTTGTTTGTTTTTGTCTCATTAGTAACTTATCTGGTACACTAATCTACAAGTTCAAACTTTCAGGAAGCTATGGAACAAATGATTGAACAGCCACAACCACCTGAAGGTGACGAGGCTACCACAGGCACAATGTCACCTCTTGCTGCAGTGCGTCAGTATCTCTCCACTAACAGTGTAAAAAGCACCTTCCTGCGTAATTCTGGGTTGGTTGTCAAGGTAACCTCGTCCAAATCGCCTACTAAACAAAATCTTCCTGCTAGACAGAGTGATATATCTGTGCTCCAGACACAAGTCCAATCCCTAATGGACGTTGTTTCGGAAACAAGAATGGTGGTTGAGAAATGTCGTCAAGATACGAATGGTTTTGAAACCAGACTATCAGACATTCGCTTCGTTGTTCTAGAGCAATGGCAGAAAAAAGGTGGAGATCGTGCTGCTCCATCAGATTCTACAGCCTGAAACATTAGCACTCAGGTCAAATGATGTGTTCTTCTATACATCTGATGGTGCTTTTATCTGGAAGGACTGTAAACTTTATGCCAACAGGCCTTTTGTTGTATGGTTGGAATTTATTTTGTTCTGATACAACATTTATGATGTTGCCACACGCTGCAGCAATTATGACGCTATTTTTGTATAGTGTAGGTTTATCTTAGTAATGTATTCGGCCGAAAGCTTTGTAGGAGCCCAACATGCCAACATTCGTCGGGCCCATTCCAATTGGGCTAAAAACGATTACGGGCCGAAATTAGCATGTAGCCCACTAAAAATATCTGGGCCTAAATCAGCATAAGCTTTCATATTTTTCTGGTAGGCATGTGCCCATAGTGGGCCTTTAACAGGCCTAAACATAATTTGGGCCCTCAGTAAAAATAGGCCGTTTACAGGTGTAAATATCTCGAGCCCATAAAAAACATGGGCCTTTAATAGACCGAAAGTGAGATTGGGCCCTGATTGTGCCAAATAACCCACTGGACTTAGCAGGCCCAAATGGTGGCCCATTTACGATGCGGATCTTTGACAGGCCGAAATTCGGATGGGTCGTAAATGCGCTGACCTAATACACGGGCCTTTAACAGGCCGGAACTTCAGTCGGGCTAGATTATCGTCATTTTTATATGGTCCGTTAATGGGCCCGATATGACGGTGGGCCACCTATGGCCCATGGTTTACGTCCGGCGTTAATAGGCCGAAAATGACAACAGGCCGAAAGTGGCCCAAATCTATAGTGGGCCTCTAACAGGCCAAATGTCAGATATGGCTGTCGGATGTTGGGTTCCGGCACACCCTTCAGGTTCGAACTCTGGGGTGCGCACGAAGATCTTTCCCCTACCGATCTACGTCTGATCACCACGCGAGAATCTAAGCTAAACCGATGAACAACATGAGGGACACAAGATTTATACTGGTTCGGACCACCGTTGTGGTGTAATACCCTACTCCAGTGTGTGGTGTGGTGGATTGCCTCAGGGGCTGATGAGGAACAGTACAAAGGATGAACAGCCTCGCGAGAGGTGTTCTTGAGCTGGTGCGATGAACTGCTTGGATGAGCTCGATCGCCTCTCTATCTAATGAGCACTCGATGAGTTCCCCTCTTTTCTCTATGGTGGCTAGTACTATTTATAGAGGCCCTGGATCTCTTCCCAAATATTGAGCGGGAAGGGTGCCAACAACGGCCATTTTGAAGGGGAACATCTAGTACAGGTTATCCTGACTAAAGTTGGTCTTCGGCTGCAAAAGGCGCTAGCGATGACGCTGTCTTGGGCTCCGCGGTGACCTCCGTCCTGCTGCTCTGCTGGTCTTGGTCTCGTTGCACTGAAATAGCAACCTTTGCCTGATGCCTCGGTACTCCACGCCTATGCTTGCCCCCTTTGCACCAAAGAGGAAACAAGGACACTGCGCAGGCCGGCGCTCGCCTGGCGCCCGCCTGGTCTCGGTCATCATGGCTTGCGTCACGAGCACCTCACGAGGTACCCTGCCTTGATCTCTCCGCCTCCTCACAAGCCTGCCTGGCGAGGCCGTTCCTGAGGAAGCCTTGTGTCGTCCGCCCCGCGAGGCTTGGCCCCTCGCAAGGGTCTTGAGTCTTGTGCTGATGAAGATGAGTTGTACTGGGCCACCACTTGAGCCATGCCGCAGGCAGGCAAGTCTGGGGACCCCCATTCCCAGAATGCCGACAATAGCCCCCGAGCCCATGGCGCGCTCGGACTTGGCTTAGCGGAGAAGCGAAGGGGCAAGTGCGGAGCGCCGCGGGCCACATCAGCCTGCGGCCTTGGGCGACGCGCGACAGTTGATTGGATGTGGGCGCCTTCTCTTCCCCATGCTGCCTCGGCAACTGCTCGACTGACAAAAGGCTGGCCCGGGGTTAGCCTCACCTTCATTACTCTTGTTCTCCTTGCTCCAGATCCCCTTTCTTGCTCTTCGCCCTCCTGTTTCCAAAATCTCCAGATTTGCTGCATCCTTTCTCCTACGGCGTATGATGGCTCCCCGCAAGACCCCGGCTGGGGATGCATCAGCCTGGTACTCGGCGGCTCTGGTCTCCCCCAACATGACGGAGAAGAATCTCGCTCTCACGCACCAGATGGCGGCATTGCAGATCAACGAGATGGGGGAGACTGCGCTCCGGCTTGGCTTCGCCCGGCCGGAGGACAAGGGGAGCACCTTCTACCCCCTCTTCATGAGCGCCGTTATCGCTGGTCTACTTCCTCCTTTCTCTGAGTTCTTCCTTGCCGTCCTTTGCCAGTATCAGTTGCATGCTCTGCATATCCATCCCAACTCCATCCTTCTCCTGTCGATCTTCGCCTACTACTGTGAGGCGCACGTCGGGGTGATGCCCTCCGTGGCCTTGCTGCGCCACTTCTTCTCCCTTCGGGTCACCGGCGGCAACATCTCGGTGTGCGCGAGCTTCATTGTGTACTCCAAGTCCAACGCCATCTCGATGGCCGGGAAGAGGGCCAAGGGCTTCCGGAGCAAGTGGGTCATGGTGGACGCCAGGTGCCACAACCCCCTGCTAGAGCTGCCCACAAAGCAGCCTGAGGCTATTGATGTGTGGCCCCGCGCGAAGCTTGATGGCCGGCGGGCGAAGCTGATGCTGGAGAAGATGAACACCGACCTGAGGCCGGGCAATCTGAGGGCGGCGAAGCTGAACAGGGCCTCTCTCCTGAGGGAGTTCCTGTCGCACCGGGTGGCCCCTCTTCAGGCGCACTCGCGCCCGCTGTGGAGGCTCGTGGATGCGGATGTCGTCCTTCGCCTGAGCTTGCATGCCCTGAATGACGAGGATCTGACCGCGGCCCTCTGCTTCTTGGTCGGAGAGGATGTGGCAGGCCCGATGGATGCTCCGGTCCCTTTGTTCCTTCATGATGACTGGAAACTGGCGGTGGACACCATGCCCACCTTCAACGGGGTCGGTCTGGTGCCAGCGGAAGATCCTGAGGGCCAGGCAGCGACTGCGATGGTGAACTTGTCCTCTAGTGACTCCAGCGGGGGAGAGGAGGAAGATGACGATGAGGACGAGGAGCGTGACTCGGAGGCAACCTTCGAGGGGACGGGGGAGACTTCCCCCTCGCGCAGGTCCAGCGCCCTCTGCTCCATGCCTGACTACGACGAGGCCGGCGCCAGGCGAGAGGGGGAGCATGCACCCCTGGTCCCGAGGAAGGACAGGTCTGGGCTGATCTCCCGAGGGTCTACCCCAGCCCTTGCATCGGCCGAAGTCAGCTCTAGCCCTTCAGGCGCGCCTTCCCCTGCGGCTGGGCCTCCCGAGGCCGAGCCCCGCAAGAGGCTTTCGGGCTTCAAGCTTGGCCGGAGTCCATGGGATCCCGCGGCAGTCAACCAATAAGTGTTCGAATTCCGCCTTGCTCTTGTCTTTTGCTGTCAAGGCCTGACATCTTTTATTGGGTAGGTTGCTACCTGCAGCGAAGAGGCTGAAGGGAGACGTGGCGACCCCGCCTGGGACGGGCTCCTCAGCCATAGCCGCGTCTTTACTCGCGGGAAAGGGAGGCAGCAGGGCCCGCACGTCCCCTACCCGATCATCCTCGCGAGGCCAGCAGGGATGCTCCGGCAAGGAGTCAGCCCCCGTGGCCCCACTGACTCGGGAGGCGCCTGTGCTCGATGCTATCGCCGAAGTTGCCGAGACTCAGGAGGTTCCTGCCTCCCAAGCCGTGATTACGCTGCCGTCTTCTCCTCCTACTCCGCCGGCTCCTGTCTCCTCTGCTTCCTCCGTCGCCGTGGACTGTGCCGCCGATGAGCTGAGCCGGCTGCGGGAGGATCTCTGGAGCACGGACCCCTGCCTGGTGGTCGGGCGCCTGGAGTTGGTCTCCAGCTGGGTTCGCTCTGACGCCTCTGTCCGAGCGGCGCTGAGCCAGGCTGTGACGGCTTCCGAGGAGGAGAAACAAGCCACCTCCCAGGCCATGGCCGCTCGCGACGCGGCATTGAAGGATGCCTCAACTGTCAGGGGCCGCTGCAAGACGCTGGAGGGCGAGTTGCAAGGGCTGCGTGATGAGCTCTCCAAGGAGATTCGCGACCACCAGGTGAAGGAGGAGGAGATGAAGGCTCAGGAGGCTGCTGTCAAGGACCACGACGCCAAACTCTCAGCCGACCGTGATCGGCTGAAGACGCTGGAGCAGGCGCTAAAGACGGAGAGGGTCGAACTGGATGCCGATGCTAAGGTCTTGGCCGAGGAACGCGCGGCCTTCACGCGCTATGAGGAGAGGGCCCGTATAGCGCTGAAGATGCTTTATGACGGGGGCCTGGAGAAACCGCTGGCCGGAGCCAAGGAGGTCCCTGCCAAGCTAGTTCCCTTCCTCATCGAGGCGCTTGAGGAAGTCGTGATTGGCATCGGCCCCATGGCCGAAGTTGAAGCTCGCATCCTTTCCTCCGTAGCGCTGACGCGGATCCTGAGCCACGTCTACCTCCACAACCCTGACGCCAACCTTGACGACCTGCTGGAGCCTGTGGACGCCAAGCGCTCCGCCGCTGCTGCCGAAGTCGTCAAGGGTCGAGCGGAGGCCATGCTGTCGAAGTTCCGCGCCTTAAACACCGTGCCCAAGCGAGGCACTGCCGGCTCCGCAGCTCCAGGTGGTGGGGCTGACAAGTGTGACTCCACCACGAGCGGTGGCGCGGCCCAGGGGTGATCTTCTCGCGGCCTTTTTCCTGCTTTGATTCCTGCAACATGCACCATGCTCGTGGAGGCGTTTAAATTTGTGTCTGATATTGTGAGAACAATCTATGGTCTATAATATTTCCTTCTGGATTTGCTAGATTTTGCACTTTCCTTCCTATTTGCTTGTGTTCTACGTCGGTAGGGCCCGGCCCCGCGCATACCTCAGCCGCCGTTAGCCCCGACCGGATCACCAGGATGGGACTAAAGGAGTGAGGGGCTACGTGAAAAGTTAGGCTCCTGAGTCGCGATGCTCAGGAGTCCCCCTTGACGCGCAAACGGCAAATAGGGAGGGGTGGAAGAGAGGATCTGTCATTCTACGTCGGCAGGGCCCGACCCCACGCATACCTCGACCGCCGTTAGCCTTTCGGTACTAAGGAGTGAGGGGCTACATGACCAGTTAGGCTCCTGAGTCGTGATGCTCAGGAGTCCCCCTTGACGCTCAAACGGGTCTTCATACCTTGGCTCCGCTCGGGGAGGGGCGCGCAACGACCAGGTCCGAGGGACCTGGCTGGGTGGCGTGTACTCGGGCATGACCCGGGCACAGCCCCCGTGTCCAGCCCCCTCGCGCGGCACTCCCGAGGGGAGGCTTTGCGATGAGGCCATACACTAAGCTCTGGGCTCCCTGAGGTTGATACAGCCGTGGGCTGCCCTCAGTTGTTTATCACCAAAACGGAGCATAGCGCTTCCGTATGTGTACGGGCATAGCCGCTCCTCGGCAGTGTTGTCAGGCAGCGCGGAGCATGGTGCTTCCACTGGTGCGTGGGAGGGGGGCTCCCCTCCGGGAGGAGCCCCCGGGGTGTGTACAGCCCCGCCCTGACATGTGGCCGGCACGGTAGGGCTAGGAGAGGTGTATCTGGGCACCTGTGAGCCAGCGCGGGACTCACGAGGCCCTACCTCGAGGCAGGTTGCACCTGGCTCTGGGCCTTTGTCGGTGGTACGTTCCTGCAATGTGGTTAAAATGCAAATGCTCTACGTCCTCAGGTCCCGGCCCTCGAGCAAGCTCAGCCGTTGCTGGTATGCCAGGTCGCGATGTCGTGGACAAGGCCAGGGGGTGAGGGCTGGAGAGCCAATAAGAGCTCCTGATTCGTGATGCTCAGGCGCCCCCCTTTTAACGTGCAAGCGCTTTGCATGAGAAAGGAGAGGCCCATGGTAGGAAGCAGACGATAATCATAAGTAGGTTAGGCATGAAAAAGCAGATCAACTTAGATAGATGCAGAGAAAGGCAAACGCCACTGGGTCAGGCCCAAGCGGCTTGGGGATGATGCAGCCCTAGGGGCACCCCTGATGTCTACTACGCAACCTTCTTCTTGTAGACGTTGTTGGGCCTGCAAGTGCACAGGTTTGTAGGACAGTAGCAAATTTCCCTCAACTGGATGACCTAAGGTTTATCAATCCGTGGTAGACGTAGGATGAAGATGGTCTCTCTCAAACAACCCTGCAACCAAATAACAAAGAGTCTCTTGTGTCCCCAACACACCCAATACAATGGTAAATTGTATAGGTGCACTAGTTCGGCGAAGAGATGGTGATACAAGTGCAATATGGATAGTAGATAAAGGTTTTTGTAATCTGGAATAATCAAAACAGCAAGGTAACTAATGATAAAAGTGAGCGTAAACGGTATTGCAATGATAGGAAACAAGGCCTAGGGTTCATACTTTCACTAGTGCAAGTTCTCTCAACAATAATAACATAGATAGATCATATAACAATCCCTCAACATGCAACAAAGAGTCACTCTAAAGCCACTAATAGCGGAGAACAAACGTAGAGATTATGGTAGGGTACGAAACCACCTCAAAGTTATTCTTTCGGATCGATCTATAAAAGAGTTCGTACTAGAATAACACCTTAAGACACAAATCAACCAAAACCCTAATGTTACCTAGATACTCCATTGTCACCTCAAGTATCCGTGGGCATGATTATACGATATGCATAACACAATCTCTAATTCATCCAACCAACACAAAGTACTTCAAAGAGTGCCCCAAAGTTTCTACCGGAGAGTCAAGAACGTGTGCCAACCCCTATGCATAGGTTCATGGGCGGAACCCGCAAGTTGGTTGCCAAAATATACATCAAGAGGCACGTGATATCCCATTGTCACCACAGATAAACACGGCAAGACATACATCAAGTGTTCTCAAATAAAGACTCAATCCAATAAGATAACTTCAAGAGGGAAACTCAATTCATCACAAGAGAGTAGAGGGGGGAGAAGCATCATAAGATCCAACTATAATAGCAAAGCTCGCGATACATCAAGATCGTGTGAAGTCGAGAACACGAGAGAGAGAGAGAGAGATATCAAACACATAGCTACTGGTACATACCCTCAGCCCCGAGGGTGAACTACTCCCTCCTCGTCATGGATAGCACCGAGATGATGAAGATGGCAATCGGTGATGGATTCCCCCTACGGCAGGGTGCCGGAACGGGCTCTCGAGAGGTTTTTGGTGGCTATAGAGGCTTGCGGCGGTGGAACTCCCGATCTATCTTGATTTCTGATGGTTTTAGGGTACATAGGGTTATATAGGCGAAAGAAGTCGGTCGGGAGGTGCTCGAGGGGCCCATGAGACAGGGGGTGCGCCTTGTAGGGGGGGCGCCCTCCTATCTCGTGGAGTCCTCGAGGGTCTTCTGACTTGATCTCCAAGCCTCCTGGATGATATTCTTCCAAAAAATCACGTTTCCGAAGGTTTCATTCCGTTTGGACTCCGTTTGATATTCCTTTTCCTCGAAATACTGAAACAGGCAATAAACCAGCAATATGGGCTGGGCCGCCGGTTAGTAGGTTAGTCCCAAAAATGATATAAATGTGTAAAATAAAGCCCATAAACATCCAAAAGGGGTAATATAATAGCATGGAACAATAAAAAATTATAGATACGTTGGAGACGTATCAAGCATCCCCAAGCTTAATTCCTGCTCGTCCTCAAGTAGGTGAATGATAAAAAAACAGAATTTTTGATGTGGAATGCAACCTAGCATAATTCTCAATGTAATTTTCTTTATTGTGGCATGAATGTTCAGATCCAAATGATTCAAAATAAAAGTTCATATTAATAAAAGAAATAGTAACACTTCAAGCATACTAATCAAAGTAATCATGTCTTCTCAAAATAACATGGCTAAAGAAAGTTATCCCTACAAAATCATATAGTCTGGCTGTTGCTCTATCTTCATCACACAAAGTATTTAATCATGCACAACCCCGATGACAAGCCAAGCAATTGTTTCATACTTTAATAATCTCAAACTTTTTCAACTTTCACGCAATACATGAGCGTGAGCCATGGACATAGCACTATATGTGGAATAGAGTGGTGGTTGTGGAGAAGACAAAAAGGAGAAGATAGTCTCACATCAACTAGGCGTATCAACGGGCTATGGAGATGCCCATTAATAGATATCAATGTGAGTGAGTAGGGATTGCCATGCAACAGATGCACTAGAGCTATAAATATATGAAAGCTCAACAAAAGAAACTAAGTGGGTGTGCATCCAACTCGCTTGCTCACGAAGACCTAGGGCATTTTTGAGGAAGCCCATCATTGGAATATACAAGCCAAGTTCTATAATGAAAAATTCCCACTAGTATATGAAAGTGACAACATAGGAGACTCTCTATCATGAAGATCATGGTGCTACTTTGAAGCACAAGTGTGGAAAAAGAGATAGTAGCATTGTCCCTTCTCTCTTATTCTCTCATTTCCTTTTTTTTCTTTTGCTTTTTCTTTCTTTGGCCTTTCTTTTTTATTTTTATTTTTGGCCTTTCTCTTTTTTTTTGTAAAGTCCGAAGTCTCATCCCGACTTGTGGGGGAATCATAGTCTTCATCATCCTTTCCTCACTAGGACAATGCTCTAATAATGGAGATCATCACACTTTTATGGATTTACAACTCAAGAATTACAACTCAAAGCTAGAACAAGATATGACTCTATATGAATGACTCCGGCGGTGTATCGGGATATGCAATGAATCAAGAGTGACATGTATGAAAAATAATGCTTGGTGTCTTTGCCACAAATATGATGTCAACTACATGATCATGCAATGGCAATATGACAAAAGTAAAGTATGTCATGATGATGATGAACGGAGCGGTGGAAAGTTGCATGGCAATATATCTCGGAATGGCTATGGAAATGCCATAATAGGTAGGTATGGTGTCTGTTTTGAGGAAGATATAGGGAGGTTTATGTGTGATAGAGCGTATTGTATCACGGGGTTTGGATGCACCGGTGAAGTTTGCACCAACTCTCAAGGTGAGAAAGGGCAATGCACGGTACCGAAGAGGCTAGCAAAGGCGGAAAGGTAAAAGTGCGTATAATCCATGGACTCAACATTAGTCAAAAGAACTCATATACTTATTGCAAAAATTTAGAAGTCATCAAAAACCAAGTACTACATGCATGCTCCTAGGGGGGTAGATTGGTAGGAAAAGACCATCGCTCGTCCCCGACCGCCACTCATAAGGATGCACAAGCCAGGTACACTTCATGTTTCAAATTTGTTACACAACTTTAACCATACATGCATGCTACGGGACTTCCTAACTTCAACACAAGCATTATTTAAATTCATAATCACCCAACTAGCATGACTTTAATATCACTACCTCCATATCTCAAAACAATTATCAAGTATCAAATTGATCATAGCATCCAATTCACTTCCTATGATAGTTTTTATTATACCCAACTTGGATGCTCATCATTCTAGGACCAACTTTATAACCATAGCTAATCTAAAAGACTCTCAAAAAGATATAAGTGAAGCATGAGAGACTAGCAATTTCTACAAAATATAACCACCGCCGTGCTCTAAAAGATATAAGTGATGCACTTAGAGCAAATGACAAACTACTCCGAAAGATATAAGTGAAGAACAATGAGTAGCTAAATAATTGTGCAACTATGTGAAGACTCTCTAACATTAAGGAATTTCAGATCTTTGTATTGTATTCAAGCAGAAAGAAAAACAAAATAAAATGACATTGCAAGGATAGGACAACTCATGTGAAGAAGCAAAAACTTAGGCTCAACCGATACTAACCGATAGTTGTTGAGGAAGAAAGGTGGGATGCCTACCGGGGCATCCCCAAGCTTAGATGCTTGAGACTTCTTGAAATATTATCTTGGGGTGCCTTGGGCATCCCAAAGCTTGAACTTTTGTGTCTCCTTAATTCCTCTCATATCATGGTTTCTCTTTTTATCAAAAGCTTCATCCACAACAAACTCGACAAGAACTCGTGAGATAGGTTAGTATAAACCAATGCAAAACCCTACCATTTTCTACTGTAACAAATCACTAAAATTATTATTCCACATTGAATACTAAATTTCTCTGCATATTTAATACTCCTATCCTCAAATAGAATCATTAAACAAGCAAACATATGCAAACAATGCAACCATAACAGCAATCTGTCAAAACAGTATAGTCTGTAAAGAATGCAAGATTCATCATACTTCCCTAACTCCAAAAATTATGAAATAAAATTAACACTGTATTAAATTTCTCAGAACTCATTATGCAAAAGGTTTCATCATTATATCATTCTCTGACTTTTCTAGGGAATTTTTGCAACAGTGGTAAACTTTCTGTTTTCAAACAGCAGCATGTATACTAGCAAAATAAGCATGGTAAAGGCTATCCTTGACATTTTTATTGAAACTAAAGATGCAAAACATTAATCTAAATAACAGAAAGCTAATACTAACAAAATAAAATGACGCTCCAAGAAAAACACATATCATGTGGTGAATAAAAATATAGCTCCAAGTAAAGTTACCAACGAACGAAGACGAAAGAGGGGATGCCATCCGGGGCATCCCCAAGCTTAGCCTCTTGATTGTCCTTGAATATTACCTTGGGGTGCCTTGGGAATCCCAAAGCTTAGGCTCTTGCCACTCCTTATTCCATAGTCCATCGAATCTTTACCCAAAACTTGAAAACTCCACAACACAAAACTCAACAGAAAACTCATAAGCTCCGTTAGTATAAGAAAATAAAACCACCACTTAGGTACTGTAATGAACTCATTCTAAATTAATATTTGCGTAATATCTACTGTATTCCAACTTTTCTATGGTTCATACCCTCCGATACTACTCATAGATTGATCAAAATAAGCTAACAACACATAGAAAACAGAATCTGTCAAAAACAGAACAGTCTATAGTAATATGTATCAAACGTATACTTCTGGAACTCCAAAAATCCTGCCAAATTAGGAAGTCCTAAGAAATTCGTGTACCAATCCATATAAAAAATAAACAAATCAGAAGCACATTTCTGTGAATTAACAAAACTAATTTACTGGGTGCAAAAGTTTCTGATTCTCAACAGGATCAACACAACTATCACCGAAAGCCATCCTAAAGGTCTTACTTGGCACTTTATTGAAACAAAAGCTATAAAACATGATTACTACAGTAGAATAATCATGTGAACACACAAAACATTAAGGATAATTATTGGGATGTCTCCCAACAAGCGCTTTTCTTTAATGCCTTTCTAGCTAGGCATGATGATGACAATAATGCTCACATAAAAGATAAGAATTGAAACATAACAGGAGCATCATGAAGCATATGACTAGCACATTTAAGCCTAACCCTCTTCCTATGCATAGGGATTTTGTGATCAAACAACTTATGGGAACAATAATTAACTAGCATAGGAAGGTAAAACAAGCATAGCTTCAAGATTTCAAGCACATAGAGAGGAAATTTGATATTATTGCAATTCCTACAAGCACATGTTCCTCCCTCATAATAATTTTCAGTAGCATCATGAATGAATTCAACAATATAACCAGCACCTAAAGCATTCTTTTCATGATCTACAAGCATAGAAATTTTACTACTCTCCACATAAACAAAATTCTTCTCATTCGGAATAGTGGGAGTAAACTCAACAAAATAATTATCATGTGAGGCATAATCCAATTGAAAACTAAAATCATGATGACAAGTTTCATGGTTATCATTATTCTTAATAGCATACAAGTCATCACAATAATCATCATAGCTAGCAACTTTGTTCTCATAATCAATTGGAACCTCTTCCGAAATAGTGGAATCATCACTAAATAAAGTTGACACTCTTCCAAATCCACTTTCATGCTCATCACAATAAGATTCAACATCCTCCAAAATAGTGGGATCACTACTTCCTAAAGTTGACACTCTTCCAAACCCACTTTCATCAATATAATCATCATAAATAGGAGGCATGCTATCATCATAATAAATTTTCTCATCAAAACTTGGGGGACTAAACATATCATATTCATCAAACATAGCCTCCCCAAGCTTGTGGCTTTGCATATCATTAGCATCATGGATATTCAAGGAATTCATAATAACAACATTGCAATCATGCTCATCATACAAAGATCTAGTACCAAGCATTTTAATGCATTCTTCTTCTAGCACTTGAGCACAATTTTCCTTTCCATCAAACTCGCGAAAGATATTAAAAATATGAAGCGTATGAGACAAACTTAACTCCATTTTTTTTGTAGTTTTCTTTTATAAACTAAACTAGTGATAAAACAAGAAACAAAAAGATTCAATTGCAAGATCTAAAGATATACCTTCAAGCACTCACCTCCCCGGCAATGGCACCAGAAAAGAGCTTAGTTGACGGGGTGTGAGTGAGTGCCCTTTACCTAGCCTCCCCGGCAACGGCGCGAGAAAAGAGCTTGATGTCTACTACGCAACCTTCTTCTTGTAGACGTTGTTGGGCCTGCAAGTGCACAGGTTTGTAGGACAGTAGCAAATTTCCCTCAAGTGGATGACCTAAGGTTTATCAATCCGTGGGAGGCGTAGGATGAAGATGGTCTCTCTCAAATAACCCTACAACCAAATAACAAAGAGTCTCTTGTGTCCCCAACACACCCAATACAATGGTAAATTGTATAGGTGCACTAGTTCGGCGAAGAGATGGTGATACAAGTGCAATATGGATAGTAGATAAAGGTTATTGTAATCTGGAATAATCAAAATAGCAAGGTAACTAATGATAAAAGTGAGCGTAAACGGTATTGCAATGATAGGAAACAACGCCTAGGGTTCATACTTTCACTAGTGCGAGTTCTCTCAACAATAATAACATAGATAGATCATATAACAATCCCTCAACATGCAACAAAGAGTCACTCCAAAGCCACTAATAGCAGAGAAAAAACTTAGAGATTATGGTAGGGTACGAAACCACCTCAAAGTTATTCTTTCGGATCGATCTATAAAAGAGTTTGTACTAGAATAACACCTTAAGACACAAATCAACCAAAACCCTAATGTCACCTAGATACTCCATTGTCACCTCAAGTATCCGTGGGCATGATTATACGATATGCATCACACAATCTCAGATTCATCCAACCAACACAAAGTGCTTCAAAGAGTGCCCCAAAGTTTCTACCGGAGAGTCAAGAACATGTGCCAACCCCTATGCATAGGTTCATGGGAGGAACCCGCAAGTTGGTTACCAAAACATACATCAAGAGGCACGTGATATCCCATTGTCACCACAGATAAACACGGCAAGACATACATCAAGTGTTCTCAAATAAAGACTCAATCCAATAAGATAACTTCAAGAGGGAAACTCAATTCATCACAAGAGAGTAGAGGGGGGAGAAACATCATAAGATCCAACTATAATAGCAAAGCTCGCGATACATCAAGATCGTGTGAAGTCGAGAACAGGAGAGAGAGAGAGAGATCAAACACATAGCTACTGGTACATACCCTCAGCCCCGAGGGTGAACTACTCCCTCCTCGTCATGGATAGCGCCGGGATGATGAAGATGGCCACCGGTGATGGATTCCCCCTCCGGCAAGGTGCCGGAACGGGCTCCCGAGAGGTTTTTGGTGGCTACAGAGGCTTGCGGCGGCGGAACTCCCGATCTATCTTGATTTCTGATGGTTTTAGGGTACGTAGGGTTATATAGTCGAAAGAAGTCGGTCGGGAGGTGCTCGAGGTGCCCACGAGACAGGGGGCGCGCCCTGTAGGGGGGGCGCCCTCCTATCTCGTGGAGTCCTCGAGGGTCTTCTGACTTGATCTCCAAGCCTCCTGTATTATATTCTTCCAAAAAATCACATTGCCGAAGGTTTCATTCCGTTTGGACCCCGTTTGATATTCCTTTTCCTCGAAATACTGAAACAGGCAATAAAACAGCAATATGGCCTGGGCCTCCGGTTAGTAGGTTAGTCCCAAAAATGATATAAATGTGTAAAATAAAGCCCATAAACATCCAAAAGGGGTAATATAATAGCATGGAACAATCAAAAATTATAGATACGTTGGAGACGTATCAGCCCCCAACAAGATAAGCTAAAGAAAGAAGCAAAACGGATACATACCATGGGGACAGACCCACGCGACCTAGGAATGATGCATCCCTGAGGGCGTTCCCAGCTGAAACGAAACTTGAAAGAAGTCAGCTGATACCATTGCAGAGCGAGTGTCGGAGTAGCTGACGGTGCATGGTGAAGAGGCCCGTCCTCACAAGCCCTCGGGGCTCCGAGCCTCGGGAGGCTCAGGAGGTTCGGGTGGCTCGGTGAGGTCCATCTCCACTTTCTCCAGGAGCACGCGATGCTTGGCCACCTGAGCTTCCAGGATGCTTCTCATTAGGCGCTGGTGAGCAGCAGCCGCGTTCGGCAGGCTGAAGGGCAGCGAACGTAGCTGTGCGGTGGACCTGCGCAACGCCCCACGTGCGAAGGCCAGAAGCACTCCTGAAACGCGACTCGGTTGAGCCCTGGGTAGTCGATGCAGACGTGCAGCCCGCCATCCTCGCCTGGATGGGGAGCTACGCTGGGCAGGCGGCGGTTGCCGCGCATGACTCTCGATTCCTGCAATTCCTGAGCAACCTTGGTGATGAACTCCTGAGGGTTGGGCCCTCCTTGCCTCACGCCTTCTTGAGGGAAGCGTGCCGCGAAGCACGCCTCCAAGTGGTGCCCGAGTGCCTCCCTCGTGACCTTGGCAAAGTCAGTGGCTCCCCAGGAGAGAGCCCCCGAGCCTTGCTCGAGGAGGGCATCGGGCGCGCCTTCCTATGCGATGGAAGGAGGCGCCCCTTGGATGGGCGCATGTTCGGATGTGGTGCCTCCGGAGGTGCCTGCCTCCTGAGGCCTTGAGCCAGGTGACATCTTCTTCTTCTTTGGAGCTGCTTCAGGAAGGTTTCCACTCTTCTGTCTGGGTCCTCGATTGACGCGGCTTGGAAGGCGCGCTCGAGAGAGAACACCGCATCCTTCTGTTCATAGGGGACCGTGATGACCCCGCCACTTCCTGGCATCTTGAGGACATTGTAGCCATGGTGAGTCACTGCCATGAACTTGGCCAGGGCTGGATACCCGAGGATGGCATTGTATGGCAGGCGAATGTGGGCGACGTCGAAGTCAATGATCTCGGTACGGTAGTTCTTGCGCTGTCCAAAGGTGACAGGGAGGCGGACCTGCCCTATCGGGATAGTGGAACCATCAGTGACTCCTGAGAAGGGCTTGGTTGGTTGAAGCTGATCATATGGCACTTGAAGAATGTTGAACGTCTCGACAGACAGGACGTTGAGCCCTGCTCCGCCATCGATGAGGGTCCTGGTAACTTGCACATTGCTGATGACTGGGGAGCAGAGCATCGGGAGGACGCCGGCCGTTGCCGCGCACTTGAGCTGATCCGCTGAGCTGAACGTGATGGCGCACGCAGACCACCTAAGGGGGTGTGTGGCCTCAAGCTTGGGGAGGACTGCGTTCACTTCGCGAGCAAACTGCTTGAAGATCCGCTGAGAGGCTGGGGCCTGAGCGCCGCCCAAGATGCAAGCGATCGCACGCGGCTCCTGGAAGCCCCCAGCCCCCTCGTCCTGATGATGGTCCTCATTCCTTCTTGGTGGCGGTGGCAGAGGAGGAAGCCCTATGTTGCCTTGCGGGTGATCCTCACGAGGCTGATCTCTCCAAGCCCCTCGTGAGGCTGATCTTGCCAGCGGTCCTCGCAAGGCCGGTCATGCCAACCTTGGTGAGGGCCACGATCGTCCCAGCGTCCTCCACCTCTTGCTCCGCCTCGGCCGTAGCCCCGATTGTTGTGCTCGAGGCATTGACCGACACGGCCTTCTCGCACGGCCTTGAGCTCTTGGCATTCGTTGGTGTTGTGGGTATGGAGATCGTGGTACACACAGTACCGGCTGCCCTTGGACGACTCCAGCTGGTCCCTGCCGCGCTTCGTGTCCGGCTCTGCTATGAGCACAGCTGCTCCCTTGCGCTTCACATCCTTGGCCTTGGCTTTCTTCTCTTCTGGGTCTGCTGCCGGGAGCTCGAGAAGGGAGTGGCGTCCCTGCTCAGCCCTTGCGCACTTGGTCGCCAGGTTGAACAACTCTAGAGACGTACACAGATCTTCGTGGATCGCCAGCTCCTCCTTCATCTTGACGTCGCAGACGCCACCAAAGAACGCCGAGATGATGGCCTCCTCGGTTACCCTGGGAATCTTGAGGCGAGCGCTGCTGAAGCGCTGGATGTACTTCTAAAGGGTCTCTCCGGGCTGCTGCTTGATGCGGCGCAGGTCACCCACGGCTGGCGGACGATCGCGAGTGCCCTGGAAGTTGGCGATGAAGCGAGTGCGCATCACGTCCTAGGAGGAAATCGTGCCAGGAGGCAAGTTCAGGAGCCAGGTGCGGGAACCGTCCTTGAGTGCCATGGGAAACCAGTTCGCCATGACCTTTTCGTCCCCGTTGGCGGCTTAGATGCCTAGCTCGTAGAGCTGTAGGAACTCTGCGGGGTCGGCAGTGCCGTCATAGTGAGGAGGCAAGTCAGGCTTGAACTTGACTGGCCAGGCGACACTGCGTAGCTCGGTGGTGAAGGCGCGGCAGCCTGCAGTGGCCACCGGAGCTCTCTGCTGATGCGGGGCTTGCTCCTGGGGGTTCCCGCGTGCCGCTGCCTGGAGCAGCGCAGGGTCTTGACGTGGTGGCGCAGGGATGCGGTCATGGCGCACCGGCGCCGGGAGCACACCAGCACCTTCTTGGGGACGAGGGATTTCTTGGCAGCTCCTCTCTTGTCGCGCGGGCGCCGGACACGGTGGATCTCGTCCTGGGGCCGCGCGCCTTGGAGCCAGGGTGCCTTCTTGGGGAGGAGGTGGCAGAGGCACCTCCTGATCTGCGCCTCCTGCGCAGGACGGAGGGCGAGGCAGCGAGAGGGACGGGGCAGGGGAGCCCCCTGCGGCGCTGACGAGCTCGGTGATGCGAGCGAGCCATTCCTCGTAGAGGTCGTCGATGGGATGGTAGTGTAGGAGCTCACGCGCCAGGAGCAATGCGGCGTGCGCGTCCGTGGGGGCGCGACAGGCGTGGGACGACTAACCAGCTGGAGTCAGCGACGGGGTGGCGGTGCGGCCTTCCCGCCGCACCGAAGGATGCAGCGACGAGGCCTGCTGCTCATTCCCCACTGGGCCGGTGGCGGCGTTGGCGGCAGGCGATGGGAACGACGGGGACACCCACCGACGGGAGCCGTCTGGGCGACACGGGCGGCGAGAGCAGCCCGACGCTCGGCGCGAGCCCGGCGAGCGTCGGCCATGGACATGACGGAAGATCGAACGCAAAACAGCGGAAGAAAGATTCCAGCGCACCCCTACCTGGCGTGCCAAATGTCGGATGTTGGGTTCCGGAAGACCCTTAAGGTTCGAACTCTGGGGTGCGCACGAAGATCTTTCCCCTACCGATCTACGTCCGATCGCCACGCGAGAATCTAAGCTAAACCGATGAACAACACGAGGGACACAATATTTATACTGGTTCGGGCCACCATTGTGGTGTAATACCCTACTCCAGTGTGTGGTGTGGTGGATTGCCTCAGGGGCTGATGAGGAACAGTACAAAGGATGAACAGCCTCGCGAGAGGTGTTCTTGAGCTGGTGCGATGAACAGCTTGGATGAGCTCGATCGCCTCTATGTGTAATGAGCACTCGATGAGTTCCCCTCTTTTCTCTATAGTGTCTAGTCCTATTTATAGAGGCCCTGGTCCTCTTCCCAAATATTGAGCGGGAAGGGCGCCAACAACGACCATTTTGAAGGGGAACATCTAGTACATGTTATCCTGACTAAAGTTAGTCTTCGGCTGCCAAAGGCGCTGGCGATGACGCCGTCTTGGGCTCCACGGTGACCTCCGTCCTGCTGCTCTACTGGTCCTGGTCTCGTTGCACTGAAATGGCAACCTTTGCCTAATGCCTTCGTACTCCACGCATGTGCTTGCCCCCTTTGCACCAAATAGGAAACAAGGACACTGCGCAGGCCGGCACCCGTCTGGCGACCGCCTGGTCTCGGTCGTCATGGCTTGCGTCACGAGCACCTCACGAGGTACCCTGCCTTGATCTCTCTGCCTCCTCGCGAGCCTGCCTGGCGAGGCCGTTCCTGAGGGAGCCTTGTGTCATCCGTCCCGCGAGGCTTGGCCCCTCACGAGGGTCTTGAGTCTTGCGCTGATGAAGATGGGCCGTACTGGGCCACCACTTGAGCCACGTCGGAGGCCGCAGGCAGGCAAGTCTGGGGACCCCCGTTCCCAGAACGCCGACAATGGCCGAATATGACCCAAATCCTTCATGATCGTTTATGGGCCGAAAGTTTTGATGGCCTGTAAATGGGCCCAAATGAAGCCGGACCTTTAACGGGCCAGAAATACACCGGGCGGTAATTCAGCCCAATTACTTAGCGGACTATTAACGGGCCAGAAGTGACCATGGGCCACATTGATGACAAGCTTAGGACAGGCCGTTGATGGGCCAATTTGACAGAGAATGTTGGGCCTTTAGCTGGGCCGGCCCATTATGGTCTACAGAATCTTGTGGGCCTTTAGCTGGGCCGACCCATTGTGGTCCGCAAAATTTTGTGGGCCTTTAGCTGGGCCAGCCCATTATGGTCTGCAAAATTGTGTGGGCCTTTAGCTAGGCCGGCCCATTATGGTCCGCTAAATTTTGTGGGCCTTTAGCTGGGCCGGCCCATTATGGTCCGCTAAATCTTATGGGCCTTTGGTTGGGATGGCCCATTTAAACTTTGTGGGCCACTTTTGGGTTGGTCCACGTGTCAACATATCATAGGCCCATCTCGACCGTTGGATGAGTGACACCTATGCTAACACGGAGCTGACGCGTGGATCCGTCAGCCAATGAGAATTTTACACGTGGAAAATCGGCATTGGTCGTGGCTGTTAACGGGTTATCGGATCCAAAATCCGACCCGATAGCTTAACGGCGTTCCGTTATGGTGGATGCCACCTGTCGGTCACCCTTGACGAAAGCACTTGTGTGACGCGTGATTTATCGTCATGGAAGTGGACACTTCCGTGATGATAATTTTGGCAATGTCATGGAACACTTCTACGACAGCACAGGTATTACTATCTTGATTCTGTCATAAAATCGTCATGGATGTACATGCATGACAGAAAACGCGACCTACTGTGACAAACACGTATCATCATGGAAGTGCATTTTTTTTGTAGTGGTTTGAGCAGGAGGTATTTGATGGCGTGAAGATCATCACCACGGGCCATATGAATATGGAGAAGAAAGTCCTCAATCCATAATGCAGGGTCTGTTATGCCATCATATGATTTGATGTTCACGGGTTTAAACCCTTCTGGGAAATCGTGTTCCATTACTTCATTAGTGAAGCAAAGGGGGTGTGAGGCGCCTCTATATCGGGCCAAGTCATGACGTAGCTCGGATGGAGTTCGTGTGCGGTTTTTGGCACGGACGTGGTTATGTTTGTCATGTTCAACCGGATGGCCATCGTCGCGCATCGAGGCATGCCCCCGTGATCCATAGATTGATCTTGTCTGACCTTCTCTCTTTTCCAAGTCATTCCGCAGGTCATGTGTATATCCCCGTGATGTCTACTATGCAATCTTCTTCTTGTAGACGTTGTTGGGCCTCCAAGTGCAGAGGTTTGTAGGACAGTACAAGATTTCCATCAAGTGGATGACCTAAGGTTTATCAATCCGTGGGAGGCGTAGGATGAAGATGGTCTCTCTCAAGCAACCCTACAACCAAATAACAAAGAGTCTCTTTTGTCCCCAACACACCCACAATGGTAAATTGTATAGGTGCACTAGTTCGGCAAAGAGATGGTGATACAAGTGCAATATGGATAGTAGATATAGGATTTTGTAATCTAAAAATATAAAAACAGCAAGGTAACTAATAATAAAAGTAAGCACAGACGGTATTGCAATGCTAGCAAACAAGGCCTAAGGTTCATACTTTCACTAGTGCAAATTCTCCCAACAATAATAACATAACTGGATCATATAACTATCCCTCAACATGCAACAAAGAGTCACTCTGAAGTCACTAATAGCGGAGAACAAACGAAGAGATTATTGTAGGGTACGAAACCATCTCAAAGTTATCCTTTCTGATCGATCTATTCAAGAGTCCGTAGTACAATAACACGAAGCTATTCTTTCCGTTCGATCTATCATAGAGTTTGTACTAGAATAACACCTTCAGACACAAATCAACCAAAACCCTAATGTCACCTAGATACTCCAATGTCACCTCAAGTATCCGTGGGCATGATTATACGATATGCATCACACAATCTCAGATTCATCTATTCAACCAACACAAAGTACTTCAAAGAGTGCCCCAAAGTTTCTACCGAAGAGTCAAGACGAAACGTGTGCCAACCCCTATGCATAAGTTCATTGAACCCGCAAGTTGATCACCTGTCATACATCAAGTAGATCACGTGAATATCCCATTGTCACCATAGATAAGCACGGCAAGACATACATCAAGTGTTCTCAAATCCTTAATGACTCAATCCGACAAGATAACTTCAAAGGGAAAACTCAGTCCATGACAAGAGAGTAGAGCGGGAGAAACATCATAAGATCCAACTATAATAGCAAAGCTCGCGATACATCAAGATCGTCCGAATCAAGAATACGAGAGAGAGAGAGAGAGAGAGAGAGAGAGAGAGATCAAACACATAGCTACTGGTACATACCCTCAGCGCCGAGGGTGAACTACTCCCTCCTCGTCATGGAGAGCGCCGGGATGATGAAGATGGCCACCGGTGATGGATCCCCCCTCTCGCAGTGTGCCGGAACAGGGTCCCGATTGGTTTTTGGTGGCTACAGAGGCTTGCACGGTGGAACTCCCGATCTATTGTGTTCCCCGATGTTTTTAGGGTATATGGACATATATAGGCGAAATAAGTTGGTCATGGGAGCCACGAGGGGCCCACGAGGGTGGGGGCGCCTCCCTACCTCGTGGCCACCTCGAAGCTTCCCTGACGTCTACTCCAAGTCTCCTGGATTGCTTCCATTCCAAAAATAACTCTCCCAAAGGTTTCATTCCGTTTGGACTCCATTTGATATTCGTTTTCTTTGAAATGCTGAAATAGGCAAGAAAACAACAATTTGGGCTGGGCCTCCGGTTAATAGGTTAGTCCCAAAAATAATATAAAAGTGTATAATAAAGCCCATAAACATCCAAAACAGATAATATAATAGCATGAACACTTCATAAATTATAGATACGTTGGAGACGTATCAGCATCCCCAAGCTTAATTCCTGCTCGTCCTCGAGTAGGTAAATGATAAAAGAAATAATTTATGAAGTGTGAATGCTAGTAGGTGCACAAGTTTGATCAATGATAATTTCAATCACCTTTTCTAGCATCATTATATGTCATAACAGTAGCTCATCTCATAAACTTCTCATGAGCAAGTAACAAGCTATTCAAATGTTAAAGCATAGACCATAAACTTTCTTGAAAGCTAGCAAACTATGTTCTCAGTCATCAAACAATTGCAATTCATCTTATTTTCAGGAAGGGTCTATGTAAGAGCTTTGATTTAGCAAATCCCACATACTCAACTATCATATAGTCTTCCATGATTGCTACCACTCAAAGCATATTTTTAGAACAAATAGCACCGATCGAATATAGAGAAAGATAGGGGCTTAATGTTTCGCCTCCAAACTTACTTATCATATAGATAATTGTCAACAGTAATAATTCATGATCAAATATATATGAATGGCCATATATGCTTAGATCTTTCCCCATCACATGATGCTTGCCAACTAAAGAGTAGGTAGGAATGAGAAGGAATACTACTGGCTCTTGCATAAAAGTAAAAGATAGGCCCTTCGCAGAGGGAAGCAGGGATTTGCAACGGTGCCAGAGCTCGAAGCTTTTAAACAGAGATGAAAATAATTTTGAGAGGAATGCTTTCATTGTCAACATAACAACCAAGAGTTCCCAGCTTCTTCCATTCTAGATACATTATAGGCGGTTCCCAAACAGAATGGTAAAGTTTTAACTCCCCCTCCACCAACAATCATCAATCCATGGCTTGCCCAAAACAACGGGTGCCTCCAACTAACAACAATCCTGGGGGAGTTTTGTTTGCAATTATTTTGATTTGATTTTTGATGTTTGGATCATAGGACTGGGCATCCCAATTACCAGCCATTTTTCTCGTGAATGACGAGCGGAGTCCACTCATCGTGAGAATAACCCACCTAGCATGGAAGATACTGACAGCTCCTAGTTGCTACATGAGCAATTCGGGCATACAAAATAGATTATTATTTGAAGGTTTAGAGTTTGGCACATGCAAATTTACTTGGAACGGCAGGTAAATACCGCATATAGGTAGATATGGTGGACACTCATGGAAGAAACTTGGTTCAAGGAATTTGGATGCACAAGCAGTATTCCCGCTTAGTACAGATATTTTGGCTAGCAAAGGATTCTAAAAAGCAAGCACAACTCATTATGTTGGAGGATCTATGACAATATAACTTCTATACAAATATACCCAAGCATAACTCATTATGTTGTCTTCCTTGTCGAATTTCAACTAATTTGCTCAGGTTGAAAATAATTAATGGGGCTCATAATCATAGAAGATGTTTAAGATAGTATATTTATATGTGGAATCTCTCTTCCTTCAATATTCTTTCATGAATTGTTCAAATGACCAATACAATGTTTGCTAACCTTCAATAAATTTACCACCTCTACTTCTTATATGTGAAGTCATTATTCCCCATGGGATAAGCAATGAAACATATATAATTTCAGATTTATGATATTCAACTTATTCAACCATTTACTCATAGGATATAAGTGAAGCACACGAGTAAATGACAAACTACTCCAAAAAGATATAAGTGGAGATCAATGAGTAGTTGAATAATTATGTAACTATGTGAAGACTCTCTAACATTTAAGAATTTCAGATCTTGGTATTTTATTCAAACATCAAGCAAAACAAAATGAAATGAAATGACGCTCCAAGCAAAACACATATCATGTGGTGAATAAAAATATAGCTCCAAGTAAAGTTACCGATGGATGAAGATGAAAGAGGGGATGCCATCCGGGGCATCCCCAAGCTTAGGCTCTTGGTTGTCCTTGAATATTACCTTGGGGTGCCTTGGGCATGCCCAAGCTTAGGCTCTTGCCACTCCTTATTCCATAGTCCATCGAATCTTTACCCAAAACTTGAAAACTTCACAACACAAAACTCAACAGAAAACTCGTAAGCTCCATTAGTATAAGAAAATAAATTACCACTTTTAGTACTCTTGTGAACTCATTCTAAATTTATATTGGTGTAATATATACTGTATTCCAACTTCTTTATGGTTCATACCCTCTGATACTACTCATAGATTCATCAAAATAAGCAAACAACACATAGAAAACAGAATCTGTCAAAAGCAGAACATTCTGTAGTAATCTGTAACTCACGAATACTTATGTAACTCCACAAATTCTACCAAATTAGGAAAACCTGGGAAATTTGTGTACCAATTCAGAGAAAAAATAATTAGATAGAAAGCACATTCCTGTAAATTATCAAAACTAATTTACTGGGTGCAAAAGTTTCTGATTTTCAACAGGATCAACACAACTATCACCGTAAGCTATCCTAAAGGTCTTACTTGGCACTTTATTGAAACAAAAGCTATAAAACATGATTACTACAGTAGAATAATCATGTGGACACACAAAAACAGTAAGGGTAAATATTGGTTGTCTCCCAACAAGCGCTTTTCTTTAATGCCTTTCTAGCTAGGCATGATGATTGCAATGATGCTCACATAAAAGATAAGAATTGAAACATAATGGGAGCATCATGAAGCATATGACTAGCACATTTAAGCCTAACCCACTTCCTATGCATAGGGAATTTGTGAACAAACAACTTATGGGAACAATAATCAACAAGCATAGGAAGGCAAAACAAGCATAACTTCAAGATTTTCAACACATAGAGAGGAAACTTGATATTATTGCAATTCCTACAAGCATATGATCCTCCCTCATAATAATTTTCAGTAGCATCATGAATGAATCCAACAATATAACCAACACATAAAGCATTCTTTTCATGATCTACTTGCATAGAAATTTTAATACTCTCCACATAAGCAAACTTCTTCTTTATGGCATACGGATCATCACAATAATCATCGTAAATAGGAGGCATGCTTTCATCATAATAAATTTGCTCATCAAAACTTTGGGGATAAAAATATCATATTCATCAAACATAGCTTCCCCAAGCTTGTGGCTTTGCATATGATTAGCATTATGGATATTCAAGGAATTCATGCGAACAACATTGAAATCATGCTCATCATAAAAAGATCTAGTACCAAACATTTTATAGACTTCTTCTTCTAGCACTTGAGCACAATTTTCCTTTCCATCATTCTCACGAAAGATATTAAAAGATGAAGTGTATGAGGCAAACTCAATTCAATTTTTTTGTAGTTTTCTTTTATAAACTAAACTAGTGATAAAACAAGAAACTAAAAAGATTCGATGGCAAGATCTAAAGACATACCTTCAAGCACTCACCTCCCCGGCAACGGCGCCAGAAAAGAGCTTGATGTCTACTACGCAACCTTCTTCTTGTAGACGTTGTTGGGCCTCCAAATGCATAGGTTTGTAGAATAATAGCAAATTTCCCTCAAGTGGATGACCTAAGGTTTATCAATCCATGGGAGGCGTAGGATGAAGATGGTCTCTCTCAAGCAACCCTGCAATCAAATAACAAAGAGTCTCTTGTGTCCCCAACACACCCAATACAATGGTAAATTGTATAGGTGCACTAGTTCGGCGAAGAGATGGTGATACAAGTGCAATATGGATAGTAGATATAGGCTTTTGTAATCTGAAAATATAAAAACAGCAAGGTAACTAATAATAAAAGTGAGCACAAACAGTATTGCAATGCTAGGAAACAAGGCCTAAGGTTCATACATTCACTAGTGCAAGTTCTCTCAACAATAATGACATAACTGGATCATATAACTATCCCTCAACATGCAACAAAGAGTCACTCCAAAGTCACTAATAGCGGAGAAAAAACGAAGAGATTATTGTAGGGTACGAAACCACCTCAAAGTTATCCTTTCTGATCGATCTATTCAAGAGTCCGTAGTAAAATAACATGAAGCTATTCTTTCTGTTCGATCTATCATAGAGTTCGTACTAGAATAACACCGTAAGATACAAATCAACCAAAACCCTAATGTCACCTAGATACTCCAATGTCACCTCAAGTATCCGTGGGCATGATTATACGATATGCATCACACAATCTCAGATTTATCTATTCAACCAACACAAAGTACTTCAAAGAGTGCCCCAAAGTTTCTAGCGAAGAGTCAAGACAAAAACGTGTGCCAACCCCTATGCATAAGTTCATTGAACCCGCAAGTTGATCACCAAAACATACATCAAGTAGATCACATGAATATCCCATTGTCACCACATATAAGCACGGCAAGACATACATCAAGTGTTCTCAAATCCTTAAAGACTCAATCCGACAAGATAACTTCAAAGGGAAAACTCAATCCATTACAAGAGAGTAGAGGGGGAGAAACATCATAAGATCCAACTATAATAGCAAAGCTCACGATACATCAAGATCGTGCTGAATCAAGAACACGAGAGAGAGAGGGAGAGAGAGATCAAACACATAGCTACTGGTACATACCCTCAGCCCCGAGGGTGAACTACTCGCTCCTCATCATGGAGAGCGCCAGGATGATGAAGATGGCCACCGGTGATGGATCTCCCCTCCGGCAGGGTGCCAGAACAGGGTCTTGATTGGTTTTTGGTGGCTACAGAGGCTTGCGGTGGCGGAACTCCCGATCTATTGTGTTCCCCGGTGTTTTTAGGGTATATGGACATATATAGGTGAAAGAAGTCGGTCAGGGAAGCCACGAGGGGCCCACGAGGGTGGGGGCACACCGAGGGGATAGGGCGCACCTCCGTGCCTCGTGGCCACCTCGAAGCTTCCCTGACGTCTACTCCAAGTCTCCTGGATTGCTTCTGTTCCAAAAATAATTCTCCTGAAAGTTTCATTCCGTTTGGACTCCATTTGATATTCCTTTTCTTTGAAACACTGAAATAGGCAAGAAAACAACAATTTGGGCTGGGCCCCGGTTAATAGGTTAGTCCCAAAAATAATATAAAAGTGTATAATAAATCCCATAAACATCCAAAACAGATTATATAATAGCATGAATACTTCATAAATTATAGATACGTTGGAGACGTATCACCCCGAGCTGTTGTATTTCTGTTTGTTCGGCGAGGTAATGCGGGGTGGTGTTCGGCTCGAGGTGCCGCTTTGTCCCGGCCATGTGGTGGTCGGTCAGCCGCATTGTACGTTGGTAGGACGGGCTCCATCACCTTGCCATCGAACTGTGGTAATAGTTTGCGCTTCGGGTAGCTTTTGGTTGGGCGCTCGAGGCCATATTCTTCGGCTTCCAGGACATCAGTCCATCTTTCATTGAGCAGATCTTGATTAGCTTGAAGCTGCTGCTGCTTCTATTTCAGGCTCCTTGCAGTGGCTATTAGCCGGCGCTTAAAGTGCTCCTGCCCGGCGGGCTCCTCAGGCACGATAAAGTCTTCATCACCGAGGCTCACCTCGTCCTCGGAGAGCGAAAGGTAATTACTGTCCTCCGCGTCTTCATTCATGGCCTATTCATCATGGCTAGCTTGCCCATCTTCCCATTCCTCCTGTTCGGAGGTTGGCTCAACGGGGTCTTCATTGTCTTCGGCGTCGTCCGGAGTATTGTTTTCTCCTGTGACGGTGTTGCTGTTTTTACTATGGCGTGGCTTAGAGCGGCGCCGCTGACGCTGGCGCTTTGGCTGTATCTGAGGAGGTTTATCCTCGACTGAATTTTCATTGTCGCTGTTGTTTTCTTTGGGTGTATCCACCATGTATATGTCGTACGAGGTGGTTGTCCAACGCCCTGTATGCGGTGGTTCCTGCTCCTCTTCGGCATCGTCGTCCATACCATCGATGTCTTCAGAGTCATAATCAAGCATGCGGTTAAGTCGTCGATAGTGGCTATAAAGTGGGTGGTGGGTGGGAAACGAAGTTCTTCATCGTCCGCTTCCCATTCGAGCCGGACATAGTTCGGCCGAGAGTTCCCCGATAAGGAGAGGGATTTCAATGAGTTCAACACATCACCTAGAGGTGAGTGCTAGAAGATGTCTGCGGGGCTGAACTCCAAGATCGGCGCCCAATCAGGTTCGATGGACGCGGATGCACATGCTCCGGAACCTATGGCCGGAGACAAGTCCAAGGTTCTGGTGACACAAGCCCATCTCGATGTTGGGTCTGTGTGCGGCTCGAGCACCGCTGAGTCCGCGGCTTTCGTGGCGGGGTTAAGCTTCCCATTTTCGGACGACACGATCTGCTCCGGATCTAAGGCCAGAGCGGTTACGGGCGCTATGTCCTGAGCACGGTCGGATGGCAAATTTAGGTCATGTTCATCGCGGTGGCAGGGGCCAGCCGTCATGGGCTCGAATCCGTCGAAGATCAAGTCTCCGTGGATATCAGCCACAAAATTCAGGCTTCCGAATCTGACGTGATGGCCAGGGGCGTAACTATCGATCTGCTCCAGATGGGTAAGTGAGTTGGCCCGCAGTGCGAAGCCACCGAATACGAAGATCTGTCCGGGGAGGAAAATCTTCCCCTAGATTGCGTTGTTGTAGATGATTGATGGAGCCATCAAGCCTTCTGGTGACGACACAGTGGAACTCTCAATGAAAGCTCCAATGTCGGTGTCAAAACCGGCGGATCTCGGGTAGGGGGTCCCTAACTGTGCGTCTAAGGCTAATGGTAATAGGAGGCGGGGGACACAATGTTTACCCAGGTTCGGGCCCTCTCAATGGAGGTAATACCCTACTTCCTGCTTGATTGATCTTGATGAATATGAGTATTATAAGAGTTGATCTACCACGAGATCATAATGGCTAAACCCTAGAAGCCTAGCCTATGAGTTTATGATTGTTGTCATATGGACTAAACCCTCCGGTTTATATAGACACCGGAGGGGGCTAGGGTTACACAAAGTCGGTTACAGAGAAAGGAATCTACATATCCGAATCGCCAAGCTTGCCTTCCACGCAAAGGAGAGTCCCATCCGGACATAGGAAGAAGTCTTCTATCTTGTATCTTCATAGCCCAACAGTCCGGCCCAAGTATGTAGTCCGGCTGTCCGAGGACCCCTTAGACCAGGACTCTCTCAATGACCATAAATGATATTACTCATATAAATAGAACAACCATTATTCTCTGATTTAAATGAATAACCGTCTCGCATCAAACAAGATCCATATATAATGTTCATGCTCAACGCTAGCACCAAATAACAATTATTCAGGTCTAAAACTAATCCCGAAGGTAGATGTAGAGGTAGCATGCCGACGGCGATCACATCGACCTTGGAACCATTTCCGACGCGCATCATCACCTCGCCTTAGCCAATCTTCATTTAATCTGTAGCCCCTGTTTTGAGTTGCAAATATGAGCAATAGAACCAGTATCAAATACGCAGGCGCTACTACGAGCATTAGTAAGGTACACATCAATAACATGTATATCAAATATACCTTTGACTTTGCCATCCTTCTTATCCGCCAAATACTTGGGGCAGTTCCGCTTCCAGTGGCCAGTCCCTTTGTAGTAGAAGCACTCAGTTTCAGGCTTAGGTCCAGACTTGGGCTTCTTCCCAGGAGTAGCAACTTGCTTGCTATTCTTCTTGAAGTTCCCCTTCTTCCCTTTGCCCTTTTTCTTGAAACTAGCTAGTGGTCTTGTTAACCATCAACACTTGATGCTCCTTCTTGATTTCTACCTCCGCAGCCTTTAGCATTGCGAAGAGCTCGGGAATCGTTTTCGTCATCCCTTGCATATTATAGCTCATCACGAAGCCTTTATAGCTTGGTGGCAGTGATTGAAGCACTCTGTCAATGACACTATCATTAGGAAGATTAACTCCGAGCTGAGTCAAGTGGTCATGGTACCCAGACATTCTGAGTATGTGTTCACTGACAAAACTATTCTCCTCCATTTTGCAGCTATAGAACTTGTTGGAGACTTCACCTCCATTTTGCAGCTATAGAACTTGTTGGAGACTTCATATCTCTCAACTTGGGCATTTGCTTGAAATATTAACTTCAACTCTTGGAACATCTCATATGCTCCATGACGTTCAAAATGTCGTTGAAGTCCCAATTCTAAGCCGTAAAGCATGGCACACTAAACTATCGAGTAGTCATCAGCTTTGCTCTGCCAGACGTTCATAAGGTCTGCAGTTGCTCCTGCAGCAAGCCTTGCACCTAGCGGTGCTTCCAGGACGTAATTCTTCTATGCAGCAATGAGGATAATCCTCAAGTTACGGACCCAGTCCGCGTAATTGCTACCTAATGACCCACAAGTATAGGGGATCTATCGTAGTCCTTTTGATAAGTAAGAGTGTCGAACCCAATGAGGAGCAGAAGGAAATGACAAGCGGTTTTGAGTAAGGTATTCTCTGCAAGCACTGAAATTGTAGGTAACAGGTAGTTTTGTGATAAGATAATTTGTAACGGGTAACAAGCAATGAAAGTAAATAAGGTGTAGCAAGGTGGCCCAATCCTTTTGATAGCAAAGGACAAGACTGTACAATTTCTTATAATGAGAAAAGCGCTCCCAAGGACACATGGGAATTATCGTCAAGCTAGTTTTCATCACGTTCATATGATTCGCGTTCGGTACTTTGATAATTTGATATGTGGGTGGACCGGTGCTTGGGTATTGCCCTTTCTTGGACATGAATCCCACTTATGATTAACCCCTATTGCAAGCATCCGCAACTACAAAAGAAGTATTAAGGTAAACCTAACCATAGCATGAAACTAGTGGATCCAAATCAGCCCCTTACGAAGCAACGCATAAACTAGGGTTTAAGATTCTGTCACTCTAGCAACCCATCATCTACTTATTACTTCCCAGTGCCTTCCTCTAGGCCCAAATAATGGTGAATTGTCATGTAGTCGATGTTCACATAACACCACTAGAGGAGAGACAACATACATCTCATCAAAATATCGAACAAATACCAAATTCACATGACTACTAATAGCAAGACTTCACCCATGTCCTCAAGAACAAACGTAACTACTCAAGCATATTCATGTTCATGATCAGAGGAGTATTAATATGCATTAAGGATCTGAACATATGATCTTCCACCAAGTAAACCAATTAGCATCAACTACAAGGAGTAATCAACACTACTAGCAACCCATAGGTACCAATTTGTGGTTTTGATACAAGATTGGATACAAGAGATGAACTAGGGTTTTGAGAGGAGATGGTGCTGGTGAAGATGTTGATCGAGATTGACCCCCTCCCGATGAGAGGATCGTTGGTGATGATGATGGTGATGATTTCCCCCTCCCGAAGGGAAGTTTCCCGGCAGAACAGCTCCGCCGGAGCCCTAGATTGGTTCCGCCTTGTGGCGGCGGAGTTTCGTCCCGTAAGCTAGCTTATGATTTTTTTTCCAGGGTAAAAGCCTTCATATAGCATAAGGTGGGCACCAGAGGGCCACCAGGGGGCCCACGAGACAGGGCAGGCCCAATAGGGGTGAGCGCGCCCCCACCCTCATGGCTAGGGTGTGGGCCCCCTCTGGTACTTTCTTTGCTCAATAATTCTTATTAATTCCAAAAATGACTTTCGCAGAGTTTCAGGACTTTTGGAGTTGTGCAGAATAGGATTCCAATATTTGCTCCTTTTCCAGTCAGAATCCCAGCTGCCGACATTCTCCCTCTTCATGATAAACCTTGTAAAATAAGAGAGAATAGCCATAAGTATTGTGACATAACGTGTAATAACAGCCCATAATGCAAGAAATATCGATATAAAAGCATGATGCAAAATGGCGTATCACTACCATCATCTTTCAACTTAGCTTTCTCTAGGAACGCATTAAAATTCAAGGGAACGGTAGCACGGGCCATTGATCTACAACAACATAGACATGAAAAAACTATCAGGACTAATTTCATGATAAATTAAAGTTCAATTAATCATATTACTTAAGAACTCCCACTTAGATAGACATCCCTCTAGTCATCTAAATGATCACGTGATCCAAATAACCTAAACCATGTCCGATCATCACGTGAGATGGAGTAGTTTTCAATAGTGAACATCTCTATGTTGATCATATCTACTATATGATTCACGTTCAACCTTTCCGTCTCAGTGTTCCGAGGCCATATCTTCATATGCTAGGCTCGTCAAGTTTAACCCGAGTATTCTGCACGTGCAAAACTTGCTTGCACCTGTTATATGTAAACGTAGAGCTTATCACACCCGATCATCACGTGGTGTCTCGGCACGATGAACTGTAGCAACGGTGCATACTTAGGGAGAACACTTATACCTTGAAATTTAGTGAGGGGTCATCTTATAGTGCTACCGCCGTACTAAGCAAAATAAGATGCATAAAAGATAAACATCACATGCAATCAAAATATGTGACATGATATGGCCATCATCATCTTGTGCTCATGATCTCCATCATCGAAGCATCGTCATGATCTCCATTGTCACCGGCTTGACACCTTGATCTCCATCATAGCATCATTGTCATCTTGCCAACTATTGCTACTACGACTATCGCTACTGCTTAGTGATAAAGTAAAGCAATTAATGGTGACTGCATTTCATACAATAAACCGACAACCATATGGCTCCTGCCAGTTGCCGATAACTCTGTAACGAAACATGATCATCTCATACAACAATTTATATCTCATCATGTCTTGACCATATCACATCGGAACAAGCCCTTCACAAACAAGTTAGACGTCCTCTGCTTTGTTGTTGCAAGTTTTACGTGGCTGCTACGGGCTTCTAGCAAGAACTGTTCTTACCTACGCATCAAAACCACAACGATTTTTCGTCAAGTGTGTTGTTTTAACCTTCAACAAGGATCGTCCATAGTCAAGCTCGATTCAACTAAAGTTGGAGAAACAGACACCCGCCAGCCACCTATGTGCAAAGCACGTCGGTAGAACCAGTCTCATGAACGCGGTCATGTAATGTCAGTCCGGGCCGCTTCATCCAATAATACCGCCGAATCAAAGTAAGATGTTGGTGGTAAGCAGTATGACTATTATCGCCCAGAACTCTTTGTGTTCTACTCATGCATATTCATCTATGTATAGACCTGGCTCGGATGCTACTGTTGGGGAACATAGTAATTCAAAAAAAATCCTACAATCACGCAGGATCTATCTAGGAGATACATAGCAACGAGACGGGAGAGTGTGTCCATGTACCGTCATAGACCGAAAGCAGAAGCATTTAGTAACGTGGTTGATGTAGTCGAACGTCTTCACAATCCAACCGATCCAAGTACCGTACGTACGGCACCTCCATGTTCAGCACACATCAGCACAATGACGTCCCTCGTGCTCTTGATCCAGTTGAGGACAAGGGAGAGTTTTGTCAGCACGATGGCATGGCAATGTTGATGATGAAGTTACCGGTGAAGGGCTTCGCCTAAGCGCTACGACGATATAACCGAGGTGGAAAACTGTGGAGGGGGGCACCGCACACGGCTAAGAGATTTTTTTGTTGTGCTTTGGGGTGCCCCTACCCCTGTATATAAAGGAGGGAGGGAGGAGGCGGCCAACCTAGAGGGGCGCGCCAAAGGGGGAAGTCCTACTAGGACTCCTAGCCCTAGTAGGAGTCCCCCTTCCTTTTCGGAGTAGGAGAAGGGGAAAGGGAAAGAGAGAGGGAGAGGGAAAGAGGGGACGCGCCCCCTCCCCTAGTCCAATTAGGTTTGGCTAGGGGGGGCGTGCGCCACCTCCTGGACGCCTGCCTCCTCTTCCTACTAAGGCCCATGAAGGCCTAATACTCTCCCGGGGAGTTCCGGTAACCTCCCGGTACTCCGAAAAAATGCCCGAATCACTCCGGAACCATTCTGGTGTCTGAATATAACCTTCCAATATATCAATATTTATGTCTCGGCCATTTCGAGACTCCTTGTCATGTTCGTGATATCATCCGGGACTCTGAACAAACTTCGGTCATCAAATCACATAACTCATAATACAAATCGTCATCGAACATTAAGCGTGCGGACCCTACGGGTTCGAGAACTATGTAGACATGATCAAGACACATCTCCAATCAATAAACAATAGCGGAACCTGGATGCTCATATTGGTTCCTAGATATTCTATGAAGATCTTTATCTGTCAAACCACACAACAACATACGTTGTTCCCTTTGTCATCGGTATGTTACTTGCCCGAGATTCGATCGTCGGTATCATCATACCTAGTTCAATCTCATTACCGGCAAGTATCTTTACTCGTTCTGTAATGCTTCATCCCGCAACTAACTCATTAGTCACATTGCTTGCAAGGCTTATAGTGATGAGCATTACCGAGAGGGCCCAGAGATACCTCTCCGCTACACGGAGTGACAAATCCTAATCTTGATCTATGCCAACCCAACAAACACCTTCGGAGACACCTGTAGAGCATCTTAATCACCCAGTTACGTTGTGATGTTTGATAGCACACAAGGTGTTCCTCTGGTATTCGGGAGTTGCATAATCTCATAGTCTGAGGAATATGTATAAGTCATGAAGGAAGATCTCGAGCTCGGGTGCTCCTGGAGATGAACTAGGCGTGCAAGAGGTGGATTGGGTGGTGCAAAGAGCGAGGGGTGAGGAGAGAACGGCTCAGGGAGGCCTATAAATAGCCTGCCTATGGCTCACCGTGAACCAGTGCGCCGGTGAGGCTGTTGCCATCGCTGTGGGTCACGGGGGCTCAAATGGGCGTGTTCGGGGCGTTTGTGGAGGTGGTCTATGACCAGGGTAAGGAAGAGAGAGAGCGGGGAAGTGCCAGGGTGCCGCGCATGTGAGCGTGCTCATTGGAGCTCTCGGGCGGCCATGGCGCGCGTGTGAGGGAGGCAGCAGGAGGGAGAAGGAAGAGGGGGACCAGGGTGTAGCGTGCTGCGAACGCCAAGGCGTATCGTCGGGCGCGCTGGGGAGGCCCGAGGTGGTTGGCAGGGGGCGGCTACAGTGCGGGAGCGCACTGTAGCACACTCCAGAGCGCGTATATGGACGGCATGGCCATATTTTTGGCAAGGTGGAAAAGACCACGCATGTCTGGTAGCTCTAGGGAGGAGTGAAGAATGTGGGGGAGGCCTTGGATGCCTTGGATGGCCACTGGAGTGAGGAAGGAGGTGAGAAAGAGAGAGAAGCTGCTGTCCAGGAGGGTAAATGGGGGTGTTTCACCCCTCAATCACTGAGCAATGGCCAAGGGAGAGTTACTGGGGTAGAAGAGGTCTAGAGGGGCTGTGGAAAAAGCTTGAGCCCATGGAGATTAGTGGGAGAGGTCAAAGTGGTGTTTTTAGAAAAATGGCAGAAGGTGTTTGTTGAAGGTTTGGGCAAGAAGATGAACTCCTCTTGTCATGAGGCTTGACAGGGTCAAATGGCATGAGAAAATAAGAGGTTCCACCAAGATTGAGTCCATTTGGGCAAAGTTGCCAATGCAACTTTTGTAAACCCTAGAAATCAACAAAAATGCATTTTCCAAGATCTAGTCATGCAAAACTATTCTCCTTGATGCACCACTTGGTCTAGTGTCATCATTTAGGGTTTATATCATGTCCACAAGGTTTGAGAGCAAAAGGAGAAAGTAAACAATGTAAAGTTGTTCAAACTTGATTCTGAACAGAGCGGGTTTTGGGGCACTTTTATGAACTAAAACTATTTGGATTTGGATGAAACTCTGCAAGATCGTCACATTAGGCATGTGTGACTTGCTAGAATTTTCTTGGAATTTTTAGAGAATATTTCCTTTGTAAATATTTCAAAACCTTGAAATATCCAGAAAGGGTTTTGGAGGGATTTGACCAATATTTTTAACATGACCATGTCTTGAAACTCTTACATATGGACAATATATGTCCACTGAGTCTCCCTAAATTTTCACAAATATTTTTAAAGGACTAAAAATAATTTTACCCTATTAAAGACCATTTCTATCCTAAAGAAAAAGCCCTTAAAAATAGCAAAATAACTTTTAAAATTATATTTTTGTGGTTTTTCAGAGTCCTATACCTAATAAGAGTCAAACATACTTTCTGAAAGATTTTTCATAACCCAAATCAAGTACTTGTAGTGCAAACCTCAATTCAAGGGTTTTTGGAAAACTAAATTTAGAAAATGCTTTTTGGCCAAATTATTTTTGTAAGAAATTCTATATTGTACTATACACATGGCATGATCATTGGGGCAAAAGTTTGGAGCAAGGAAATGAAGTATATAAGGTGGAGCTAGAATATGGCTTTCATGAGCACTTGAAATCACACACAGAAATCCAATTCAAATAAAAAGCCAAATAAAGTGCAAAAGTTTTTGCTGGTCCAAATTTTCATGCTTTATTAATGCAAATGACGTGTTACAAAACATTGTGTGTGACAACTTGGCCCATTCCTTCGTGTTGATCCGCTGTGGGAGCGAATGTGTGTTGCTAAGCCGGTGGTCACGATAACCCGGCAGGGGATTCTCACCCGCTGGAGATGTGTATTGGCAATAAAACCAAGTATGGTTCCAGTCCTTGGGATGACTAGGCGGTTTGGCATATGGGAAGGAGGCTTCTTTCCTCTTCTGAATTGAAACCCCACCTAGTTCCAAACTCGGCCCATCGGTAAACTCTGTCTGCCGGTTTAAGTAATAAAACTCTCTGAACAGTTCAACAGTTGGCTCTTCTTGAAGATAAGCTTCACAGAAGACTTGGAAGTTGCAAATATTGGAGACGGAATTAGGCCCAATGTCTTGAGGATGAAGTTGGAAAAAGTGCAGCACGTCCCGAAAGAATCTTGAACCAGGCGGGGTAAACCCCCGGATCATGTGATCTATAAAAACAAGTACTTCTCCTTCCTTGGGCTCAGGAGGATTTTCGAGGCTTGGGACCCTCCAGTGGATGTCATATTTCTTGGCTAAGACGTCAGTCTCAACAAAGTTGTTCAAATCTTCCTCGGTGACCCAGGATGATGCCCAGTTGCATGCAGTGAATGTCTTAGTCATTATTGATGATGATCTGAAAATAAAATTTTGCTGGTTTAAGATTATGTTGTTAAGTCGTCCATTGATTCAAGGGTAGGAACGATAAGCATGCAGTGTGTTAAGCCGGAGGATCACGTTGGAATTATGCAAGGCAAACTATTGGCGGCTTAAGAGGGGACTAACGGTACCTGGCGGGTTATGGTTTATAAGTTAAGCCGCCCACACAGCTATCAATTTTCAGATCTATGAGTGAAAAATTACTAAGTGTTGGATAAACAGCTTTCGCAGATCGGTGCTATAATTGTGGATCCACAGCAGGTCAAATAATGAAGAAAATTATAAACCTAAGTTGCGGTAGCAGAGCAGTTCATGTGCTCAGATGGGATCTCTCATGGAGAGGAGGCATTCAAGTATCAAAAATGAGTTCTAAAGATGACGCCGCGCAAGATGTGCATTAAACTCAGATCAAAACTACAAGAAACAGGGAAGAACAAAGAGGAACGGAGATGGACTCCGACGAACTCGAACAAACCCTAATGGGATCTACGGTGAGGGAAGGAGAAAAGCTTACCAGGGCTGTCGAACAGCGGAGGCGCGTGGACGAGCTCTGGTACGTTCAGGTTGATGCAACGACCGAGGTTGAGGCAGTGGCGAAGGTCGACGGTGGCGGCGAAGCTCGGGCGCTCGAGGTGTTGTGAGGAAGAGGACGAAGATGAGGAGGCAAGGGGGGAAATGAAAGGGACCCCTGGCCCTATTTATAAGGCACAAGGATAAGTGGCACGCGCGGGAATCGAGGAGGCCAAAAAAGATTGTGACAACAAAGATGCCTCGATTTTTGGAGATTCATTAAAAGGGAAGGCATATTGAGATTTGGGATTTGTGTGATATTAATATGAGATGACATCATGGCGCCTTACCGCGATTCTATGAGCTGACGTCACGGTGGGTTATAAGATTTTGCAAGGACCGACGAGGAAGGATTTTTTTCTAGGTGTTGAAGATTGATATGAACAAGTTCACATCAACCTGGGGCCTAATGTTGGTGATATGACGGGTATGACCCGCCCAGGAGGAGCCGGGTCATACCACTAGTGGGTTATAATGAGAAGGCCCAAGAAGATGTTGAAGATGGCGGTTCATGAAGCAAGCTTACTGATGGCCCAAGACTCGGAGGAGACTTGAGGCCCACAGGCGTAAACCGCCATATGTTTAACTTGTATTTTAAGGAAAGTGTAATTATGTCACCGAGCCAGACAGTTGTGTATGAGCCGGCTGGGATTTGTAAGCCGCCGGGCATCAACCTGTGTATATAAAGGGGTGACTCAGTGGCGGTTTAGGGCAAGAGACAACAAGTTGAGAACTAGTTCAAGCGTATTCACTCCCTAGTAATTGAAACCCAAGCAATACAACATAAAGCAGGAGTAGGCCTTTACCTTGTTGTGAGGGGCCGAACCTGGGTAAACTCTGTGTGTCCTTGTCCCGTTTTAACCCCTTCAAGCTAACCTCGTAGCAATGGCTCCACACCTGAGTCCTCATGCTAGGGCATCTGTCGTGACAATTCCACGACATAAGCCTTATTATATCTTCCTCAAAACAGCAACCATACCTACCTATTATGGCTTTTCCATGGCCATTCTGAGATATATTTCCATCCAACCTCCACCGCTTCCATTTGATGACTTGAGCATTCATTGTCATATTGCTTTGCATGATCATATAGATGACATAGTAGTTCTGGCTCAGCCACCATTCATCATTTTTCATACATGTTACGCTAGATCATTGCACATCCTGGTACATGCCAGAGGCATTCATATAGAGTCATATTTTGTCATAGGTATCGAGTTGTAATTTTTATTTCTTTTGAGGTATAAGTAAATAGAAGTGTGATGATCATCATTATTCATTTTTAGAGTAGTGCCCCAATAAGGAAAGGATGATGGAGACTATGATTCCCCCACAAGTTCGGATGAGACTCCGGACAATGAGAGAAAAAGAAAAAGAAAAAAGAAAAATAAAAAAAGAACAAGAAAGAGAAAAATAAACAAAGAGAGAAGGGGCATTGTTAGTATCCTTTACCACACTTGTGCTTCAAAGTAGCACCATGTTTTTCATATGGAGAGTCTCCTATGTTGTCACTTTTATATACTAGTGGGAATTTTTCATTATATGATTAGATGCACACCCACTTAGTTTTCATATTGAGCTTTCATACACTTATAGCTCTTAGTGCACCCATTGCATGGCAATCCCTACTCCTCGCATTGATATCAATTGATGGGCATCTCCATAGCCCGTTGGTTAGCCGCGTCGATGTGAGACTTTCTTACTTTTTTGTCTTCTTTATATTTACCCCTATCATCATACTCTATTCCACCCGTAGTGCTATATTGATGGCTTGTGCTCATGTATAGCGTGAGGGTTGAAAAAGCTGAAGCACGTTAAAAAGTATGAACCAATTGCTCGACTTGTCATCGGGGTTGTGCATGGTAAATACTTTGTGTTAAGAAGACATAGCATGACAAGACTATATGATTTTATAGGGATAGCTTTATTTATCATTATATTTTGAAAGACATGATTGTTGGTTGGGATGCCTGAGTATTGATGTCTTTATGTCAAATTATAGACTATTGCTTTGAATCACTTATGTCTTAATATTCATGCCATCATTAGATATATGATCAAGTTTATGCTAGGTAGCATTCCACATCAAAAATTATCTTTTTTATCATTTACCTGCTCGAGTACGAGAAGGAATTAAGCTTGGGGATGCTGATACGTCTCCGTCGTATCTATAATTTTTGATTGTTTCATGCCAATATTATACAACTTTTACGTACTTTTGGCAACTTTCTATATGATTTAATGGACTAACCTATTGATCCAGTGCCCAGTGCCAGTTCCTGTTTTTTGCATGTTTTTTATATCAAGGAATATCCATATCAAACGAAGTCCAAATGCAATAAAAATTTGCGGAGAATTATTTTGGAATATATGTGATTTTTGGGAGTTGGAATCACCGCAAACGGAGGCCCACACAGGGTACAAGACACAAGCGCACCACCCCTGAGCCAGGCGCGTAGTGGTGGGTTGTGCTCACCTCGTACGTTGGTTGGAGCTCTACTTCAGGCGCAAGGAAGCTTATATGCGGAAAAAATCGTGTTAAAATCTCAGCGCAATCGGAGTTACGGATCTCCGGGAATACAAGAAACGGTTTTCGGCCAGATCTGGGGAACGCGAAATAGAAGAGGACAGAGAGGGAGATCCAATCTTGGAGGGGCTCCCACCCCTCCGCTGCCATGGAGGCCATGTACCAGAGGGGGAACTCTCCTCCCATCTAGTGGGAGGCCAAGTAAGAAGAAGAAGAAGGAGGGGCCACTCTCCCCCTCACCTCCAGTGGCGCCAGAGTGCCACCGGGGCAACGATCGGGACGGCGATCTACACCAACAATCTTGCTACCGTCAACACCAACTCTCTCCCCCTCTATGCAGCGGTGTAACACCTCTTCTCCCCGTTGTAATCTCTACTTAAACATGGTGCTCACCTCCTATATTATTTCCCAATGATCTATGGTTATCCTATGATGTTTGAGTAGATCTGTTTTGTCATGTGGGTTAATCGTGATCTTGGTTGGTATGATTGTATATTTTATTTATGGTGCTGTCCTACGGTGCCCTCCGTTCTCGTGCAAACATGAGGGTCCCCCGCTGTAGGGTGTTGCAATATGTTCATGGTTCGCTTGTGGTGGGTAGAGAGAGTGACAGAAGCTTAAACCTGAGTAAGTGGGGTATGATGTATGGGAGTAAAGAGGACTTGATACTTAATGCTATGGTTGGGTTTCATGACCTTAATGATCTTTAGTAGTTGCGGATGCTTGCTAGAGTTCCAATCATAAGTGCATATGATCCAAGTAGAGAAATTATGTTAGCTCATGCCTCTTCCTCATATAAAATTACAAGAATGATTACCAGTACTTGTTATCGATTGCCGAGGGACAAATAACTTTCTTGTTGACACAAACCCTTTTTCTAATCACCTAACTTTTTCTATCTTGCAAAATACTTCTGGTTTTATTCTTGCAAAGTAGTTCTAGCATCACACCTACAAAACAATTTCATGCTTGTTTTCAGTAAAGCAAACGTCAAGTGTGCGTAGAGTTGTATTGGTGGTCGATAGAACTTGAGGGAATATTTGTTCTACCTTTAGCTCCTCATTGGGTTCGATGCTCTTATTTATCGAAAAAGGCTACAAAAGATCCTCTATACTTGTGGGTTATTAGTCATGTAATGTTTGTCCGGGCTGCTTCATCCAACAATACCGCTGAATCAAAATAAGACATTGGTGGTTTACTTAACATCCACAACTCATTGTGTTCTACTCGTGCATATCATCTATGCATAGACCTGGCTCGGATGCCACTCTTGGGGAACATAGCATGCAATTTCAAAAAAAAATCCTACGATCACGCAAGATCTATCTAGGAGATGCATAGCAACAAGAAGGGGAGAGTGTGTCCACATACCCTCGTAGACCGAAAGCGGAAGCGTTAGGTTAACGCAGTTGATGTAGTCGAACGTGTTCACGATCCAACTGATCTTAGTACCAAACGTTACGGCACCTCCGAGTTTTACCCACGTTCATCTCGATGACGTCCCTCAAACTCTTGATCTAGCAGAGGGTCGAGGGAGAGTTTCGTCAGCATGATGGCGTGGTGATGTGATCCGTGCAGGGCTTCGCCTAAGCACTACGACGCTATGACCGGAGTAGCAAACTGTGGAGAGAATCGCCGCACACGGCTTGGAACAATTGTTGTGTCTCCAAGGGGTGCCCTGCCCATGTATATAAAGGAGGGAGTCCTACTAGGACTCCTAGTCCTAGTAGGATTTGGCCCCCCTTCTTTTCCTTCTCATGGAGGTGGAAAGGGGGAAGGAGAGGGAGTAGGAGAAGGAAAGGGGGGGCACCCCCTTCCCTAAACCAATTCGGCCTCCTCCCTTGTGGGGGGCGCACCAGCCCCTTGTGGGCTGGGTAGCCTCCCTCCTATAGCCCATATGGCCCAAATCTTTCCCTGGGGGGTTCCGGTAACCCCTCCGGTACTCCGGTATGTACCCGATACACTCCGGAACCCTTCTGGTGTCCGAACACTACCTTCCAATATATCAATCTTTACCTCTCGACCATTTCGAGACTCCTCGTCATATCTGTGATCTCATCTGGGACTCCGAACAAACTTCGGTCACCAAAACACATAAATCATAATACAAATCGTTATCGAACGTTAAGCGTGCGGACCCTACAGGTTCGAGAACTATGTAAACATGACCGAGACACATTGATGTCTACTACGCAACTTTATTCTTGTAGACACATATTGGGCCTCCAAGCGTAGAGTTTTGTTGGATAGTAGCAATTTTCCCTCAAGTGGATGACCTAAGGTTCATCAATCCGTGAGAGGTGTAGGATGAAGATGGTCTCTCTCAAACGACCCTGCAACCAAATACAAGAAATCTCTTGTGTCCCCAACACATCCAATACAATGGCAAATTGTATAGGTGCAGTATTTCAACGAAGAGATGGTGATAAAAGTGTAATATGGATGGTAGAAATATATTTCTATAATCTGAATAAATAAAAACAGCAAGGTAACAAATAGTAAACAGGCACAAAAGCGGTATTTCAGTGCTTGAAAATGAGGCCCAGGGTCCGTACTTTCACTAGTGCAACATCTAAACAAATTTAATATAATTGGATCATATAACCATCCCTCAACGTGCGATGAAGAATCACTCCAAAGTTCCTATCTAGCAGAGAACATAAGAATAAATTGTTTGCAGGGTACGAAACCACCTCAAAGCTATTCTTTCCATTCGATCTATTCAAGAGTTCGTACTAAAATAACACAAAGCTATTCTTTCTGTTCAATCTATCCTAGAGTTCGTACTAAAATAACACCAAAGCAAATTCATATTCATAATAGTCAATCCAACACAAAGAACTTCAAAGAGTGCCCCAAGATTTCTATCGGAGAAACAAAGACAAGAACATGCATCAACCCCTATGCATAGATTACCCCAATGTCGCCTCGGGAATCTGCAAGTTGAGTGCCAAAACATATATCAAGTTAATCAATATGATACCCCATTGTCACCATGAGTATTCAACTACAAGACATATATCAAGTGTTCTCAAATCCATAAAAGTATTCAATCCGATAACAACGAAATCTCAAAGGGAAAAACTCAATTCATCACAACAAGATAGAGAGGGGAAAACACCATATGATCCGACTATATTAACAAAGCCTGCGATACACAAAGATCGTGACATCTCAAGAACATGAGAGAGAGAGAGAGAGAGAGATTAAACACACAGCTACTGGTACAAACCCTCAGCCCTGAGGGTGGACTACTCCCTCCTCATCGTGGTGGCCGTTGGGATGATGAAGATGGCCACTAGAGATGATTCCCCCCTGCGGTAGGGTGCCGGAAAGGGTCTAGATTGGTTTTTGGTGGCTACAGAGCCTTGCGGCGATGGAACTTCTGATCTAGGTTCACCCCGAATGGTTTCGAAATATTTGGGAATTTATAGTGCAAAGAGGGGGTGCGGGAGGCCAATGAGGTGGGCCCAACCCACCTGGGTGCGCCTGGGCCCCAAGGCGCACCCTGGTGGGTTGTGCCCCCCTCGGGGCACCCCCAGGTGCTTCTCTGGCCCACTGGTGCTCTTATGGTCCATAAAAAATCCACAAAAAGTTTCGCGGTGTTTGGACTCCGTTTAATATTGATTTCATGCGATGTAAAAAACAAGCAAAAAACAGCAACTGGCACTAGGCACTGGGTCAATAGGTTAGTCCCAAAAAATGATATAAAGTTAATGTAAAATGATTGTAAAACATCCAAGAATGATAATATAATAGCATGAATACTTCATAAATTATAGATACGTTGGAGACGTATCAGCATCCCCAATCTTAATTCCTACTCGTCCTCGAGTAGGTAAATGATAAAAGAAATAATTTATGAAGTGTGAATGCTAGGAAAGTGCATAAGTTTGATCAATGATAATTTCAATCACTTTTTCTAGCATCATAATAGCAATTCTTTCTCATACAATTTCTCATGTTATAGTAGCAACCAATTCACATGTTAAGGTTCAAATAATGAATTCTCTTGAAACTCAACAACCTATGTTCTTAGTCACCAAACAATTGCAACTCAACTTATTCAACATAGTTTAAGTAAGAGCTCCACATACTCAACCATCATGTAGTCTTCTATGATTGCTAACACTCACCGCGTACACATGAGCAAAACGTCTCTATCGGACACGTAGAAAGATAGGGGCTTATTGTTTTTCCACCCAACGTATTCACCTCAAGGGTGATGTCAACAATAATAACTCATGCTACCCATATTCAATTGGACATATGTGCCTAGATCTTTCCTCACCACATGATGCTTGCCAAAAGAGAAAAATAAAAAGGAATAGAGAGAAAAACTTTGACTCTTTGCATAAAAGTAAATACTGAAAAGTAAAAGATAGGCCCTTCGCGGAGGGAAGCAGAGGTTGCCATGCACTTATTTGTTTGTATGATCAACCCCTTAGTGCAAAAGAATGTCATGTTATATTGCCCCTTATAATAGCAACCTTTATTATACAGTCTGTCGCTTTTATTCTTTGCCATCACAAGTTCGTACAACGCTCAATTTTCTCTTACACTAAATGATCTAACACTTTTAGAAGCAATTTTTATTGCCTTATTGCACCGATGACAACTTACTTGAGGGATCTTGCTCAATCCATAGGTAGGTACGGTGGACTCTTGAAAATAAGATTTGGGTTTAAGGGTTTTTGGATGCACAAGTAGTATCTCTACCTGGTGCGGAATTTTTGGCTAGCAAGGACGGGGGAAGCACCACATGTTGAAGGATCTATGACAATATAACTTTTATGTGAATATGAACAAACATAAACCATTACGTTTTCTTCCTTGTCCAACGTCAACAATTTTGGCATATAATATTTTGATGGGGGCTCACAATCACAAAAGATTTCCAAGATAGTGTATTTATATGTGAAAGTTCTCTTCCTCATACTAATTATTCATGAATTGCTTGTATGACCAATATTGTGATTGTCAAGCCTCAAAATATTTCACTTTCTAAACCCAATGTGAAGCTACCACTAGGCATGATATGATTTCAACTTCATGGCATTCAATTTATTCAACAATTTACTCATAGGATATAAGTGAAGTACAAGAGTAAATGACAAGCTAATCCAAAAAATATAAGTGAATATCATGAGCATAATATTTCTTTCTCTCAAATTAATTTAAGTTAAGCAAGAGATAATTTCTTCAAAAATACTAAAGCACACCGTGCTCAAAAAGACATAAGTGAAGCACTAGAGCAATTCCATAGAAAAGAGCTTCATTGACGGGATGTGAATGTCGCTTACTTAGCCTCCCTGGCAACTATTTGAGGACTCTATTTTATTTAAAAAGTTTCAGATCTAAGTACTTTATTAAAACAGCAAGCAAAAACAAAATAAAATGACAATCCAACAATAGCACACATCATGTGAAGAAGCAAAAACTTAGGCTCAACCAATACTAACCGATAATTGTTGAACAAGAAAGGTGGGATGCCTACCGGGGCATCCCCAAGCTTAGATGCTTGAGACTTCTTGAAATATTATCTTGGGATGACTTGGGCATCCCCAAGCTTGAGCTTTTGTGTCTCCTTAATTTTTCTCATATCACGGTTTTCCTAAATCTCAAAAGCTTCATCCACACAAAACTTAACAAGAACTCGTGAGATAAGTTATTATAAATCAATGCAAAAACTTTATCATTCTATACTGTAGCAAATCACTAAAATTATTATTAGACATTGCATACTAAATACCTCTGCATATTTAATACTCCTGTCCTCGAATAGAATCATTAAACAAGCAAACATATGCAAACAATGCAAACATAACAACAATCTGCCAAAACAGTACATTCTGTAAAGAATGCAAGAGTATCAATACTTATTCAAATCCAAACATTATGAAAATTTACCACACTGTAGAAAATTTATAAGAGCTTATTTTGCAAAAAAAATCAACATTTTATCACATTCTGACTTTTCTAGGGAATTTTTGCAACAACGGTAAACTTTCTGTTTTCAAACAGCAACATGTATACTTAAAAAATAAGCATGGAAAAGGCTATCAGTGCCACTTTTCTTGTAATAAAAAATGCAAAACATTATTATAAATAACAGCAAGAAAATCCTAACAAAAAAATTGATGCTCCAAGCAAAACACATATCATGTGACTAATGAAAACATAGCTCCAAGTGAGGTTACCGATAATGTTGAAGACGAAAGAGGGGATGCCTTCCGAGGCATCCCCAAGCTTAGTTGCTTGGATCTTCCTTGAATATTTCCTTGGGGGTGACTTGGGCATCCCCAAGCTTAGGTTCTTGTCACTCCTTATTCTCCTCATATCGATATGTCACCCAAAACTTGAAAACTTCAACACACAAAACTTAACCAAACTTTGTGAGATAGGTTAGTATGATAAAGAGCAAACCATTCCACTTTTGGTACTGCCAAAGACAAGATTAATAATTGTTATCACACAATGCCTACTGTAGCACATCATTTCTACAATTTATATTGAGTAATATAAGCCATAGAAACTAGAAAACAAGCAAACTATGCATTGAAAATAGAATCTGTCAAAACAGAACAGTCTGTAGTAATCTGTACTCAAATCATACTTATGGTACTCCAAAAATTATGAAAAATTTAGGACCACGTGATAAATTTGTATATTAATATTCTGAAAAAAGAGTAAACTCAAAATCAATCTTCTGTTAAAAATTAGAATTATTTTTGTGAGCAGAAAAGTTTCTGTTTTTCAGCAAGATCAAATCAACTATCACCCAACATGATCCCAAAGGCTTTACTTGGCACTTTATTGAAACAAAAGCAATAAAACATGATCAATACAGTAGCATAATCATGTGAACACAAAAACAGTAGGTAAAAGTGTTGGATTGTCTCCCAACAAGCGCTTTTCTTTAATGCCTTTTAGCTAGGCATGATGATTTCAATGACGCTCGCATAAAAGATAAGAATTGAAACATAACAAGAGCATCATGAAACACATGGCAAGAACATTTAAGCCTAACCCACTTTCTGTGCATAGGGATTTTGTGAGCAAACAACTTATGGGAACAAGAATCAACTAGCATGGGAAGGCAAACACAAACATGACATCAAAACTTTCAACATGAAGAGAGGAAACTTCATATTATTGAGAAGCATACAAGCATATGCTCCTCTCTCATAATAATTTCAGTAGCATCATGAAGAAATTCAACAATATAACCATGATGTAAAGCATTCTTTTCATGACACAAAATCATAGAAAACTTATTACTCTCCACATAAGCAAATTTCTTCTCATCAATAGTACCGGGAGCAAACTCAACAAAATAACTATCATGAGAGTGAAAATTAAAATCATGATGACAAGTTTCATGTTTACAATTATTCAATATAGCATACATGTCATCACCATAATCATCATATATAGGAACTTTGTTGTCATAATCAATTGCAACCTCCTCCAAAATAGTGGATTCATCATTAAATAAAGTCATGACCTCTCCAAATCCACTTTCATCAATATAATCATCATAATAAATTTTCTCATCAAAACTTGGGGAACTAAAAATATCATCTACATCAACACATAGCATCCCCAAGCTCATGACTTTGCATATCATTAGCATCATGGATATTCAAAGAATTCATACTAACAACATTGCAATCATGCTCATCATGTATACCAAACATTCTATTGAATTCTTCTTCTATCAATTGAGCACAATTTTCCGAACCATCATTTCCAAGAAAGATATTATAAAGATGATCAATAATATGATGCAACCTTAATTCCATTTTTATGTAGTTTTCTTTTATAAACCAACCTAGTGATAAAACAAGAAACTAAGATTCGATTGCAAGATCTAAAGATATACCTTCAAGCACTCACCTCCCTGGCAACGGCGCCAAAAAAGAGCTTGATGTCTACTACGCAACTTTATTCTTGTACACACGTGTTGGGCCTCCAAGCGCAGAGTTTTGTAGGATAATAGCAATTTTCCCTCAAGTGGATGACCTAAGGTTTATCAATCCGTGAGAGGTGTAGGATGAATATGGTCTCTCTCAAACGACCCTGCAACCAAATACAAGAAATCTCTTGTGTCCCCAACACACCCAATACAATGGCAAATTGTATAGGTGCACTTGTTTGGCGAAGAGATGGTGATAAAAGTGTATTATGGATGATAGAAATATAATTTTATAATCTGAATAAATAAAAACAGCAAGGTAGCAAATAGTACCCGGGCACAAAAACAGTATTGCAATGCTTGAAAATGAGGCCTAGGGTCCGTACTTTCACTAGTGCAACCTCTCAACAATGCTAATATAATTGGATCATATAACCGTCCCTCAACGTGCGATGAAGAATCACTCCAAAGTTCCTATCTAGCGGAGAACATAAGAATAATAATTTTGTAGGGTACAAAACCACCTCAAAGCTATTCTTTCCGTTCGATCTATTCAAGAGTCCGTACTAAAATAACATAAAGCTATTGTTTCCGTTCAATCTATCCTAGAGTTCGTACTAAAATAACACCAAAGCAAATTCATATTCATAATACTCAATCCAACACAAAGAACTTTAAAGAGTGCCCCAAGATTTCTACCGGAGAAACAAAGACAAGAACATGCATCAACCCCTATGCATAGATTACCCTAATGTCACCTCGGGAATCCGCGAGTTGAGTGCCAAAACATATATCAAGTTAATCAATACGATACCCCATTGTCACCATGAGTATTCAATTGCAAGACATATATCAAGTGCTCTCAAATCCATAAAAGTATTCAATCCGATAACAACAAAATCTCAAAGGGAAAAACTCAATTCATCACAACAAGATAGAGAGGGGAAAACACCATTTGATACGACTATATTAAAAAAGCCCGCGATACATCAAGATCGTGACATCTCAAGAACACGAGAGAGAGAGAGAGAGATTAAACACATAGCTACTGGTACAAACCCTCAGCCCCGAGGGTGGACTACTCCCTCCTCATCGTGGTGGGCGTCGGGATGATGAAGATGGCCACCGGAGATGATTCCCCCCTTCGGCAGGGTGCCAGAAAGGGTCTAGATTTGTTTTCGGTGGCTACAGTGCCTTGCGGCGGCGGAACTTCTGATCTAGGTTCACCCCAAGGGTTTCGGAATATTTGAGAATTTATAGTGCAAAGAGGGGGTGCAGGAGGCCACCGAGGTGGGCACAACCCACCTGGGCGCGCCTGGGCCCCCAGGCGCGCCCTGGTGGGTTGTGCCCCCCTCGAGGCACCCCCCCAGGTGCTTCTCTAGCCCACTGGTGCTCTTCTGATGCATAAAAAATCCACAAAAAGTTTTGCGATGTTTGGACTCCATTTGATATTGATTTCCTGCTATGTAAAAAACAAGCAAAAAACAGCAACTGGCACTGGGCACTGGGTCAATAGGTTAGTCCCAAAAAATGATATAAAGTTCCTGTAAAATGATTGTAAAACATCCAAGAATGATAATATAATAGCATGGATACTTCATAAATTATAGATACGTTGGAGACGTGTCACACATCTCCGGTCAATAACCAACAGTGGAACCTGGATGCTCATGTTGGTTCCTACATAATCTATGAAGATCTTTATCGGTCAAACCAAAATAACAACATACGTTATTCCCTTTGTCATCGGTATGTTACTTGCCCGAGATTCGATCGTTGGTATCATCATACCTAGTTCAATCTAGTTACTGGCAAGTCTCTTTACTCGTTCCGTAATGCATCACCCCGCAACTAACTCATTAGTCACATTGCTTGCAAGGCTTATATTGATGTGCATTGCCGAGAGGGCCCAGAGATACCTCTCCGATACCCGGAGTGACAAATCCTAATGTCGATCTATGCCAACCCAACAAACACCTTCAAATACACCTGTAGAGCATCTTTATAATCACCCGGTTACGTTGTGACATTTGATAGCACACAAGGTGTTCCTCCGGTATTCAGGAGTTGCATAATCTCATAGTCGGAGGAATACGTATAAGTCATGAAGAAAGCAATAGCAATAAAACTTAATGATCATTATGCTAAGCTAACGGATGGGTCTTGTCCATCACATCATTCTCCTAATGATGTGATCCTGTTAATCAAATGGCAACACATGTCTATGGTTAGGAAACTTAACCATCTTTGATCAACGAGCTAGTCTAGTAGAGGCTTACTAGGGACACAGTGTTTTGTCTATGTATCCACACATGTATCAAGTTTCCGGTTAATACAATTCTAGCATGAATAATAAACATTTATCACGATATAAGGAAATATAAAATAACAACTTTATTATTGCCTCTAGGGCAGGTTTCCTTCAGTTCGATCGCCTCTAGAATGGCGTCCAAGCCTACAATGACTACTTCATCTTGAAGAAGGATACCACGGGAAGAATTGGATTCTCTGATTACCAGAAATGCATGACTACATTGTGGGGGTTGCATATAGCACGGCCACCCATTTGTGGGATGGGTACCTCTGGATGTCTGGGAGCACATGCGCCGACGTCATGGTCAAAATTGCTACTGTGATGGTCGAGGTGTTTAGGCATTAGTACTTGATAGAACCAACTGTTGCAGACACCTAAAGGCTCATGGAACTCTTAGAAGCAAGCAGGATGTGTAGGTATGCTTAGATATCTTGATTGCATGCACTAGAAATGGAAGAACTACCCATATGCTGCAATGTCAGGGCCATGTTTAAAAGCTCACCGTCATCATTGAAGAAGTTGCATCATAGGACCTCTGGATTTGGCGCACCTTCTTTCGCATGCCAGGATCTCGCGCACATCAATGCGCTGCATCAACCTCCATTGTTTGCTAGGGTGACTGGAGGACAAGCTCCTCTGTGCAACTATACCATCAATGGGCATGACTATAACATGAGCTACTATCTAGTTGGTGGTATGTATCCTTCATGGGCGACCTTCGTCAAGATCATCTCTGAGCCATTTCATCAGAAAAAGCCCACTTCCCCCAAAGACAAGGAGCTCTAAAATGATGTGAGGAGGGCATCTGGAGTGCTCCAAACCCGTTTTGCAGTTGTTTGAGGACCTGCAAAAATATGGGATCCAGAGACTGTGTGAGAGGTGATGACATGTTGTGTCATCATGCAAAAATATGACCGTAGAGCATGAGGATGAATATGTCGCCGGAGGTCTAAAATTGAGAACATGAGTGATCCTATCCAACTTCCAAATTAGAATTCTGCCATGTTTGATGAGTTTGTCCGAATGCATCAGCAAATTTGGCATCATGCAACTCATGAGCAATTGAAGGAAGATCTGAGTGAGCATTTGTGGACGCTTAAAGGGGACAACTTGAACATATTCAAATTTAAACTATTTTATTTCAAAACTTAGTTGTATTGTAACATTTGCATTTGAACTAGTGTCACATTTGAATATTACCACTCATCGAAGATTTGCTATGCTATTATTTTGAGTGCTACAATTTTTTTAAATAGGGATAAAGTTTGGGGGACCGGGTTGGATGGCCGGCCCCGGTATCACTATCTGTGAATAACTCTAGAGGAGTCTTTTTGTGAAATAACTCTTTGTTACTCGGGATTAGGGATTATAGTCTGGTAAGACAATATCTAAGACCTCACTAGGGGTCGAACCAAGCCAAACCATGGTACGAACCTGGCCTCTATCAAAATTTGCCATAACATGACTAGCACCATTGCCTGTACGACGAATATGAGTAATAGAAGAGTCACATTCCCCCATACTTTGCTTTATCTCTTTGATCAAAAGGGAGTATCTGGAAAAGTTGCTCCCAATGCTTTTCACCATGGATACCGCTTCCAAACAGTCAAACTCAACATCAAATGGTAGAAGACTCCATTGAAGTGCCAAACTAACTCCCTCTCGGATTGCAAGGATTTCTGATTCCAGGACATCTTCACAGGCATCAAGATATCTGTAGGCACTAAAAATGATACTCCCTCCGTCCCAAAATAAGTGTCTCGACTTTGTACTAACTTTAGTACAAAGTTGTACTAAGCTTGAGACACTTATTTTGGGACGCAGGGAGTATATCCTAGGTGGTCCCATAGCACCATACCGACTCCCGCCTTTTCATTCAGTACTGATCCGTCCATATTTAACTTCACCCGCCCTTGACATGGAGGTTGCCACGAGGTGCTAGCAATTGCGGTATTATCACAAGCGGATCGCGCCATTGGAAAACAATGGCTGACCTCCATTTTGCCTTTGACGAAATCTGCATTAGGATCAAGCTTAATACCGACGAGGACTCAAGATAACCTGCCAAGAACCTCGTTGAGACGTCAATGGGCGGAGCTGCTTTTGCGTGAACCACTTCGTTCCATACGTACCACACTCTCCAGAGGAGCATGAGCACACGGACCCGGACATGATCATCTACATCACGCATGAGCTAAATGAATCAGTCACCATGGTGTTTAATACTAGTTAGTTGCAGTTCCCAAATCTTAGACATGGCCTTCCATAGACGCTGGGCATTGTCACAGTCACATAAAACATGAAAAGAATCCTCCTCTTCTCTTCCGTAGACTGAGCATGTACTAAAAACCTCCAGGGATCTCTTTTTATTCAGCCAAGTTGCTAGTGAATTTGTAGCAACACGCCATGCAAAGGAGAGCACTTTGGGTGGTGTTGGACAAGACCAAATCAATTTCCAGATATCTCTTCAACCGTCCAGAGAGCAGCTCGTAGATGGAATTAAGGAGCTGTTAACCTCATCAACAACAAGCCAGTAGGCGATGCAAAAAGAAAAAGACCGTTGCGTTCATGGGCCCAGGCTAAAAAAATCCTCTCCCAAACGGGTGAAGGATGAATCTTACAAATCCCATGTATGTCCACGAGCATAAAAACTGATGTAACTTCACCATATCCCAGTGACCGTTATGATCCATCAAGTCAGATACCCATTTGAGCCGGCATCTTCCTCTGTTTGAGACAAGTGAACCCATGTTACCACGGACAACCCAACGGTCACGCCAGATTCGAACCTTCTTCCCATTAGCAATACGCTAGATAAGTCCTTTCTTTAAGAGCTCGAGCCCATAAGAGACATCTTGCCAAGACTGAGAAGGATTCCTGAGAACACCGTGTCCTCCAACTGTCCACCTGGGTAATACTTGGCTTTGAGCAGCCTTGCACAGAGGCTATCTGGAAAGGCTAAGAGGCGTCAGGCCTGTCTCGCCAGTAGTGCCTGATTGAAAATCCGGAAGTCCCTAAAACCGAGGCCTCCTTGTGATTTAGGATGGGTCATCTTGCGCCAAGCATACCAGTGAGTCTTTCTTTTACCCTTTTTCGCTCCCCAATAATAGTTCCAAACCATACAATTCAGATCATCGCAAACAGCAAGAGGAATCTTGAACACATTCATAATAAAGTAGGAATTGATTGAGCAACTGACTTAACCAAAACTTCTTTACGAGCCCATGTGGGATGTCCATCAAAGGCGAATAAGCGCTTACTCATCTTGACTTGCAGATTTTGAAGCTTACCCTTAGTTAGCTGCCCATCAGGGGTGGTAAGCCCAAGTACTTCTTAAAACCAGAAGCGGTTACACCCAAAATATTTTTAATCGCTTCCATGGTATCTTCCGGGCAGGAGGCCCCAAACAGAATGGTTGATTTAGCGGGGTTTAATAGTTGACCCGTGGCATGCCCATAATCTTGCAATAATTGCCTGATGTAATGAGCTTGCTGCACATTAGTTTGGAAGAATAAAAAAGCGTATCATCCGTGAACAGAAGATGAGAGATTCCTAGGGCTCTTTTGGTAATCTTCAAAGGGGACAAGTCACCTGAGGAAATGCGCTTATTGAATAGAGCAGAGAGACCATCAACGACAAAGAGAAACAAGTACGTGGACAAAGGGTCACCTTGTTGTAGCCCACGCGACGGTGCAAAAGAATCCAAGATGGCTCCATTAAATTTCACGGAATATCTCACCGAGGTTACACATGACATGATCCAATTAACCCCGGTGAGCGAAGCCAAACTTTTTCATCATTTGCTTAAGGTAGTTCTAATCAACCCTGCCATAAGCTTTAAAGAGATCTTGCTTGTAAGCACAAAAACTCTTTGTGGGGGTCTTTCTCCTGCTTAATATGATGAATACACTCAAAAGCGATCAACGAATTATCAGTGATCATCCGTCCCAGGATGAAAGCACTTTGAATAGGAGAAATAGTACCATCAAGCACCGGTCTCAACCGGTTTACCATATATTTTGAGACCATCTTGTAAATTACGTTGCACAAACTAATTGGAGGAAGTTTGTAATTTTGATCGGATTTGGGATTTTAGGAATTAACACTACTATAGCGTTGTTTATCTTGGGTGGCATTATACCAGTACGGAAGAAGTCCTTCACTGCAGCAACGATGCTCTCCTTCACGGTCCCCTAGTTACGCTGAAAAAAACAAGCGGGAAACCCATCGGAGCCTGCTGCCTTCAGAGGACCAATTGAAACAACGCATATGATATCTCCTTCTCAGTGAACTCAGCACACAACATCTCATCTGTTTGACAAGCACGAAAGCATAGAACAAGGAAATTGGAGGACACTAGTGGCAACGTGTTTACAAAAAATGATGAGATGGGGCAGGCGGCTACATGGTATTTCAAACATATATTCTCTGTTGATCCATCCTTGGGCGCAACTCTAGAGGAGCCCATGAACATATACTATATATCAGTGTTGGAGATGCCATTACCTCATTTTTAGATTCGGCCCGGTGGCTGTAATTCTACGCTTGTGAACGTGCAACCATTATGAATAAAGTAGGTTTAATAAAGTGTAAAAAAGACATGAGAGATAGAAGAAAAAAAGCACTACTGGAAAGGTACTAGCCGCCTCCCCTAAAAACTTAGGGTTTCTTGGCCTCCTGCTGGCGCCGCCGTCGGTCCGCCTCGTCTCCGATGGCCTTAGGGCCATGGGAGCAGAGTGGACCCCTGTCCTTATCGGTGGGAGGGCTCTGTTTTTAGATATTTCTTCGAGTTTGGTTAGGGTTGGTGTCCTGCTCAGGAAGATGAAACGGTGGCGGCTTCGTGGAGATGGAATAAGGTTCAACCCGCTCGGGCCCCGTTCCGGTGGTGCTTCTAGCATTGTCGGTTGGCGTGTGGAGATGTGTGTCCGGTAGATCTGTCTTTGGTGAATTTGCTCGGATCTGGTCGTTGTTCGTCTGTGTTCTTGTGTCTTCAGGTTAGATTCTTCTAAACTACGCTACTCTTCATCGGCGACGGTTGCTATTCTGTTGCGTTGGTCCCATGGAGCCTTAGCACGATGACTTCCCGACTGTCTACAACAACAAGTTTTGCCCGGCTCAGGCAACGGAGGGGCGATGACAGCGGCGCACCTTCACCTCGCTTCAGTGCTTGTAGTCGTTGCTAGGTGGTCTAGAAATTAGAAATATGGATGTATGTTTTATTATTTCTAGTGTTTATTGTACTAATATGATTGAAGATGAATATATTGGAAATTTTCATGCAAAAAAAAGTACTCGTATATTGGACACCAGCATTTTGAGAAAAAAAAACTGGACAGAAAATACATGACCATCGACCAAAAAATCGGGAGGAGAAGCAACGCCTCTGCCGCCGCCGGCGCCGTAGCAGCCGCTCG
>NC_041393.1:526081744-526089454 GCF_002162155.2 Triticum dicoccoides
CCTAAGTTTCGTCCCATCTCACCGGAGATGGCCGGGGCAGCTTTCTTCCACAGGTTAGCCGCACTTGTTCTACATGTACTCCTCTAGCGAGCCTTTGGGGATCTCGTGTGCTGAATTAAGTGCTGCAGAGGGGATGACTTCTTAGCCTTTCTTTGTCATGAACATGTTAGATTTGCTGGATTAGCATGCCTGCCGTGACAGATCTGAGCAAGATTTCTCTCATAAATCAGCCCCGGCGGCATCCTCGGGCCACCGCGTCGCTCGCTTAATCGAGATAATTTGGGTGGGCATGACTATATTAAACGTTCTTGGGGCTAACCATAGTTGTTACTGCAATCGAATGGAAGCCGGTTTCTGTTCAAGGATGCTTTGCGATAGAGGTTGTTGTAGGGAGGAAATGCCTGTAGTACAGTCTGTAGTTTTGTGTAATCTGAGTCTGAACTGCATGCCTTGATGTGTAATTAATTCAGGTGCCGCAGCTGTGAGGCTGTGGAGAGAGAGAGGACGTTGGCGATGATCAAGCCGGATGGTTTGTCTGGTAACTACACGGAAAAAATCAAGGAGGCCATCTTGGAGTCTGGATTTGATATCATAGAAGAGGCAGTTGTCCAGCTGGATGCAGAGAGGGCATAACTCTTCTATGCTGAGCATGCCCATAGAAGCTTCTTCAACAGCCTGGTGAAGTATATGACGAGGTATATGTTGTTTTGAAGGCATGGAAATTTTGATTTATGCTACCTCAAAACAATGCCACTGACAATATTGGGAAAATTTTATTAATGCCACCTCAGTTCCAACACATAATCTTGAGCTAAATTTGTTTGTTCAGTTGCTTGGTATGAGAAATCCAATTAATTTCTGAAAACTGCACACTTTAGTAGGCAGAGTTGTATATACTCCCTCCGTTCCTAAATATAAGTCTTTGTAGAGATTCCACTATGAACCACATACGGATGTATATAGATGCATTTTAAGTGTAAATTCATTCATTTTGCTCCGTATGTAGTCCACCTAGTGGAATCCCTACAAAGACTTATATTTAGGAACGGAGGAAGTATATGATGGAGATCAGATGATTGCTATATGTGGCAATGGTTCAGAGAATTTGTGATGTTTAGAATTACAAATCTCTTGGTTATAACGAGCAATTTGGAAAAGACAGCTGTTCATTTCATGGTTCAGAGAAATTAGGCGATTAGGAGTGTCCTGTGAAGAATTGCACTCGGTGCTTAGGATTCATTTTCCAGTAATATAATAAATATGTTAGAAGTTCATTATCAATATCTTAAAGATTGAAAAACAATTATTTAAGAACATTTTTGGTAAAACTAGGTACTTATAGTCAAATAGACATTATAACAGGCAATTTACTTACAGTACAAGTTCCAACTTCTAACTCAGTCTTCTATTGTAAATCAACATTAAAACAGGTGATTAGCATACAATCAACAAATTAAAAATTCTAGCATGCTATGGGCATTTAAGACATATTCTCAGCTCACAATCGCTGTACGGCTGTATTCCCAGATGACCAACCTTCGTCAAAACTGCTTAATCAGCACAATAGCTTTCTCACCACAGCCAGCACAGAACTGCTTCTGACACACCCACAACACAAACCAACAGAGTGTTCGTTGTAAAATCCAGTAAGCATGCCCACATTACATCCGAGCAAAATTGGACATTTCTTGGCTCGTAGTCTCATAGCATATTTTGTAGGCAATCGCTAGGTGTGTGTGGGGGGCAGTCCCCACCTGAATACATTGCTCAAAACGATCCGGAGGATGCAGGGCTAGGTATTCCTGCCAAGACATAATGTCTATTTTACTATAGGGTTTCTTGAACCGATGCAACCAATAAGCAAATTGGAACAATGTTGTGAACTGTGACATGAGGAGCTTGATCGACATTCCTGAACACTTTGACACTTTGCGCTGCCCAAATCTTCATAGGACATTTTGTTATCTTTTTATTTCTTTGAGAGAACTCCATTGAAGTTTCTTGTTTGCATTTGAGCACTCTCAGGTTACTAATCTGCCCTAACAGTACAAAGCAGCCTCTGACTTGATGTTTTTGTTTGTTGTGATGTTCAGCGGTCCAGTTCATGTTATGGTTCTGGAAAGCCCCGATGCCATTTCACGCTGGAGAATTTTGATAGGGCCAACTGATGCAAGAAAGGCTAAAACTTCACACCCTGACAGGTTAAGAACTACATCATTCTTTTTCTAGTTGAGAACACCTTATGTGAGATCAATGATGACTCCAATGCAAACATATTAATAAACAATAACTAATATCAGTGTTCCATAGGAAACTTACTGCACCTTTTCATTACCCAAGAATCTGCCAATGTTCAAAAAAGCAGAAAGCGTAAGCGAAGCGGAAGGCCACGGCTTAGAGCAATGGGTGCTTAAGCGTTTTTTTTGAAATTGGCTAGAATTTGACAGATTTTGAATAATATACACAGGAAAATAGGAAACTTGGCACATGGGTAATTGAAATAGCATCCAGAATACAGTTCACACCATAGCAAACACACACCAGGTTCACATAGCAAGCAAAATAACAACTAAAATGCAGTTCAGTTCAAATAGACATAACCTAATAGAGATCGCGTGGCCAGAATTTTGCCAGAATATGAAGGAAATAGTTCCCGAACAGAGCCTGATTATAAGATAAATGGCATATTGCCATTATTGTGCAAGGAGACAAGCAGAAATAGTTCAAAAACAGCCAAATTTTGGCCAAATAAAAAAAAGCTTAATCCACCACGTAGGGCAAAAGCGAAGCGTTTTGCCATCGCTCAGCGCTTGAGCGCGCTTAAGCGTCGCTTAAAAACTATCTGTGATCCATGTCTCACACTATAATGAGCTTGAACCTAACTCTTTCTTCTATGCTTTTGCAATTCATGTTATTCACAAGCACTTGCTTCTCATTACAGCATTAGAGCAATGTGTGGCTTGGACTCTGAGAAAAATTGTGTGCATGGTTCAGATTCACTGCAATCTGCGGCCAGAGAGATTTCATTTTTCTTCGGAGATGATAAATCTGGTCAGTGTCTTTGCTTTCATTTGATTAGTATTGGAGATTAACCTTGAATTTTCTGACCATGATTTACTACAAATGCAGAAGCCCTGGAACATGATGAGCTGTAGACAATTGGCATGCATCCTCGAAAGGCAGATAATTCTGAAGTTTGATACCCCTTCCAGCTATTAGTTGATGAAAACTTATGTGCATTACATGATACTGATCTAACATTACACTTCTGCACTTGATAGCTTCATCCCTTGGGTGCCAAAGGCTGTGATGTTGAAATCACCATAGCGAAATTTTGTCAAGCACTCCCATTTAACTGATTGCCGTGTCCCAGTTCAAAATATAATCGTCTGTTGATAAAAATCCTATGGGTTTTAGATTTGCACTGTCTGGCTTGATCATGCCAATCTTATTTATCAAAAACTGCCACTTGTTAGTTCATGGAATGCAGGTTCAGATGCAGTAATCCATGTGGAAGTGAGACCAAAGCTGCCATTTGCGGAAAATAACATGCTTGAGTAACAGCATAATGCTCTGCTGTAGATTCAAGAGTAGTATTTTACCAGCGGTTCAGTAATCTGGTTACAAAGGGTGTGGCCGAAAGCCCCATCCAGCTTGTGCAGGTGCAGGCTTGATCTTGTGCAGTTTTTTTGTAAGGAAACATGTAGGGAAAATTAAGATGCAAAAGATGTGTAGGGAAAATTACCAGTGATGAGTTAGAAGTAGTACCCTGATAGAACTTTTGGTCTTATGGATGATCTTTGTTGTTCGTGTTTGCTTCAAATTCCCACAACCAATGCTTACTTGAAGTTGTGTAGTCCAATTGTGCCGTGTTATGCCCTATGAAAAGAATGTAAATCATATTTTGATTCATTAAGACAAGGGTTTGACTAATAATTACTTTGTTAATATAGTTAAATACTTCAATATATGTGACATAAAATAGTGTTATTATACTCGTATTGAAAAAACACCAATTGTGATTGTGATTTTGTATCATAGAAATTGAAGTAACTTTTTATCATGCCTGTCATACTGAATCAAAATGCGTACCGAATCAAAATGCACCTTACATTTAAACCTGAAGCCTCCTTCCTCCTGCATCCACTCACGGTGCGTCAACGCAACACAACTAATGTAGACTAGGTGTTGGGGCGCGCCTCTTGAGGGGGAGCTGGGCGGTGCCTGGTTGTACTCGCCCCTTAAACACACTTTTCCATTCTAATTAGCATTTGGTATGATTGCTTTAATTAAGGAACTTGTAGAAAGAAAAATGAGAGTCACAAACAGTGCAACAAGAAGGTATGTATACTATGCTAAAACACTACTTTAATCTGTCAGCACAATAGTTAGAGAATATACAGTGTGCGAACATTGAATCATTAAAAGCTTAATTAGATGAACCTGCATTACAAGAGGTCAAAAAATGCTGAAAGGGAGTGGAGGATGATGCTTTCTTACATTTGAATCCTTGAACTGTAGGTGAAAAGTTATCAAAGATAGCACATATATACTTAGCTTACATCATAGGAGAGAGAAGCACCGAGTAGGGAATATGTACCAGAAGAGCATTAGCACAAAGAAAGCATTCCGTTAAACTTGCAGAGAATCATGGATGCCATAGCTGATAGTTCCAGTGCACATATATACTCTACAGAGAAAGCCCATTATGAAAGCAGCTGTCTCGTCCATCTAATATACTATCTGCTGTACCCCTTTAAAACTATGATGGCATTTGTTGTTTCTTTGTAGATCACTGTATTTTAAATGGCAGTAACAAGTTCAGTTAAGTTAATCTCGTTTTGAAGTGCAGAGCACACAGCATCGATTTCAAATCCATCTTCACACAGTCACACATAATAATGTTGCTCAAAATTTCCAAGAAGACAAATAATAAGCAACCGGACAACGTTGCTTCAAATCTTATACAAGAAAAGGCACAGCAAACTTGTATTTGCTGTTTCTTTCTGCATAACTGAGTTTTTCATTAAAAAATCCATCTTCAAAGAGTCACACATAACAATTTTGCTCAAAATTTCCAACGAAGAAAATACTAAGCAAACGAACAACCTTGCTTCGAACCATAACTGAGTTTTCCATTAAAAAATCCACCTTCAAAGAGCCACACATAACAATTTTGCTCAAAATCTCCAACGAAGAAAATACTAAGCAAACGAACAACCTTGCTTCAAACCTTATACAAGAAAAGACACAACAAACCGATATATGTCGTTTGTTTGTAGATAACTGAATTTTGAACAGCGCTATCAAGTTCAGTTAACTTCACCTCGTTTTAAAATGTACAGCACAGCAGAAACAAAGCTCTGAAATCGCTCCGGCGAAGAATACTCAAATCAGAATAACACAATCTTGCAAGAACTAACAACACAGGCATTGAAAGACACATCATATAAGGCAACAGGAATAAATAACATAAAAAGAAAAGAGCATGAAACTGAACCGAATTATTATTATCAAATAAATAGAATCCTGGAACAACTGGAGTACCCTGTTTCAGCTAAATAGAATAAAAAGACGCCAAAAGGCTTGAGTATAGCAACGCCAGGTTAGGCGGTGGCGCAGATAAAAAGAATACAAAGACGCCAAAAGGCTTGAGTATAGCAACGCCAGGTTAGGTGGTGGCTGTGGGTCAGCACGAAAGGCGCAAACAAGGGCTCTCTCTAAATAGGCCGCATAACGACCAACCGACGCGGCAACAGCGACAACAGCATTCCCTGAATTCCTATAGCAAACCACACACTCATAGTTGTAATCCTTAACTATAAAACCATACATCCCCTGCAAAAACTTGATTGCCTGCAAAGCACTTTGCTCATATGCAGCTGTATAACCTTCCCACCCTGAGGTCCAGAAAATCTTTTTTTGCGGCGTCGTTAGGATACCATCCCCAGGAATGTCAATCTCTACCCCAGCAAGGACATGGTCATCCCGGTCAACCTCAAAGAGATAACAAGGAGGAGGCAGCGCACAATGCGCTGCCACGGTTTCCAAGACTCGAAGAACAAAAGACACGACAGGACACATGCTGGACATGTGAAGCAAGGGCAAAACAATAAACAGGAAAGAACGTATGCAAGCAGGAAGTAAAAGTAGCAGTCAATAGTATGAAATAGTAGGCAAAAACATAAAATGGCACATTGCACGGAACACACACAGTTAGAACTGGGTAAATGACAGAATCTGAAACGAGCACAAGAAATGCAAACAAAGGAGGAGGACGGTACCATCGCACCAGGAAGGAGAGAAGGCGACGCGTTGAGCGAGATTAACTGTGGGAGCACTCTTGTAAATCTGGACCGAGCAGACAAGCAATCTGGGCAGGCAAAACGCACAAAGAAAGACCTGCAACACAGATCAGGAATGGCAAAAAATGTAAGCAAACACAGATTACGTCACAGACCTCCCTCTCGGAAAGCATGACTTGCAATATGATTTATCTTCAGTATCAAATGCATAAATGCAGAGAAGACTATGCCAGAAGGAATAAAGGGAGAAAATGATGGCAACCGCAGCACACACACACACACCAAAGAACAGGCATGATCCCATCCATCTCATTTATGTCGTAATGGTTCAAGGGTTAAATTTTTGTTGTTGGTAATTTTTCGAGTATCTAATGGGCACTGAAGTTGTAGGTTTTTTGTATTTTGATTCGGTTGCCAATCCAGTCAACGTGCACGCACTACGCATAGATACTTGTTTGCAAATACATATGTAAAAAGAATGAGAAAAAACAGAAAAAGTTTTTGTGGAGTAAATATGAAATACGAATATCACGCTTCAATTTTGACATTGTCCATGTATTCTCAATTATTACTCAGAGCATTTAAGGAGTCATCACCAAGCATCCCCTGCCAAACCAAGAGCACATAGAGAGCATGGAAAATAACACAAAGCATGTACTATTCAGTAATATAAATGCCAGTACCATTGCTTCACCCTGCCACTAAAAGTTACCCCATATGTGACCACTTGCAGCAAGTAGATGGCTCATATTCAGCTATACATTGGCAAACTGGAGCAAAGCTATAATGACTATGGTTTGCAGGCGAAAAGAAGACTCACGTCATCTGATGTGGGTTGCAGCAACGGGCAACAACCCAACATGTTCTCTATTAAGGGCATGTACAATGGAAGCACTACCTACCTAATGCCTCACCATTGCCACGTAAAAAAGTAGCAGGGAAACCACGGTCCAAAAATCCACTGCCCAACGCAGCAATAGCCTCAGCCGGCCAACTTTTTACTACTCGTATTTCTCTCTCCTGCTATACCAGATCTCAACCCCACGCTTCCTTCAGCTTCCTCTCGTCTTTTTTTGCCTCGCTGCACTTTTGTCAGGCAGGAGCCGGCCTCCTCTGCAAGATCCCCCTCTAGCCTGCAAGCAGCACAAACAGCAATCGAGGACCACCCGAGCCGACGTGGAGAGCTGAGGCATCCGTCCAGCCTGTAGCGTTGGACATGCCCTAACTAATACTCAATTCTTGGCAGTTTAAACATCTGCCATATGTTTAGAAGCATCAGATAACAAATCCAATGTGACCACCCTCTAAGCAGACCTAACAAAACGCAAGAGGCAATCAACAATGTAACGAACCCAAGTCGACATTTTATCGAACATGTGACAAGCAGGAAGAAGCTCACCTCTTT
>NC_041393.1:526089714-526092530 GCF_002162155.2 Triticum dicoccoides
CCTCCCGCGCCGCTCCTCTCCCTCCCGCGCCGCGCCTCTCTGCCTCCCTCCCACCCGCGCCGCACCACCTCTCCCTCCCACCCGAGCCGCGCCACTCACCCGATCCCACCGCCACCATGAGTTCCTCCTCATCCACCGTCTCCAACCCGTTCGCCGGTCCCGATGTCACCCTCGTCCGCGACCTCAACATCCATGAGCGCGTCCCGGTCAAGCTTGACCACACCACCGCCTCCTACTCCGCGTGGAAGCGGTATTTTTCGCTCGTGTTCCGTGAGTACCTCCTTCACGGCCACGTGGACGGCACCGTGGACTCCGCGCTCATGATCCACGACGAGGAGTGGATGATCCTCGACGCCACCATCATCCGCTGGTTCTACCTCACCATCTCCAGCGACATCTTCCACACCGTGGTGAACAACGAGGATGACGCCCACGCGGTCTGGACCAAACTCAACGGCCTCTTCACCGACAACCGGCTGCAGCGCAAGGTCCTCCTCTATGGTGAGTTTTACGGGTGCCAGCAACTTGACTCGTCCATCGATGATTTTTGCATACGCCTCAAGAAGCTCGCCGATGAGCTCCGTGATCTGGGGGAGAAGATTGGCGACGAGCTCCTCATCAGCACCCTCTTCGGCGGCCTCAACGAGGACTTCGGGAACGCCGCCTCCAACCTCACCCTCATCCCGGAGCCCACCTTTGGCAAGGTGGTCGCGTACCTCAAGCTGGAGGAACGCCGGATGCGGGCGGCCCGGACGCGCGCCACCCACACGGCCCTTGTTGCCGGCACCCGCGGGGGTTCGGCCCCGCCACCGCCTCGCCAGACGCCGCCCCCGCAGGCGGCGCCCGCCTTCCCGCCGGGCTTCCCGCCCGCCCCACCGGCCACCTTCCCGCCGCCCCAGCCGGCGGCCAATGGAGGAGGCCGTCGCGGCGGCCGTCGGGGTGGCCGCAAGCAGGGAGGCGGCGGCGGCGGTGCTCAGGGAGGAGCGCCCCGCCAGCAGCAGCCGGCCCCTCAGCCGGCGGCCCCGTGGTACGCCGGTCAGAACCCGTGGACCGGCGTCGTCCACGCCTACTCCATGCCGGTTCCACGGGCTCCCACTCCGGGTCTTCTCGGCTCTCGGCCTCCGTCCCACCAGGCGTACTACGCCGCGCCGCAGCCCTATGCGGCGCCCTACGGGCAGCAGCCGCCGCCAGGCGGGCCGCCGCCGCTGCCCCTGACGTCTGCGCCGTCCCTCCCACCGGCGCCGTGGGACCCGGCTCTTCTGGCGGCTCTCCACACCGCCCCTTCCCCGTCCAGCTACACCGGCGGCGGCGATTGGTACATGGACAGTGGCGCTACCGCTCATATGACGGTGTACCCCGGTAACCTCCATACTGCTCACCCTGTCCACACTTCCAACCGCATCACCGTCGGTGACGGTTCTTCTCTTCCTATCACCCATATTGGACATACATATTTTCCGTCTAACTCCACCCCTATCTCCATGTCCAACATTTTGGTTTCTCCTGATCTTATTAAAAATCTTGTTTCTGTTCGTTCTCTTACACGTGAAAATCCGGTGACCGTTGAATTTGACAATTGTGGTTTTTCTGTTAAGGACGCTCGCACGCGGATGGTGCTCCACCGATGTGACAGCCCCGACGAGCTCTACCCGGTTCACTCCGCCGCCTCCACCACTTCCGCCGCCCCTGTCGCTCTCGCCACCGGAGTGGATCTTTGGCACGCTCGCTTGGGTCATCCTAATCATGCCACCCTTCGCCACATACTTCAGAGTTTTTCTTTCACGTGTAATAAGAACGAGGATCACTCGTGTCATGCATGCCGCCTTGGCAAACATGCTCGCCTTCCGTTTAGGCCTTCTTCCTTTGTTGCATCGTACCCGTTCGAGTTGATTCATAGTGATGTTTGGACATCTCCTGTTGCAAGTAACACGGGCTTTCTTTATTATCTTGTTATCCTTGATGATTTTTCGCATTATGTGTGGACCTTCCCGTTGCGCCGCAAGTCGGACGTCATCTCCACTCTTGTCGGTTTCTACTCTTATGTCCGCACGCAGTTTGGCCGGCCCATTCTTGCGCTGCAGACAGACAACGGGAAGGAATTTGACAACACCGCTGTCCGCGATCTTCTCGCCACACATGGCACGATTTTTCGTCTCACTTGCCCGTACACCTCGCAGCAGAACGGTCGTGCTGAGCGCATCCTTCGCACTCTTAATGACTGCGTTCGGACTCTTCTCTTTCACGCCAATGTGCCCCCGCGCTTTTGGCCTGACGCTCTTGCCACCGCTTCTCTTCTCATAAACATCCGTCCATGTCGTACTCGCGGGAACTTTACACCTCACCATCTTCTATTCGGTGCACCCCCCTCTTATGACGGGCTTCGCATTTTCGGCTGCCTGTGCTACCCTAGCATCGCTGCCACTGCGCCTCATAAGCTCGCACCCCGCTCCGTCGCCTGCATCTTTCTCGGCTACCCACCTAACACTAAGGGTTACCGCTGCTACGATCCAGTCTCTCACCGTGTCTTCACCTCCCGACACGTTTACTTTGACGAGATGGTCTTCCCGTTTCAGCAGCAGGCACCCCTCGTCGTCTCGTCACCGCCGGCCACCGGCGGCCCATCGACGACATCGTCAGGTGGACGAGCACGCCTGGTTCGTGGACCGCCTCCGGGCTTTGGCGGTCCACGGGCCCTACTACCGGCGCCCTCCACGGCCGGTGCGCCGCCTTCACCCGCCGCCCCCGACTCGGGCGCCGCGGGGTTGGGCGCTTCTTCACCGGCTCCGTCGCCGGCCGTCTCACCGGCCGCCTCGACG
>NC_041393.1:526093019-526101081 GCF_002162155.2 Triticum dicoccoides
GACGCCGGCCCCCTCGCCGGTGGCCCCCTCGCCGGCCGCCTCGCCGGTGGCCTCTTCGCTGGCCGTCTCGCCGGCCGACTCGCCGGCCGCCTCGCCGGCTCCGGTGGCCCCGTCCGGCCCTGTCACCCGAGCTCGCGCCGGCATTCACTGCCCGAGCCTCCGGTACTCGCGTGATGAGTATGTCCTCGCCGCCTCTGCCGCGGAGCCATCACCTATTCCTGCGTCCGCCCGCGCCGCCCTACGTGATCCTCACTGGCTTGCGGCGATGCAGGAAGAGTTCGATGCTCTCCAGCGGAACCGCACCTGGACTCTGGTGCCCCGGCCTCCTCGCGCCAATGTCATCACCGGCAAGTGGGTCTTCCGTCATAAGACCCGCTCAGACGGTTCACTTGAGCGCTACAAGGTTCGCTGGGTGGTCCGCGGTTTTCGCCAGCGCGCTGGAGTCGATTTCACGGAGACGTTCGCCCCGGTTGTCAAACCGGGCACGATCCGCACTGTCCTCCAGCTCGCCGTCTCTCGCGGCTGGCCTGTTCACCAGATGGATGTCTCCAACGCCTTCCTCCACGGCCATCTTGAGGAGCAGCTGTTTTGTGAGCAACCCACCGGTTTCGTCGACGCCTCATTGCCCGGCCATGTGTGCCTGCTGTCGCGCTCTCTTTACGGGCTCAAGCAGGCACCCCGCGCCTGGTACCAGCGGATCGCCGGGTTTCTTCAGACACTGGGCTTCAGTGTCACTCGCTCGGACGCCTCGCTGTTTGTCTATCGCCACGGTGATACGACGGCATATTTGCTGCTCTACGTCGACGACATCATCCCGACAGCCTCCTCCGCAGCCGTTCTTCAGCAGATCACTCTGCGGCTGCGTGACGAGTTCGCTATCAAGGACTTGGGTGCTCTCCATTACTTCCTTGGCATTGAGGTCGTTCGGCGCCCGGATGGCTTCTTTCTTCATCAACAGAAGTATGCCCATGAGCTTCTTGAGCGCGCTGGCATGCTCAACTGCCATCCGGTTGCTACTCCTGTTGACACGAAGGCCAAGGTTTCTGCTCTTGAGGGTTCGCCTGCGTCGGATGCTCCATTCTACCGGTCTATTGTCGGCGCTCTGCAGTACTTGACTCTCACCAGACCGGATCTTCAGTATGTTGTCCAGCAGGTGTGTCTCCATATGCACGCCCCTCGTGACTCTCACTGGACTCTCGTGAAGCGGATCCTTCGCTACATCCGCGGCACGATGTCTCTTGGGTTGACACTCACGGCGTCCGCTTCCTTGGAGATGGTGGCTTACTCCGACGCAGACTGGGCCGGCTGCCCCGACACTCGCCGGTCCACCTCTGGCTACTGCGTCTACCTCGGTCCTTCCCTCGTCTCGTGGTCGTCCAAGCGACAACCCACGGTTTCGCGCTCTAGCGCCGAGGCTGAGTACCGAGCTGTGGCCAACGCGGTCGCCGAGTGCACCTGGCTTCGCCAGTTACTTCAGGAGCTACATCACGATGTCTCCCAGGCTACGGTTGTCTACTGCGACAACGTCTCTGCGGTGTATCTCTCCGCCAACCCCGTTCATCATCGCCGGACGAAACACATCGAGCTGGACATTCACTTCGTGCGTGAGCAGGTGGCTCTTGGACGCATGCGGGTTCTCCATGTGCCGACTGCTCAGCAGTTCGCTGATGTGATGACGAAGGGACTGCCGACTTCCACTTTTGAGGAGTTTCGCTCCAGTCTCTGCGTCACTGGCGCCGCTTCGACTGCGGGGGGGTGTTGAGTATATTGTGTACGTGTATATGTGTGCGTAGGGCCCACCTTCTGATTTCTTTGTATAGTTGAGGTTGTGGCCCACCTCTGTACTTATATATACGTGCCTGGTGCACCGATCAATACATTGCGATTGCACAGCCCATAATCTCTCTACAAGCAGCGACGTGACGAGCCATGAGGAAACAACCGGCAAGGACGCAACGAGTCTGGGGACGGAAGTCGATGGCGTCCGTGCACATTGGCGAGCGGACGAGCGAGACGAGGACGAGCGAGGACGGCGAGCGGATGAGCGAGAGGAGGGCGGGCGAACTGGATCAAGACGACGTAGAGGAGAGGGGAAAAAGGAGAGTACGCCCTGGCCCAGCAACAGTATATTTCCTAATAAAGAAACTCAAAGGGGGACAGACGGGACCAATTTGAAGAAGGGGCCACCTGCAGCGTCAGAGGGGTAAAAACCGAACCGCACCAACACGAAAAGAGGGAGGCGCCTCTTTACCGTACGCCCTGCCACACAAGCGAAGATGTACCGTACGCCCTGCCACACACGCTAACGTACCCTCGGTCCACCCATCGCAATCTCTGACGCATCACGCATGCACTCAACTCGGCTGCGCCAAACTGCTCTCACGCCTGATACTCTGCGCAGAACCAAGCGTGTGCACAACGCCTCCCACGCCCCATGCGCACAGCCAACCAGTGCATTCCACCTGGCGACGCAACACACGAGGAACGAAGCCGATTTTGTTGGCCGCCGTGCAGTGGGCGCTGCCCGCGCGTGTCCGCGTCACGTGGGGTGGGTGAGGGTTGTGATTCTGCTCTCCTACTCGCTCGATTCGCTGCCCAGCTGCCTTGGTGGGCGACGGCTGCATGCGTCTGTTCTCTGTATAGTGTGTAGGGTGGGATGGTCGATCTAACAGCGCCGTCCAGGGCTGAGTGAACCGCGCGTGCGGTGGTGGATGTGGCTGGGTCAACTCGGGTGGGCACAACGCCTCGCCCACGCCCGGTGCGCCCAAAGCCGCGACAGAGCGTGCATTGCGTGACTGTTATTGTGTTTAAATTGCGCTGACAAATGTCATCGGTTTTTATATTAGATCAAGATCCTTTTTTGCAAAAATAAATGATTAGTACTAGGTCACCTTCTTTTTGCAAAATTAGTAGCTAGGCCTCCGTTGACACATACTCCCTCCGTTTCAAAATAGATGTAGTATAAAGTTGGGTCATCTATTTTGAAATGGAGGGAGTACTACCTTCCAAGCAAAAATTCTTATCTTACACGGGAGATTTGCATGCGAACATTCACAAAACATGTGTCTAAACCCTAAAAAGTTCAAATGAACTTTTTATCTCTCTTATGTTTCTAGTTTAGCTTTGAAATTTCTAGGAGTTGTAGACATGCATTTTTATTTTTTAAAACGTTTAATTTTTTTTCTGGAGAGCTTTTAAATTTTTTTTTTACAAATTTTAAATTTGAATTTTTTGAGGCGTTTTTTTTGCTGTGCGTGTTCGGATCTTCTCGCAGCCCGACTACTCTCGGCTGCCACCCCTAAAATCCACCGGGCTCTGGACCCGGCCCGACCCGCCTAAACACGTAATCCCGCACCGATACCAATACCACCTTCCTTGCTTGCTTCCGTGGCCGGTAACGACAACTCCGCGTCCCGGTTTACCCCTTCTTCTCCCCCGCCCGCTTTCACCAGAGCGACTCCAGACCACGAGCCCCGCCGACGAAGCCGCCATCGCCAGGCGCCGCCCCCGAGCAAGAGGGGAGCGCCCCACTTCCGACGTACCTGCCCCTCCACCCGCTCGACTCGGCCGATCGAATCCGCCGCTCGATTTTGACCCGGCTGCTGTTTTTTTTTTTTGTTCTCCCTCGCAGATTCAAGCCGATCGGAGCGCGATCCGGCAGGTCGGAGCCCAGCCATGTCGGGGGTTTTCGGCAGGGTGTTCGGGAAGTCCAAGGAGCAGAGCCAGGCGTCCGCGCTGGCCTCCATCGACAAGCTCAGCGAGGTGAATGGATCGATACTCGATTGACCCCCCTCGCCCTGATTAGATAGTACTGCTCTCGAGGGGTTGCCATTTGCCACCGTAGTATGGTAGTTCAGTGTAGTAGTTTATCGTCTGGTGACCTCGTGTAGGTTCTGTGCATACATGGATGTGGGTCAGATTAGTTGCGACTTCTCATTACTGCATGGGAGCTTCATGATGTGTGTCACCTATCTGGGATGCTGCCATACTGGTAATCGGTGGGTGGACGGATTAGTGAGATTTTATACTAAGAAACCGAAGTCAGCTACGCCTTATCTTTGTGATAATTAGGAGTGAAGGGCGATATAGTCATGTGGTTGGTGGCGATACGAAGAAAGGAAACTATGCCGTCGCATGATGCAAGAGTGAGCGCTGTATTCAATAAGCACTTGTCAGGACGGATGGTTTTAATCAATTAAATACCGTGTGAGGTTGATTGAGCTATAAACTATTTAGAGTTACAAAAAGGTTCAGTTACAAAAAGGAATGGGAGACCGAAACATAGATTTTTGACGTGCTTGTTGTTTCACTGGATCCTTTTCAGTGCTGCAATTACTCACTTCCAAACCAAGAAAAGTAGACAATAAGACCAAGGGGGTTCTATGTACATAACTGCTGTCTTCTTTGTCCTCTGGATTCTTAAATCCCTCTTAATCATTTAATGCATAGAAGGATTAAATTCAAATGTCGGATAATCTGGCAAGTGAAATTTAACTCCGTATAACTCATAATTGGATAGCTTAGGTACTCAATATTGCTTGGATAAGTTTTAATGTAACTTGCATTCTTTCAGGAATAAGTTTTTTCCATGACATGTAATAGTGTTTATAATGCTCTCATTTTGATACAGGTTGTATCTGCAAACTAACTTTCTTAATATGCTTCAGACTCTTGAAATGTTGGAAAAGAAGGAAAATTTACTAATGAAGAAGGCGAATCTTGAAGTTGAGAAGGCAAAGGCGTTCACCAAAGCCAAGAACAAAAAAGGTTTTTTCATTCTTTTTGGGCTATTGCTGTGATGTTCTATTCGTTTTTAATTGTAATGATCGTATCTTCATAAGCATGTACATTTAATTTGCCCCCTTCTGCTGCTATCCTGCTATTTTGCCTTTTATTTTCCCAGTTTCCTACTATTAGGTTGTCTGGTCAGTCATGATGCTAGTCTTCATACCTAGTTACCTCACTCCTTACCAATTACTCCTCCGATCCAAAATAATTGCCGCAGTTTTGAACTGGGGTTAGATCAAAACTGTGTCACTTATTATGGATCTGAGGTAGTATACTTACATTTTTCTTTGAAGATGAAACACACCTATAATTATGTTGCCAGACTATTTTTGATGAGTTAGCTACTACAGTACTTCTAAATAATGTTTCTGTGCTTTTCAGTTTTTTTCTACTACCTTTTCAATGTTGGTGCAAAAATGCACCACCTATGCCTGTTGACTGTTGTGCTGCTAGTGACTTACCTAGAAAATATTATTCCTTCCCGCAATTCCATGTATGCTCTGGATATTGTCGAAAACACATATTCGCCTTTCCTTTTTCATTCAGCCATTTATGATATCTGCTGTATACTGTGTAGTGTTGCCGCATGGCACGATTTTTCTTTCTTCCGAAGCTAATGAATTCTGGTACAGAGAATGGATTAACTAATAGCTATGAATTTTCTTTTCTTTGTCAGCTGCAATACAGTGTCTCAAGAGGAAGAGATTATATGAGCAACAGGTGGAGCAGCTTGGGAATTTCCAATTGAGGATTCATGATCAGGTGAGGTCTCAAAGGACAATGTAGTTTGATTTTCCTTCTAGAGTTCTAGGTCTTATTAGTCGGATAGTCTGATTTAATATTCACCATATTACTTTCTATGGCTTTTCTTATTGCAGATGATAATGCTGGAAGGTGCAAAAGCTACAACAGAGACTGTGGATGCATTGAGAACCGGAGCATCAGCAATGAAAGCTATGCACAAATCAACGTATGTAACAATAAGTATTACTTCTCATGAAGTCAAATATCTTGCATCTGAGTTATTTAATTATCTTTTGTTTCTAAATCAACTGTTTTTTATTAGTACTTTGCTAAAGGTAACATTTACTGGTAGCTTAGGTAGCACAATCTATTAGATTGGACTTTAGATCATCTTATTTTGTACTTCCAGTGAATTTCATCTAATTTCTTGCTTATTGGCTTAAATGGTGGACTACAACAATGCAGGTCTAGTGACTTAACAGATGATTTTTTTAATAAAGGTGGTGCAATGATAAATGTTTAGTGCAAACGAGTCTTTAAAGAGCTTGCATGGTACTCCCTCCGTCCCATAATGTAAGACGTTTTTTCACACTATACTAGTGTTAAAAAACGTCTTACATTATGGGACGGAGGGAGTAGAAGTTAAGAGTTTATGTCCACTTAAACGCTGACAATTTGTTGTTTCATAGATTAAAATTTATACAGAACACCATAGAATACATGCAGCTTCATGCTCCCAAGTTTTTGCATCAATAGCAAATAAATATTATGAGCAGTAGTAGGATTCTACAAGGCTTTTAGTAGAAGAAGAACACAGCATACATGTCAGATTGCTAATGCTTTTCGTTGTAATAGTAGTGCTCTAAAAGCTTGTCAGTTTAAATAAAGTTTCAAGTATTACAATTGTTGTCATTGAGCAATAGGGATGGAATGCTTTTACATCTCTCTTTTGCTTCTTTTATTTTAGCGATTGCTCCTCGGTCCGCATATACGGTGTATAATTTTATTTGTTTCCCGAGGCTCATCATATACGTGTGTTTCTTTTCCAGAAATATTGATGATGTTGACAAAACCATGGATGAAATTAATGACAATATGGAGAACATGAGGCAGATCCAGGATCTACTGTCTGCGCCTATGGGAGCAGCAAGTGATTTCGATGAAGTATGTCTCTCTGTCTCTTATCTCTCAGATGTGCATGCATTCACCAAAGCAAACAAATCTAACCTCTTACTGCATTGGATAGGATGAGCTGGAAGCTGAACTTGCGGATTTGGAGGGCGAGGAGTTGGAGGCACAGCTACTAGCACCAACCACAAGTGCTCCTATGACTGCTCCAGCGCGTGTACCTCAGCAGTCGAGTCGGCCCACTGCTCAGAGTAGTAAAACCGAAGATGATGAGCTGGCAGCTTTACAAGCAGAGATGGCTATGTAATTAGGTACTTGCCCATCTTTTATTCTCTAAATCAGGGTCAGACTGTTGTTTCGTCTAGTTCAGCAAACATGCAAACTAAACATCAAGGAGCGCAAGCCACAAAAATTGTAGTTTTGGTGAAATTACTTTACATGGTTTTTACAACTTGAATAACTATGTGTCTGTGCCTCAAATCTGTCATTAATTAACAGGAACTTTATATCGCAGTTTGCAGGACTTGGGCGTGGGCATGTTTAGAGACCAGATTGTGCAAATATATTTGGGACCACGGTATTTTCATGGAGGTCTTCCTGGGAAGACGTCAGAAGTGCACACAGAAACTAGTTGCATCTCACCCTGATGATCTCTTATGTATATCTTATCATGTTACTTCTGTAATCAAACATCTAAGATGCGCTGTTGAGCGCATTATCAGCTAATAAAGGGCATCTGCCATCATTGTATATTTCTATTTGTAGCATTTCAATATCGAGTGAGTGAGTTGGCCGACCAAAGAGGGAGCACTACCTAATTGCCCATGCGTTTGGAACGGGACAGTGGTGCTTGTGTATCACATACACCTAATATCCACTATCTCCGCCTTCCTGTCCAATCTTACTACCTATGTCTATAGCTCATCCGGTCACAGTCTCCCTTACACTGCCATCAACACACAATTTGGATTTCCATCCAAACACATTTTGGATTTGAAACGCATAATTGTGCAGTTGTGTATATGTGAAGATTACAAAAAGGAAAAAGAAATACCATACATGGAAGTTGTATATGGTCGTCGAGGGAGAATTGATTTTAACCCCTCCAGTTCGCTCGCCTTGAATCATAAACCCCTTTCTTCGTTGGCCTCCCTCTGAACCCCCCTCCCCTTTTCTGTCTAGCTCTTGCTGATTGCCCCCCGGCGTGGTTATTTGCTCAATTAGCTCATAAATGAAAGAAATTTAGTCTTATTATATTCCGATTTGACTAATATGCCCTCATGTAGTTTCCTCAACATGCGAGAAACAGAGGAGGGCTGGCTCGTTCGTTTCAATTCCCGCTTCTCTCCCTCTCTGCTTGTTCGACCTAGCCGCCAGAGCCACTGCGCCCTGCACCTCCGGC